>NC_091751.1:46081495-46440662 GCF_043380555.1 Nothobranchius furzeri | reverse complement strand
AAACAAGCAGACTCTTTCTGACATCATCTAGAAACAAGTAGTCTCCTTCTGACATCATAAAGAAACGAGCAGTCTGCCTCTGACATCATAAAGAACCAAGCAGTATCTTTCTGACATCATGTAGAAACAATCAGTCTCTTTCTGACATCATGTTGAAACAAGCAGTCTCCTTCTGACATCATAAAGAAACAAGCAGTATCTTTCTGCCATCATAAAGAAACAAGCAGTCTCCTTCTGATATCATGTAGAAACAAGCAGTCTCCTGACATCATAAAGAAACAAGCAGTATCTTTCTGACATCATAAAGAAACAAGCAGTCTCCTTCTGATATCATGTAGAAACAAGCAGTCTCCTTCTGATTTCATGTAGAAAGAAGTAGTCTCTTTCTGACATCATAAAGAAACAAGCAGACTGCCTCTGCCATAATAAAGAAACAAGCAGTATCTTTCTGACATCATAAAGAAACAATCAGTCTCCTTCTGACATCATAAAGAAACAAGCAGTCTCCTTCTTATATCATGTAGAAACAAGCAGTCTCCTTCTGATATCATGTAGAAACAAGCAGTCTCCTTCTGATATCATGTAAAAACAAGCAGTATCTTTCTGACATCATACAGAAACAAGCAGTCTCCTTCTGATATCATGTAGAAACAAGATATATATGTCTGATATATATCAGAATATATATATGCTTGTTGAATATAAATCTTCATTAAAACCTTTAAATGTTCGTTTTTAAAAACGTTAAAATCATCATTAAAATGTTTAAATCTTCATTAAAACGTTTAAATGTTCGTTTTTAAAAATGTTAAAATCATCATTAAAAGATTAAAATCTTCATTAAAACATTAAAATCTTGATTAAAACGTTAAAATGTTCACTAAAACGTTAAAATCTTCATTAAAATGTTTAAATGTTCATTTTTAAAAACGTTAAAATTTTCATTAAAATGTTAAAATGTTCATTAAAACCTTAAAATCTTTATTAAAACGTTAAATACTTCATTAAAACGTTTAAATGTTCATTTAAACATTAAAATGTTCATTTTTAAAAAAGTTCAAATGTTCATTAAAATGTTTAAAGGTTCATTAAAACGATTAAATGTTCATTAAAACGTTAAAATGTTCATTAAAACTTTTAAATGTTAATTAAAATGTTAAAATGTTCATTAAAACATTCAAATGTTCATTAAAACGTTAAAATCTTCATTTTTAAAAACGTTAAAATGTTCATGAAAACGTTCAAATGTCCATTAAAACGTTAAATTCTTCATTAAAACATTAAAATCTTCATTAAAACGTTAAATTCTTCATTAAAACGTTAAAATGTTCATTAAAATATTAAAATGTTCATTTTTAAAAACGTTAAAATCATCATTAAAATGTTTAAAAATTCATTTTTAAAAACATTAAAATGTTCATTAAAATGTTTAAATGTTCATTAAAACGTTAAATTCTTCATTAAAAAGTTTAAATGTTCATTTTTAAAACATTAATAGGTTCATTAAAATGTTAAAATTTTAATTAAAACGTTAAAATGTTCATTAAAATGTTTTAAAACAAGCAGACTCTTTCTGACATCATGTAAAAACAATCATACTTTCTGACATCATCTAGAAACAAGCAGACTTTCTGACATCATGTAGAAACAAGCAGACTTTCTGACATCATGTAGAAACAAGCAGACTCTTTCTGACATCATGTAAAAACAAGCAGACTCTTTCTGACATCATGTAGAAACAAGCAGACTCTTTCTGACATCATGTAAAAACAAGCAGACTCTTTCTGACATCATGTAGAAACAAGCAGTCTCATTCTGACATCATCTAGAAACAAGCAGACTCTTTCTGACATCATGTAGAAACAAGCAGACTCTTTCTGACATCATAAAGAAACAAGCAGAATTTCTGACACCATGAAAAAACAAGCAGACTCTTTCTGACATCATGTAGAAACAAGCACTCTTTCTGACATCATGTAGAAACAAGCAGACTCTTTATGACATCTTCTAGAAACAAGCAGACTCTTTCTGACATAATGTGAAAGCAAGCAGTCTCTTTATGACATCATAAAGAAACAAGCAGACTCTTTCTGACATCATGTAAAAACAAGCAGACTCTTTCTGACCGCATGTAAAAACAAGCAGACTCTTTCTGACATGTAGAAACAAGCAGACTCTTTCTGACATCATGTAGAAACAAGCAGACTCTTTCTGACATCATGTAGAAACAAGCAGACTCTTTCTGACATCATGTAGAAACAAGTGGACTCTTTCTGACATCATAAAGAAACAAGCAGACTTTCTGACATCATGAAAAAACAAGCATACTCTTTCTGACTTCATGTAGAAACAAGCAGACTCTTTCTGACATCATAAAGAAACAGTCTGCCTCTGACATCATAAAGAAACAAGCAGTATCTTTCTGACAACAAGTAGAAACAATCAGTCTCTTTCTGACATCATGTTGAAACAAGCAGTCTCATTCTGACATCATCTAGAAACAAGCAGACTCTTTCTGACATCATGTAGAAACAAGCAGACTCTTTCTGACATCATAAAGAAACAAGCAGACTCTTTCTGACATGTAGAAACAAGCAGACTTTCTGACATCATGTAAAAACAATCAGACTCTTTCTGACATCATGTAGAAACAAGCAGACTCTTTCTGACATCATGTAGAAACAAGCAGACTTTCTGACATCATGTAAAAACAATCAGACTCTGACATCATGTAGAAACAAGCACTCTTTCTGACATCATGTAGAAACAAGCAGACTTTCTGACATCATGTAAAAACAAGCAGACTCTTTCTGACATCATGTAGAAACAAGCAGACTCTTTATGACATCTTCTAGAAACAAGCAGACTCTTTCTGACATCATGTAAAAGCAAGCAGTCTCATTCTGACATCATGTAGAAACAAGCAGACTCTTTATGACATCATAAAGAAACAAGCAGACTCTTTCTGACATCATGTAAAAACAAGCAGACTTTCTGACATCATGTAAAAACAAGCAGACTCTTTCTAACATCATGTAGAAACAAGCAGATGCTTTCTGACATCATGTAGAAACAAGCAGACACTTTCTGACATCATGTAGAAACAAGCAGACTCTTTCTGACATCATAAAGAAACAAGCAGACTTTCTGACATCATGTAGAAACAAGCAGACTCTTTCTGACATCATGAAAAAACAAGCATACTCTTTCTGACATCATGTAGAAACAAGCAGACTCTTTCTGACATCATAAAGAAACAAGCAGACTTTCTGACATCATGTAGAAACAAGCAGACTCTTTCTGACATCATGAAAAAACAAGCATACTCTTTCTGACATCATGTAGAAACAAGCAGACTCTTTCTGACATGTAGAAACAAGCAGACTCTTTCTGACATCACAAAGAAGCAAGCAGACACTTTCTGACATCATGAAAAAACAGGCAGACTTTCTGACATCATGTAAAAACAAGCAGACTCTTTCTGACATCATGTAAAAACAAGCAGTCTCATTCTGACATCATGTAGAAACAAGCAGACTCTTTATGACATCTTCTAGAAACAAGCAGACTCTTTCTGACATCATGTAAAAACAAGCAGACTCTTTCTGACATAATCTAGAAACAAGCAGACTCTTTCTGACATCATGTAGAAACAAGCAGTCTCATTCTGACATCATCTAGAAACAAGCAGACTCTTTATGACATCATAAAGAAACAAGCAGACTTTCTGACATCATGTAGAAACAAGCAGACTCTTTCTGACATCATGTAGAAACAAGCAGACGCTTTCTGACATCATGTAGAAACAAGCAGACTCTTTCTGACATCATCTAGAAACAAGTAGTCTCCTTCTGACATCATAAAGAAACAAGCAGTCTGCCTCTGACATCATAAAGAACCAAGCAGTATCTTTCTGTCATCATGTTGAAACAAGCAGTCTCCTTCTGACATCATAAAGAAACAAGCAGTATCTTTCTGCCATCATAAAGAAACAAGCAGTCTCCTTCTGATATCATGTAGAAACAAGCAGTCTCCTGACATCATAAAGAAACAAGCCGTATCTTTCTGACATCATAAAGAAACAAGCAGTCTCCTTCTGATATCATGTAGAAACAAGCAGTCTCCTTCTGATTTCATGTAGAAACAAGTAGTCTCTTTCTGACATCATAAAGAAACAAGCAGACTGCCTCTGCCATAATAAAGAAACAAGCAGTATCTTTCTGACATCATAAAGAAACAAGCAGTCTCCTTCTGACATCATAAAGAAACAAGCAGTCTCCTTCTGATATCATGTAGAAACAAGCAGTCTCCTTCTGATATCATGTAGAAACAAGCAGTCTCCTTCTGATATCATGTAAAAACAAGCAGTATCTTTCTGACATCATACAGAAACAAGCAGTCTCCTTCTGATATCATGTAGAAACAAGATATATATGTCTGATATATATCAGAATATATATATGCTTGTTGAATATAAATCTTCATTAAAACCTTTAAATGTTCGTTTTTAAAAACGTTAAAATCATCATTAAAACGTTTAAATCTTCATTAAAACGTTTAAATGTTCGTTTTTAAAAACGTTAAAATCATCATTAAAACGTTAAAATCTTCATTAAAACATTAAAATCTTCATTAAAACGTTAAAATGTTCACTAAAACGTTAAAATCTTCATTAAAATGTTTAAATGTTCATTTTTAAAAACGTTAAAATTTTCATTAAAATGTTAAATGTTCATTTAAGCCTTAAAATGTTAATTAAAACGTTAAATACTTCATTAAAACGTTTAAATGTTCATTAAAACATTAAAATGTTCATTTTTAAAAACGTTCAAATGTGCATTAAAATGTTTAACGGTTCATTAAAATGTTTAAAGGTTCATTAAAACGATTAAATGTTCATTAAAACGTTAAAATGTTCATTAAAACTTTTAAATGTTATTTAAAATGTTAAAATGTTCATTAAAACGTTTAAATGTTCATTAAAACGTTAAAATCTTCATTTTTTAAAACGTTAAAATGTTCATGAAAATGTTCAAATGTCCATTAAAACGTTAAATTCTTCATTAAAACATTAAAATCTTCATTAAAACGTTAAATTCTTCATTAAAACGTTAAAATGTTCATTAAAACATTAAAATGTTCATTTTTAAAAACGTTAAAATCATAATTAAAATGTTTAAATATTCATTTTTAAAAACATTAAAATGTTCATTAAAATGTTTAAATGTTCATTAAAACGTTAAATTCTTCATTAAAAAGTTTAAATGTTCATTTTTAAAAACATTAAAAGTTTCATTAAAATGTTAACATTTTAATTAAAACGTTAAAATGTTCATTAAAACGTTAAAATGTTTTAAAACAAGCAGACTCTTTCTGACATCATGTAAAAACAAGCAGACTTTCTGACATCTAGAAACAAGCAGACTTTCTGACATCATGTAGAAACAAGCAGACTCTTTCTGACATCATGTAGAAACAAGCACTCTTTCTGACATCATGTTAAAACAAGC
Source organism: Nothobranchius furzeri (assembly GCF_043380555.1). NCBI lineage: Eukaryota > Metazoa > Chordata > Actinopteri > Cyprinodontiformes > Nothobranchiidae > Nothobranchius > Nothobranchius furzeri. Next base: position 46,435,152 of record NC_091751.1, on the reverse strand, counting down.
AGACTCTTTCTGACATCATGTAGAAACAAGCAGACTCTTTATGACATCTTCTAGAAACAAGCAGACTCTTTCTGACATCATGTAAAAGCAAGCAGTCTCATTCTGACATCATCTAGAAACAAGCAGACTCTTTATGACATCATAAAGAAACAAGCAGACTCTTTCTGACATCATGTAGGAACAAGCAGACTCTTTCTGACATCACAAAGAAACAAGCAGACTTTCGGAAATCATGTAGAAACAAGCAGACTCTTTCTGACATCATGTAAAACAAGCACACTCTTTCTGACATCATGTAGAAACAAGCACACTCTTTCTGACATCATGTAAAAACAAGCAGACTCTTTCTGACATTATGTAGAAACAAGCAGTCTCATTCTGACATCATCTAGAAACAAGCAGACTCTTTCTGACATCATGTAGAAGCAAGCAGACTCTTTCTGACATCATAAAGAAACAAGCAGACTTTCTGACATCATGTAGAAACAAGCAGACTCTTTCTGACATCATGAAAAAACAAGCAGACTCTTTCTGGCATCATGTAAAAACAATCAGACTCTTTCTGACATCACAAAGAAACAAGCAGACTTTCTGACATCATGTAGAAACAAGCAGACTCTTTCTGACATCATGTAAAACAAGCAGACTCTTTCTGACATCATGCAGAAACAAGCAGACTCTTTCTGACATCATGTAAAACAAGCAGACTCTTTCTGACATCATGAAGAAACAAGCAGTCTCATTCTGACATCATCTAGAAACAAGCAGACTCTTTCTGACATCATGTAGAAACAAGCAGACTCTTTCTGACATCACAAAGAAACAAGCAGACTTTCTGACATCATGTAGAAACAAGGAGACTCTTTCTGACATCATGAAAAAACAAGCAGACTCTTTCTCACATCATGTAAAAACAATCAGACTCTTTCTGACATCACAAAGAAACAAGCAGACTTTCTGCCATCATGTAGAAACAAGCAGACTCTTTCTGACATCATGTAGAAACAAGCACTCTTTCTGACATCATGTAGAAACAAGCAGACTCTTTATGACATCTTCTAGAAACAAGCAGACTCTTTCTGACATCATGTAAAAACAAGCAGTCTCATTCTGACATCATCTAGAAACAAGCAGACTCTTTATGACATCATAAAGAAACAAGCAGACTCTTTCTGACATCATGTAGGAACAAGCAGACTCTTTCTGACATCACAAAGAAACAAGCAGACTTTCGGAAATCATGTAGAAACAAGCAGACTCTTTCTGACATCATGTAAAACAAGCAGACTCTTTCTGACATCATGTAGAAACAAGCACACTCTTTCTGACATCATGTAAAAACAAGCAGACTCTTTCTGACATTATGTAGAAACAAGCAGTCTCATTCTGACATCATCTAGAAACAAGCAGACTCTTTCTGACATCATGTAGAAACAAGCAGACTCTTTCTGACATCATAAAGAAACAAGCAGACTTTCTGACATCATGTAGAAACAAGCAGACTCTTTCTGACATCATGAAAAAACAAGCAGACTCTTTCTGACATCATGTAAAAACAATCAGACTCTTTCTGACATCACAAAAAAACAAGCAGACTTTCTGACATCATGTATAAACAAGCAGACTCTTTCTGACATCATGTAAAACAAGCAGACTCTTTCTGACATCATGTAGAAACAAGCAGACTCTTTCTGACATCATGTAAAAACAAGCAGACTCTTTCTGACATCATGAAGAAACAAGCAGTCTCATTCTGACATCATCTAGAAACAAGCAGACTCTTTCTGACATCATGTAGAAACAAGCAGACTCTTTCTGACATCATAAAGAAACAAGCAGACTTTCTGACATCATGTAGAAACAAGCAGACTCTCTCTGACATCATGTAGAAACAAGCACTCTTTCTGACATCATGTAGAAACAAGCAGACTTTCTGACATCATGTAAAAACAAGCACACTCTTTCTGACATCATGTAAAAACAAGCAGACTCTTTCTGACATCATGTAGAAACAAGCAGATGCTTTCTGACATCATGTAGAAACAAGCAGACTCTTTCTGACATCATGTAGAAACAAGCAGACTCTTTCTGACATCATCAAGAAACAAGCAGACTTTCTGACATCATTTAGAAACAAGCAGACTCTTTCTGACATCACAAAGAAACAAGCAGACTTTCTGACATCATGTAGAAACAAGCAGACTCTTTCTGACATCATGTAAAACAAGCAGACTCTTTCTGACATCATGTAGAAACAAGCAGACTCTTTCGGACATCATGTAAAAACAAGCAGACTCTTTCTGACATCATGGAGAAACAAGCAGTCTCATTCTGACATCATGTAGAAACAAGCAGACTCTTTCTGACATCATGTAGAAACAAGCAGACTCTTTCTGACATCATAAAGAAACAAGCAGACTTTCTGACATCATGTAGAAACAAGCAGACTCTTTCTGACATCATGAAAAAACAAGCAGACTCTTTCTGACATCGTGTAGAAACAAGCAGACTCTTTCTGACATCATGTAGAAACAAGCAGACTCTTTCTGACATCATGTAAAAACAATTAGACTCTTTCTGACATCATGTAGAAACAAGCACTCTTTCTGACATCATGTAGAAACAAGCAGCCTTTCTGACATCATGTAAAAACAAGCAGACTCTTTCTGACATCATGTAGAAACAAGCAGACTCTTTATGACATCTTATAGAAACAAGCAGACTCTTTCTGACATCATGTAAAAGCAAGCAGTCTCATTCTCACATCATGTAGAAACAAGCAGACTCTTTATGACATCATAAAGTAACACGCAGACTCTTTCTGACATCATGTAAAAACAAGCACACTCTTTCTGACATCATGTAAAAACAAGCAGACTCTTTCTGACATCATGTAGAAACAAGCAGATGCTTTCTGACATCATGTAGAAACAAGCAGTCTCATTCTGACATAATCTAGAAACAAGCAGACTCTTTATGACATCATATAGAAACAAGCAGACTTTCTGCCATCATGTAGAAACAAGCAGACTCTTTCTGACATCATGTAGAAACAAGCAGACGCTTTCTGACATCATGTAGAAACAAGCAGACTCTTTCTGACATCATCTAGAAACAAGTAGTCTCCTTCTGACATCATGTAGAAACAAGCAGTCTGCCTCTGACATCATAAAGAACCAAGCAGTATCTTTCTGACATCATGTAGAAACAAGCACACTCTTTCTGGCATCATGTAAAAACAAGCAGACTCTTTCTGACATCATGTAGAAACAAGCAGTCTCATTCTGACATCATCTAGAAACAAGCAGACTCTTTCTGACATCATGTAGAAACAAGCAGACTCTTTCTGACATCATAAAGAAACAAGCAGACTTTCTGACATCATGTAGAAACAAGCAGATTCTTTCTGACATCATGAAAAAATAAGCAGACTCTTTCTGACATCATGTAGAAACAAGCAGACTCTTTCTGACATCATGTAGAAACAAGCAGACTTTCTGACATCACAAAGAAACAAGCAGATTCTTTATGACATCATGTAAAACAAGCAGACTCTTTCTGACATCATGTAGAAACAAGCAGACTCTTTCTGACATCATGTAAAAACAAGCAGACTCTTTCTGACATCATGTAGAAACAAGCAGTCTCATTCTGACATCATCTAGAAACAAGCAGACTCTTTGTGACATCATGTAGAAACAAGCAGACTCTTTCTGACATCATAAAGAAACAAGCAGACTTTCTGACATCATGTAGAAACAAGCAGACTCTTTCTGACATCATGAAAAAACAAGCAGACTCTTTCTGACATCATGTAGAAACAAGCAGACTTTCTGACATCATGTAGAAACAAGCAGACTTTCTGACATCATGTAGAAACAAGCAGACTTTCTGACATCATGTAAAAACAATTAGACTCTTTCTGACATCATGTAGAAACAAGCACTCTTTCTGACATCATGTAGAAACAAGCAGACTTTCTGACATCATGTAAAAACAAGCAGACTCTTTCTGACATCATGTAGAAACAAGCAGACTCTTTATGACATCTTCTAGAAACAAGCAGACTCTTTCTGACATCATGTAAAAGCAAGCAGTCTCATTCTGACATCATGTAGAAACAAGCAGACTCTTTATGACATCATAAAGAAACAAGCAGACTCTTTCTGACATCATGTAAAAACAAGCACACTCTTTCTGACATCATGTAAAAAAAGCAGACTCTTTCTGACATCATGTAGAAACAAGCAGATGCTTTCTGACATCATGTAGACACAAGCAGACTCTTTCTGACATCATGTAGAAACAAGCAGACTCTTTCTGTCATCATAAAGAAACAAGCAGACTTTCTGACATCATGTAGAAACAAGCAGACTCTTTCTGACATCACAAAGAAACAACAGACTTTCTGACATCATGTAGAAACAAGCAGACTTTCTGACATCATGTAGAAACAAGCAGACTCTTTCTGACATCATGAAAAAACAAGCAGACTCTTTCTGACATCATGTAGAAACAAGCAGACTCTTTCTGATATCATGTGGAAACAAGCAGACTTTCTGACATCATGTAAAAACAATTAGACTCTTTCTGACATCATGTAGAAACAAGCACTCTTTCTGACTTCATGTAGAAACAAGCAGCCTTTCTGACATCATGTAGAAACAAGCAGACGCTTTCTGACATAATGTAAAAACAAGCAGACTCTTTCTGACATCATCTAGAAACAAGTAGTCTCCTTCTGACATCATAAAGAAACAAGCAGTCTGCCTCTGACATCATAAAGAACCAAGCAGTATCTTTCTGTCATCATGTTGAAACAAGCAGTCTCCTTCTGACATCATAAAGAAACAAGCAGTATCTTTCTGCCATCATAAAGAAACAAGCAGTCTCCTTCTGATATCATGTAGAAACAAGCAGTCTCCTGACATCATAAAGAAACAAGCCGTATCTTTCTGACATCATAAAGAAACAAGCAGTCTCCTTCTGATATCATGTAGAAACAAGCAGTCTCCTTCTGATTTCATGTAGAAACAAGTAGTCTCTTTCTGACATCATAAAGAAACAAGCAGACTGCCTCTGCCATAATAAAGAAACAAGCAGTATCTTTCTGACATCATAAAGAAACAAGCAGTCTCCTTCTGACATCATAAAGAAACAAGCAGTCTCCTTCTGATATCATGTAGAAACAAGCAGTCTCCTTCTGATATCATGTAGAAACAAGCAGTCTCCTTCTGATATCATGTAAAAACAAGCAGTATCTTTCTGACATCATACAGAAACAAGCAGTCTCCTTCTGATATCATGTAGAAACAAGATATATATGTCTGATATATATCAGAATATATATATATGCTTGTTGAATATAAATCTTCATTAAAACCTTTAAATGTTCGTTTTTAAAAACGTTAAAATCATCATTAAAACGTTTAAATCTTCATTAAAACGTTTAAATGTTCGTTTTTAAAAACGTTAAAATCATCATTAAAACGTTAAAATCTTCATTAAAACATTAAAATCTTCATTAAAACGTTAAAATGTTCACTAAAACGTTAAAATCTTCATTAAAATGTTTAAATGTTCATTTTTAAAAACGTTAAAATTTTCATTAAAATGTTAAATGTTCATTTAAGCCTTAAAATGTTAATTAAAACGTTAAATACTTCATTAAAACGTTTAAATGTTCATTAAAACATTAAAATGTTCATTTTTAAAAACGTTCAAATGTTCATTAAAATGTTTAACGGTTCATTAAAATTTTTAAAGGTTCATTAAAACGATTAAATGTTCATTAAAACGTTAAAATGTTCATTAAAACTTTTAAATGTTATTTAAAATGTTAAAATGTTCATTAAAACGTTTAAATGTTCATTAAAACGTTAAAATCTTCATTTTTTAAAACGTTAAAATGTTCATGAAAATGTTCAAATGTCCATTAAAACGTTAAATTCTTCATTAAAACATTAAAATCTTCATTAAAACGTTAAATTCTTCATTAAAACGTTAAAATGTTCATTAAAACATTAAAATGTTCATTTTTAAAAACGTTAAAATCATAATTAAAATGTTTAAATATTCATTTTTAAAAACATTAAAATGTTCATTAAAATGTTTAAATGTTCATTAAAACGTTAAATTCTTCATTAAAAAGTTTAAATGTTCATTTTTAAAAACATTAAAAGTTTCATTAAAATGTTAACATTTTAATTAAAACGTTAAAATGTTCATTAAAACGTTAAAATGTTTTAAAACAAGCAGACTCTTTCTGACATCATGTAAAAACAAGCAGACTTTCTGACATCTAGAAACAAGCAGACTTTCTGACATCATGTAGAAACAAGCACTCTTTCTGACATCATGTTAAAACAAGCAGACTCTTTCTGACATCATGTAGAAACAAGCAGACTCTTTATGACATCTTCTAGAAACAAGCAGACTCTTTCTGACATCATGTAAAAGCAAGCAGTCTCATTCTGACATCATCTAGAAACAAGCAGACTCTTTATGACATCATAAAGAAACAAGCAGACTCTTTCTGACATCATGTAGGAACAAGCAGACTCTTTCTGACATCACAAAGAAACAAGCAGACTTTCGGAAATCATGTAGAAACAAGCAGACTCTTTCTGACATCATGTAAAACAAGCAGACTCTTTCTGACATCATGTAGAAACAAGCACACTCTTTCTGACATCATGTAAAAACAAGCAGACTCTTTCTGACATTATGTAGAAACAAGCAGTCTCATTCTGACATCATCTAGAAACAAGCAGACTCTTTCTGACATCATATAGAAACAAGCAGACTCTTTCTGACATCATAAAGAAACAAGCAGACTTTCTGACATCATGTAGAAACAAGCAGACTCTTTCTGACATCATGAAAAAACAAGCAGACTCTTTCTGGCATCATGTAAAAACAATCAGACTCTTTCTGACATCACAAAGAAACAAGCAGACTTTCTGACATGTAGAAACAAGCAGACTCTTTCTGACATCATGTAAAACAAGCAGACTCTTTCTGACATCATGCAGAAACAAGCAGACTCTTTCTGACATCATGTAAAACAAGCAGACTCTTTCTGACATCATGAAGAAACAAGCAGTCTCATTCTGACATCATCTAGAAACAAGCAGACTCTTTCTGACATCATGTAGAAACAAGCAGACTCTTTCTGACATCATAAAGAAACAAGCAGACTTTCTGACATCATGTAGAAACAAGGAGACTCTTTCTGACATCATGAAAAAACAAGCAGACTCTTTCTCACATCATGTAAAAACAATCAGACTCTTTCTGACAACACAAAGAAACAAGCAGACTTTCTGCCATCATGTAGAAACAAGCAGACTCTTTCTGACATCATGTAGAAACAAGCACTCTTTCTGACATCATGTAGAAACAAGCAGACTCTTTATGACATCTTCTAGAAACAAGCAGACTCTTTCTGACATCATGTAAAAGCAAGCAGTCTCATTCTGACATCATCTAGAAACAAGCAGACTCTTTATGACATCATAAAGAAACAAGCAGACTCTTTCTGACATCATGTAGGAACAAGCAGACTCTTTCTGACATCACAAAGAAACAAGCAGACTTTCGGAAATCATTTAGAAACAAGCAGACTCTTTCTGACATCATGTAAAACAAGCAGACTCTTTCTGACATCATGTAGAAACAAGCACACTCTTTCTGACATCATGTCAAAACAAGCAGACTCTTTCTGACATTATGTAGAAACAAGCAGTCTCATTCTGACATCATCTAGAAACAAGCAGACTCTTTCTGACATCATGTAGAAACAAGCAGACTCTTTCTGACATCATAAAGAAACAAGCAGACTTTCTGACATCATGTAGAAACAAGCAGACTCTTTCTGACATCATGAAAAAACAAGCAGACTCTTTCTGACATCATGTAAAAACAATCAGACTCTTTCTGACATCACAAAGAAACAAGCAGACTTTCTGACATCATGTAGAAACAAGCAGACTCTTTCTGACATCATGTAAAACAAGCAGACTCTTTCTGACATCATGTAGAAACAAGCAGACTCTTTCTGACATCATGTAAAAACAAGCAGACTCTTTCTGACATCATGAAGAAACAAGCAGTCTCATTCTGACATCATCTAGAAACAAGCAGACTCTTTCTGACATCATGTAGAAACAAGCAGACTCTTTCTGACATCATAAAGAAACAAGCAGACTTTCTGACATCATGTAGAAACAAGCAGACTCTCTCTGACATTATGTAGAAACAAGCACTCTTTCTGACATCATGTAGAAACAAGCAGACTTTCTGACATCATGTAAAAACAAGCACACTCTTTCTGACATCATGTAAAAACAAGCAGACTCTTTCTGACATCATGTAGAAACAAGCAGATGCTTTCTGACATCATGTAGAAACAAGCAGACTCTTTCTGACATCATGTAGAAACAAGCAGACTCTTTCTGACATCATCAAGAAACAAGCAGACTTTCTGACATCATGTAGAAACAAGCAGACTCTTTCTGACATCACAAAGAAACAAGCAGACTTTCTGACATCATGTAGAAACAAGCAGACTCTTTCTGACATCATGTAAAACAAGCAGACTCTTTCTGACATCATGTAGAAACAAGCAGACTCTGTCGGACATCATGTAAAAACAAGCAGACTCTTTCTGACATCATGGAGAAACAAGCAGTCTCATTCTGACATCATGTAGAAACAAGCAGACTCTTTCTGACATCATGTAGAAACAAGCAGACTCTTTCTGACATCATAAAGAAACAAGCAGACTTTCTGACATCATGTAGAAACAAGCAGACTCTTTCTGACATCATGAAAAAACAAGCAGACTCTTTCTGACATCATGTAGAAACAAGCAGACTCTTTCTGACATCATGTAGAAACAAGCAGACTTTCTGACATCATGTAAAAACAATTAGACTCTTTCTGACATCATGTAGAAACAAGCACTCTTTCTGACATCATGTAGAAACAAGCAGCCTTTCTGACATCATGTAAAAACAAGCACACTCTTTCTGACATCATGTAAAAAAGCAGACTCTTTCTGACATCATGTAGAAACAAGCAGATGCTTTCTGACATCATGTAGACACAAGCAGACTCTTTCTGACATCATGTAGAAACAAGCAGACTCTTTCTGTCATCATAAAGAAACAAGCAGACTTTCTGACATCATGTAGAAACAAGCAGACTCTTTCTGACATCACAAAGAAACAACAGACTTTCTGACATCATGTAGAAACAAGCAGACTTTCTGACATCATGTAGAAACAAGCAGACTCTTTCTGACATCATGAAAAAACAAGCAGACTCTTTCTGACATCATGTAGAAACAAGCAGACTCTTTCTGATATCATGTGGAAACAAGCAGACTTTCTGACATCATGTAAAAACAATTAGACTCTTTCTGACATCATGTAGAAACAAGCACTCTTTCTGACTTCATGTAGAAACAAGCAGCCTTTCTGACATCATGTAGAATCAAGCAGACGCTTTCTGACATCATGTAGAAACAAGCAGACTCTTTCTGACATCATCTAGAAACAAGTAGTCTCCTTCTGACATCATAAAGAAACAAGCAGTCTGCCTCTGACATCATAAAGAACCAAGCAGTATCTTTCTGTCATCATGTTGAAACAAGCAGTCTCTTTCTGACATCATAAAGAAACAAGCAGTATCTTTCTGCCATCATAAAGAAACAAGCAGTCTCCTTCTGATATCATGTAGAAACAAGCAGTCTCCTGACATCATAAAGAAACAAGCCGTATCTTTCTGACATCATAAAGAAACAAGCAGTCTCCTTCTGATATCATGTAGAAACAAGCAGTCTCCTTCTGATTTCATGTAGAAACAAGTAGTCTCTTTCTGACATCATAAAGAAACAAGCAGACTGCCTCTGCCATAATAAAGAAACAAGCAGTATCTTTCTGACATCATAAAGAAACAAGCAGTCTCCTTCTGATATCATGTAGAAACAAGCAGTCTCCTTCTGATATCATGTAGAAACAAGCAGTCTCCTTCTGATATCATGTAAAAACAAGCAGTATCTTTCTGACATCATACAGAAACAAGCAGTCTCCTTCTGATATCATGTAGAAACAAGATATATATGTCTGATATATATCAGAATATATATATGCTTGTTGAATATAAATCTTCATTAAAACCTTTAAATGTTCGTTTTTAAAAACGTTAAAATCATCATTAAAACGTTTAAATCTTCATTAAAACGTTTAAATGTTCGTTTTTAAAAACGTTAAAATCATCATTAAAACGTTAAAATCTTCATTAAAACATTAAAATCTTCATTAAAACGTTAAAATGTTCACTAAAACGTTAAAATCTTCATTAAAATGTTTAAATGTTCATTTTTAAAAACGTTAAAATTTTCATTAAAATGTTAAATGTTCATTTAAGCCTTAAAATGTTAATTAAAACGTTAAATACTTCATTAAAACGTTTAAATGTTCATTAAAACATTAAAATGTTCATTTTTAAAAACGTTCAAATGTTCATTAAAATGTTTAACGGTTCATTAAAATGTTTAAAGGTCCATTAAAACGATTAAATGTTCATTAAAACGTTAAAATGTTCATTAAAACTTTTAAATGTTATTTAAAATGTTAAAATGTTCATTAAAACGTTTAAATGTTCATTAAAACGTTAAAATCTTCATTTTTTAAAACGTTAAAATGTTCATGAAAATGTTCAAATGTCCATTAAAACGTTAAATTCTTCATTAAAACATTAAAATCTTCATTAAAACGTTAAATTCTTCATTAAAACGTTAAAATGTTCATTAAAACATTAAAATGTTCATTTTTAAAAACGTTAAAATCATAATTAAAATGTTTAAATATTCATTTTTAAAAACATTATAATGTTCATTAAAATGTTTAAATGTTCATTAAAACGTTAAATTCTTCATTAAAAAGTTTAAATGTTCATTTTTAAAAACATTAAAAGTTTCATTAAAATGTTAACATTTTAATTAAAACGTTAAAATGTTCATTAAAACGTTAAAATGTTTTAAAACAAGCAGACTCTTTCTGACATCATGTAAAAACAAGCAGACTTTCTGACATCTAGAACCAAGCAGACTTTCTGACATCATGTAGAAACAAGCAGACTCTTTCTGACATCATGTAGAAACAAGCACTCTTTCTGACATCATGTTAAAACAAGCAGACTCTTTCTGACATCATGTAGAAACAAGCAGACTCTTTATGACATCTTCTAGAAACAAGCAGACTCTTTCTGACATCATGTAAAAGCAAGCAGTCTCATTCTGACATCATCTAGAAACAAGCAGACTCTTTATGACATCATAAAGAAACAAGCAGACTCTTTCTGACATCATGTAGGAACAAGCAGACTCTTTCTGACATCACAAAGAAACAAGCAGACTTTCGGAAATCATGTAGAAACAAGCAGACTCTTTCTGACATCATGTAAAACAAGCAGACTCTTTCTGACATCATGTAGAAACAAGCACACTCTTTCTGACATCATGTAAAAACAAGCAGACTCTTTCTGACATTATGTAGAAACAAGCAGTCTCATTCTGACATCATCTAGAAACAAGCAGACTCTTTCTGACATCATGTAGAAACAAGCAGACTCTTTCTGACATCATAAAGAAACAAGCAGACTTTCTGACATCATGTAGAAACAAGCAGACTCTTTCTGACATCATGAAAAAACAAGCAGACTCTTTCTGGCATCATGTAAAAACAATCAGACTCTTTCTGACATCACAAAGAAACAAGCAGACTTTCTGACATCATGTAGAAACAAGCAGACTCTTTCTGACATCATGTAAAACAAGCAGACTCTTTCTGACATCATGCAGAAACAAGCAGACTCTTTCTGACATCATGTAAAACAAGCAGACTCTTTCTGACATCATGAAGAAACAAGCAGTCTCATTCTGACATCATCTAGAAACAAGCAGACTCTTTCTGACATCATGTAGAAACAAGCAGACTCTTTCTGACATCATAAAGAAACAAGCAGACTTTCTGACATCATGTAGAAACAAGGAGACTCTTTCTGACATCATGAAAAAACAAGCAGACTCTTTCTCACATCATGTAAAAACAATCAGACTCTTTCTGACATCACAAAGAAACAAGCAGACTTTCTGCCATCATGTAGAAACAAGCAGACTCTTTCTGACATCATGTAGAAACAAGCACTCTTTCTGACATCATGTAGAAACAAGCAGACTCTTTATGACATCTTCTAGAAACAAGCAGACTCTTTCTGACATCATGTAAAAGCAAGCAGTCTCATTCTGACATCATCTAGAAACAAGCAGACTCTTTATGACATCATAAAGAAACAAGCAGACTCTTTCTGACATCATGTAGGAACAAGCAGACTCTTTCTGACATCACAAAGAAACATTCAGACTTTCGGAAATCATGTAGAAACAAGCAGACTCTTTCTGACATCATGTAAAACAAGCAGACTCTTTCTGACATCATGTAGAAACAAGCACACTCTTTCTGACATCATGTCAAAACAAGCAGACTCTTTCTGACATTATGTAGAAACAAGCAGTCTCATTCTGACATCATCTAGAAACAAGCAGACTCTTTCTGACATCATGTAGAAACAAGCAGACTCTTTCTGACATCATAAAGAAACAAGCAGACTTTCTGACATCATGTAGAAACAAGCAGACTCTTTCTGACATCATGAAAAAACAAGCAGACTCTTTCTGACATCATGTAAAAACAATCAGACTCTTTCTGACATCACAAAGAAACAAGCAGACTTTCTGACATCATGTAGAAACAAGCAGACTCTTTCTGACATCATGTAAAAACAAGCAGACTCTTTCTGACATCATGAAGAAACAAGCAGTCTCATTCTGACATCATCTAGAAACAAGCAGACTCTTTCTGACATCATGTAGAAACAAGCAGACTCTTTCTGACATCATAAAGAAACAAGCAGACTTTCTGACATCATGTAGAAACAAGCAGACTCTCTCTGACATCATGTAGAAACAAGCACTCTTTCTGACATCATGTAGAAACAAGCAGACTTTCTGACATCATGTAAAAACAAGCACACTCTTTCTGATATCATGTAAAAACAAGCAGACTCTTTCTGACATCATGTAGAAACAAGCAGATGCTTTCTGACATCATGTAGAAACAAGCAGACTCTTTCTGACATCATGTAGAAACAAGCAGACTCTTTCTGACATCATCAAGAAACAAGCAGACTTTCTGACATCATGTAGAAACAAGCAGACTCTTTCTGACATCACAAAGAAACAAGCAGACTTTCTGACATCATGCAGAAACAAGCAGACTCTTTCTGACATCATGTAAAACAAGCAGACTCTTTCTGACATCATGTAGAAACAAGCAGACTCTTTCGGACATCATGTAAAAACAAGCAGACTCTTTCTGACATCATGGAGAAACAAGCAGTCTCATTCTGACATCATGTAGAAACAAGCAGACTCTTTCTGACATCATGTAGAAACAAGCAGACTCTTTCTGACATCATAAAGAAACAAGCAGACTTTCTGACATCATGTAGAAACAAGCAGACTCTTTCTGACATCATGAAAAAACAAGCAGACTCTTTCTGACATCATGTAGAAACAAGCAGACTCTTTCTGACATCATGTAGAAACAAGCAGACTTTCTGACATCATGTAAAAACAGTTAGACTCTTTCTGACATCATGTAGAAACAAGCACTCTTTCTGACATCATGTAGAAACAAGCAGCCTTTCTGACATCATGTAAAAACAAGCAGACTCTTTCTGACATCATGTAGAAACAAGCAGACTCTTTATGACATCTTCTAGAAACAAGCAGACTCTTTCTGACATCATGTAAAAGCAAGCAGTCTCATTCTCACATCATGTAGAAACAAGCAGACTCTTTATGACATCATAAAGTAACACGCAGACTCTTTCTGACATCATGTAAAAACAAGCACACTCTTTCTGACATCATGTAAAAACAAGCAGACTCTTTCTGACATCATGTAGAAACAAGCAGATGCTTTCTGACATCATGTAGAAACAAGCAGTCTCATTCTGACATAATCTAGAAACAAGCAGACTCTTTATGACATCATATAGAAACAAGCAGACTTTCTGCCATCATGTAGAAACAAGCAGACTCTTTCTGACATCATGTAGAAACAAGCAGACTTTTTCTGACATCATCTAGAAACAAGTAGTCTCCTTCTGACATCATGTAGAAACAAGCAGTCTGCCTCTGACATCATAAAGAACCAAGCAGTATCTTTCTGACATCATGTAGAAACAAGCACACTCTTTCTGGCGTCATGTAAAAACAAGCAGACTCTTTCTGACATCATGTAGAAACAAGCAGTCTCATTCTGACATCATCTAGAAACAAGCAGACTCTTTCTGACATCATGTAGAAACAAGCAGACTCTTTCTGACATCATAAAGAAACAAGCAGACTTTCTGACATCATGTAGAAACAAGCAGATTCTTTCTGACATCATGAAAAAATAAGCAGACTCTTTCTGACATCATGTAGAAACAAGCAGACTCTTTCTGACATCATGTAGAAACAAGCAGACTTTCTGACATCACAAAGAAACAAGCAGATTCTTTCTGACATCATGTAAAACAAGCAGACTTTCTCACATCATGTAGAAACAAGCAGACTCTTTCTGACATCATGTAAAAACAAGCAGACTCTTTCTGACATCATGTAGAAACAAGCAGTCTCATTCTGACATCATCTAGAAACAAGCAGACTCTTTCTGACATCATGTAGAAACAAGCAGACTCTTTCTGACATCATAAAGAAACAAGCAGACTTTCTGACATCATGTAGAAACAAGCAGACTCTTTCTGACATCATGAAAAAACAAGCAGACTCTTTCTGACATCATGTAGAAACAAGCAGACTTTCTGACATCATGTAGAAACAAGCAGACTTTCTGACATCATGTAGAAACAAGCAGACTTTCTGACATCATGTAAAAACAATTAGACTCTTTCTGACATCATGTAGAAACAAGCACTCTTTCTGACATCATGTAGAAACAAGCAGACTTTCTGACATCATGTAAAAACAAGCAGACTCTTTCTGACATCATGTAGAAACAAGCAGACTCTTTATGACATCTTCTAGAAACAAGCAGACTCTTTCTGACATCATGTAAAAGCAAGCAGTCTCATTCTGACATCATGTAGAAACAAGCAGACTCTTTATGACATCATAAAGAAACAAGCAGACTCTTTATGACATCATAAAGAAACAAGCAGACTCTTTCTGACATCATGTAAAAACAAGCACACTCTTTCTGACATCATGTAAAAAAGCAGACTCTTTCTGACATCATGTAGAAACAAGCAGATGCTTTCTGACATCATGTAGACACAAGCAGACTCTTTCTGACATCATGTAGAAACAAGCAGACTCTTTCTGTCATCATAAAGAAACAAGCAGACTTTCTGACATCATGTAGAAACAAGCAGACTCTTTCTGACATCACAAAGAAACAACAGACTTTCTGACATCATGTAGAAACAAGCAGACTTTCTGACATCATGTAGAAACAAGCAGACTCTTTCTGACATCATGAAAAAACAAGCAGACTCTTTCTGACATCATGTAGAAACAAGCAGACTCTTTCTGATATCATGTGGAAACAAGCAGACTTTCTGACATCATGTAAAAACAATTAGACTCTTTCTGACATCATGTAGAAACAAGCACTCTTTCTGACTTCATGTAGAAACAAGCAGCCTTTCTGACATCATGTAGAAACAAGCAGACGCTTTCTGACATCATGTAGAAACAAGCAGACTCTTTCTGACATCATCTAGAAACAAGTAGTCTCCTTCTGACATCATAAAGAAACAAGCAGTCTGCCTCTGACATCATAAAGAACCAAGCAGTATCTTTCTGTCATCATGTTGAAACAAGCAGTCTCCTTCTGACATCATAAAGAAACAAGCAGTATCTTTCTGCCATCATAAAGAAACAAGCAGTCTCCTTTGGATATCATGTAGAAACAAGCAGTCTCCTGACATCATAAAGAAACAAGCCGTATCTTTCTGACATCATAAAGAAACAAGCAGTCTCCTTCTGATATCATGTAGAAACAAGCAGTCTCCTTCTGATTTCATGTAGAAACAAGTAGTCTCTTTCTGACATCATAAAGAAACAAGCAGACTGCCTCTGCCATAATAAAGAAACAAGCAGTATCTTTCTGACATCATAAAGAAACAAGCAGTCTCCTTCTGACATCATAAAGAAACAAGCAGTCTCCTTCTGATATCATGTAGAAACAAGCAGTCTCCTTCTGATATCATGTAGAAACAAGCAGTCTCCTTCTGATATCATGTAAAAACAAGCAGTATCTTTCTGACATCATACAGAAACAAGCAGTCTCCTTCTGATATCATGTAGAAACAAGATATATATGTCTGATATATATCAGAATATATATATGCTTGTTGAATATAAATCTTCATTAAAACCTTTAAATGTTCGTTTTTAAAAACGTTAAAATCATCATTAAAACGTTTAAATCTTCATTAAAACGTTTAAATGTTCATTTTTAAAAACATTAAAATCTTCATTAAAACGTTAAAATGTTCACTAAAACGTTAAAATCTTCATTAAAATGTTTAAATGTTCATTTTTAAAAACGTTAAAATTTTCATTAAAATGTTAAATGTTCATTTAAGCCTTAAAATGTTAATTAAAACGTTAAATACTTCATTAAAACGTTTAAATGTTCATTAAAACATTAAAATGTTCATTTTTAAAAACGTTCAAATGTTCATTAAAATGTTTAACGGTTCATTAAAATGTTTAAAGGTCCATTAAAATGATTAAATGTTCATTAAAACGTTAAAATGTTCATTAAAACTTTTAAATGTTATTTAAAATGTTAAAATGTTCATTAAAACGTTTAAATGTTCATTAAAACGTTAAAATCTTCATTTTTTAAAACGTTAAAATGTTCATGAAAATGTTCAAATGTCCATTAAAACGTTAAATTCTTCATTAAAACATTAAAATCTTCATTAAAACATTAAAATGTTCATTTTTAAAAACGTTCAAATGTTCATTAAAATGTTTAACGGTTCATTAAAATGTTTAAAGGTCCATTAAAACGATTAAATGTTCATTAAAACGTTAAAATGTTCATTAAAACTTTTAAATGTTATTTAAAATGTTAAAATGTTCATTAAAACGTTTAAATGTTCATTAAAACGTTAAAATCTTCATTTTTTAAAACGTTAAAATGTTCATGAAAATGTTCAAATGTCCATTAAAACGTTAAATTCTTCATTAAAACATTAAAATCTTCATTAAAACGTTAAATTCTTCATTAAAACGTTAAAATGTTCATTAAAACATTAAAATGTTGATTTTTAAAAAAGTTAAAATCATAATTAAAATGTTTAAATATTCATTTTTAAAAACATTAAAATGTTCATTAAAATGTTTAAATGTTCATTAAAACGTTAAATTCTTCATTAAAAAGTTTAAATGTTCATTTTTAAAAACATTAAAAGTTTCATTAAAATGTTAACATTTTAATTAAAACGTTAAAATGTTCATTAAAACGTTAAAATGTTTTAAAACAAGCAGACTCTTTCTGACATCATGTAAAAACAAGCAGACTTTCTGACATCTAGAAACAAGCAGACTTTCTGACATCATGTAGAAACAAGCAGACTCTTTCTGACATCATGTAGAAACAAGCACTCTTTCTGACATCATGTTAAAACAAGCAGACTCTTTCTGACATCATGTAGAAACAAGCAGACTCTTTATGACATCTTCTAGAAACAAGCAGACTCTTTCTGACATCATGTAAAAGCAAGCAGTCTCATTCTGACATCATCTAGAAACAAGCAGACTCTTTATGACATCATAAAGAAACAAGCAGACTCTTTCTGACATCATGTAGGAACAAGCAGACTCTTTCTGACATCACAAAGAAACAAGCAGACTTTCGGAAATCATGTAGAAACAAGCAGACTCTTTCTGACATCATGTAAAACAAGCAGACTCTTTCTGACATCATGTAGAAACAAGCACACTCTTTCTGACATCATGTAAAAACAAGCAGACTCTTTCTGACATTATGTAGAAACAAGCAGTCTCATTCTGACATCATCTAGAAACAAGCAGACTCTTTCTGACATCATGTAGAAACAAGCAGACTCTTTCTGACATCATAAAGAAACAAGCAGACTTTCTGACATCATGTAGAAACAAGCAGACTCTTTCTGACATCATGAAAAAACAAGCAGACTCTTTCTGGCATCATGTAAAAACAATCAGACTCTTTCTGACATCACAAAGAAACAAGCAGACTTTCTGACATCATGTAGAAACAAGCAGACTCTTTCTGACATCATGTAAATCAAGCAGACTCTTTCTGACATCATGCAGAAACAAGCAGACTCTTTCTGACATCATGTAAAACAAGCAGACTCTTTCTGACATCATGAAGAAACAAGCAGTCTCATTCTGACATCATCTAGAAACAAGCAGACTCTTTCTGACGTCATGTAGAAACAAGCAGACTCTTTCTGACATCATAAAGAAACAAGCAGACTTTCTGACATCATGTAGAAACAAGGAGACTATTTCTGACATCATGAAAAAACAAGCAGACTCTTTCTCACATCATGTAAAAACAATCAGACTCTTTCTGACATCACAAAGAAACAAGCAGACTTTCTGCCATCATGTAGAAACAAGCAGACTCTTTCTGACATCATGTAGAAACAAGCACTCTTTCTGACATCATGTAGAAACAAGCAGACTCTTTATGACATCTTCTAGAGACAAGCAGACTCTTTCTGACATCATGTAAAAGCAAGCAGTCTCATTCTGACATCATCTAGAAACAAGCAGACTCTTTATGACATCATAAAGAAACAAGCAGACTTTCGGAAATCATGTAGAAACAAGCAGACTCTTTCTGACATCATGTAAAACAAGCGGACTCTTTCTGACATCATGTAGGAACAAGCAGACTCTTTCTGACATCACAAAGAAACAAGCAGACTTTCGGAAATCATGTAGAAACAAGCAGACTCTTTCTGACATCATGTAAAACAAGCAGACTCTTTCTGACATCATGTAGAAACAAGCACACTCTTTCTGACATCATGTAAAAACAAGCAGACTCTTTCTGACATTATGTAGAAACAAGCAGTCTCATTCTGACATCATCTAGAAACAAGCAGACTCTTTCTGACATCATGTAGAAACAAGCAGACTCTTTCTGACATCATAAAGAAACAAGCAGACTTTCTGACATCATGTAGAAACAAGCAGACTCTGTCTGACATCATGAAAAAACAAGCAGACTCTTTCTGACATCATGTAAAAACAATCAGACTCTTTCTGACATCACAAAGAAACAAGCAGACTTTCTGACATCATGTAGAAACAAGCAGACTCTTTCTGACATCATGTAAAACAAGCAGACTCTTTCTGACATCATGTAGAAACAAGCAGACTCTTTCTGACATCATGTAAAAACAAGCAGACTCTTTCTGACATCATGAAGAAACAAGCAGTCTCATTCTGACATCATCTAGAAACAAGCAGACTCTTTCTGACCACATGTAGAAACAAGCAGACTCTTTCTGACATCATAAAGAAACAAGCAGACTTTCTGACATCATGTAGAAACAAGCAGACTCTCTCTGACATCATGTAGAAACAAGCACTCTTTCTGACATCATGTAGAAACAAGCAGACTTTCTGACATCATGTAAAAACAAGCACACTCTTTCTGACATCATGTAAAAACAAGCAGACTCTTTCTGACATCATGTAGAAACAAGCAGATGCTTTCTGACATCATGTAGAAACAAGCAGACTCTTTCTGACATCATGTAGAAACAAGCAGACTCTTTCTGACATCATCAAGAAACAAGCAGACTTTCTGACATCATGTAGAAACAAGCAGACTCTTTCTGACATCACAAAGAAACAAGCAGACTTTCTGACATCATGTAGAAACAAGCAGACTCTTTCTGACATCATGTAAAACAAGCAGACTCTTTCTGACATCATGTAGAAACAAGCAGACTCTTTCTGACATCATGTAAAACAAGCAGACTCTTTCTGACATCATGCAGAAACAAGCAGACTCTTTCTGACATCATGTAAAACAAGCAGACTCTTTCTGACATCATGAAGAAACAAGCAGTCTCATTCTGACATCATCTAGAAACAAGCAGACTCTTTCTGACATCATGTAGAAACAAGCAGACTCTTTCTGACATCATAAAGAAACAAGCAGACTTTCTGACATCATGTAGAAACAAGGAGACTCTTTCTGACATCATGAAAAAACAAGCAGACTCTTTCTCACATCATGTAAAAACAATCAGACTCTTTCTGACATCACAAAGAAACAAGCAGACTTTCTGCCATCATGTAGAAACAAGCAGACTCTTTCTGACATCATGTAGAAACAAGCACTCTTTCTGACATCATGTAGAAACAAGCAGACTCTTTATGACATCTTCTAGAGACAAGCAGACTCTTTCTGACATCATGTAAAAGCAAGCAGTCTCATTCTGACATCATCTAGAAACAAGCAGACTCTTTATGAGATCATAAAGAAACAAGCAGACTTTCGGAAATCATGTAGAAACAAGCAGACTCTTTCTGACATCATGTAAAACAAGCAGACTCTTTCTGACATCATGTAGGAACAAGCAGACTCTTTCTGACATCACAAAGAAACAAGCAGACTTTCGGAAATCATGTAGAAACAAGCAGACTCTTTCTGACATCATGTAAAACAAGCAGACTCTTTCTGACATCATGTAGAAACAAGCACACTCTTTCTGACATCATGTAAAAACAAGCAGACTCTTTCTGACATTATGTAGAAACAAGCAGTCTCATTCTGACATCATCTAGAAACAAGCAGACTCTTTCTGACATCATGTAGAAACAAGCAGACTCTTTCTGACATCATAAAGAAACAAGCAGACTTTCTGACATCATGTAGAAACAAGCAGACTCTTTCTGACATCATGAAAAAACAAGCAGACTCTTTCTGACATCATGTAAAAACAATCAGACTCTTTCTGACATCACAAAGAAACAAGCAGACTTTCTGACATCATGTAGAAACAAGCAGACTCTTTCTGACATCATGTAAAACAAGCAGACTCTTTCTGACATCATGTAGAAACAAGCAGACTCTTTCTGACATCATGTAAAAACAAGCAGACTCTTTCTGACATCATGAAGAAACAAGCAGTCTCATTCTGACATCATCTAGAAACAAGCAGACTCTTTCTGACATCATGTAGAAACAAGCAGACTCTTTCTGACATCATAAAGAAACAAGCAGACTTTCTGACATCATGTAGAAACAAGCAGACTCTCTCTGACATCATGTAGAAACAAGCACTCTTTCTGACATCATGTAGAAACAAGCAGACTTTCTGACATCATGTAAAAACAAGCACACTCTTTCTGACATCATGTAAAAACAAGCAGACTCTTTCTGACATCATGTAGAAACAAGCAGATGCTTTCTGACATCATGTAGAAACAAGCAGACTCTTTCTGACATCATGTAGAAACAAGCAGACTCTTTCTGACATCACAAAGAAACAAGCAGACTTTCTGACATCATGTAGAAACAAGCAGACTCTTTCTGACATCATGTAAAACAAGCAGACTCTTTCTGACATCATGTAGAAACAAGCAGACTCTTTCGGACATCATGTAAAAACAAGCAGACTCTTTCTGACATCATGGAGAAACAAGCAGTCTCATTCTGACATCATGTAGAAACAAGCAGACTCTTTCTGACATCATGTAGAAACAAGCAGACTCTTTCTGACATCATAAAGAAACAAGCAGACTTTCTGACATCATGTAGAAACAAGCAGACTCTTTCTGACATCATGAAAAAACAAGCAGACTCTTTCTGACATGTAGAAACAAGCAGACTCTTTCTGACATCATGTAGAAACAAGCAGACTTTCTGACATCATGTAAAAACAATTAGACTCTTTCTGACATCATGTAGAAACAAGCACTCTTTCTGACATCATGTAGAAACAAGCAGCCTTTCTGACATCATGTAAAAACAAGCAGACTCTTTCTGACATCATGTAGAAACAACCAGACTCTTTATGACATCTTCTAGAAACAAGCGGACTCTTTCTGACATCATGTAAAAGCAAGCAGTCTCATTCTCACGTCATGTAGAAACAAGCAGACTCTTTATGACATCATAAAGTAATACGCAGACTCTTTCTGACATCATGTAAAAACAAGCACACTCTTTCTGACATCATGTAAAAACAAGCAGACTCTTTCTGACATCATGTAGAAACAAGCAGATGCTTTCTGACATCATGTAGAAACAAGCAGTCTCATTCTGACATAATCTAGAAACAAGCAGACTCTTTATGACATCATATAGAAACAAGCAGACTTTCTGCCATCATGTAGAAACAAGCAGACTCTTTCTGACATCATGTAGAAACAAGCAGACGCTTTCTGACATCATGTAGAAACAAGCAGACTCTTTCTGACATCATCTAGAAACAAGTAGTCTCCTTCTGACATCATGTAGAAACAAGCAGTCTGCCTCTGACATCATAAAGAACCAAGCAGTATCTTTCTGACATCATGTAGAAACAAGCACACTCTTTCTGGCATCATGTAAAAACAAGCAGACTCTTTCTGACATCATGTAGAAACAAGCAGTCTCATTCTGACATCATCTAGAAACAAGCAGACTCTTTCTGACATCATGTAGAAACAAGCAGACTCTTTCTGACATCATAAAGAAACAAGCAGACTTTCTGACATCATGTAGAAACAAGCACTTTCTGACATCACAAAGAAACAAGCAGATTCTTTCTGACATCATGTAAAACAAGCAGACTCTTTCTGACATCATGTAGAAACAAGCAGACTCTTTCTGACATCATGTAAAAACAAGCAGACTCTTTCTGACATCATGTAGAAACAAGCAGTCTCATTCTGACATCATCTAGAAACAAGCAGACTCTTTCTGACATCATGTAGAAACAAGCAGACTCTTTCTGACATCATAAAGAAACAAGCAGACTTTCTGACATCATGTAGAAACAAGCAGACTCTTTCTGACATCATGAAAAAACAAGCAGACTCTTTCTGACATCATGTAGAAACAAGCAGACTTTCTGAAATTATGTAGAAACAAGCAGACTTTCTGACATCATGTAGAAACAAGCAGACTTTCTGACATCATGTAAAAACAATTAGACTCTTTCTGACATCATGTAGAAACAAGCACTCTTTCTGACATCATGTAGAAACAAGCAGACTTTCTGACATCATGTAAAAACAAGCAGACTCTTTCTGACATCATGTAGAAACAAGCAGACTCTTTATGACATCTTCTAGAAACAAGCAGACTCTTTCTGACATCATGTAAAAGCAAGCAGTCTCATTCTGACATCATGTAGAAACAAGCAGACTCTTTATGACATCATAAAGAAACAAGCAGACTCTTTCTGACATCATGTAAAAACAAGCACACTCTTTCTGACATCATGTAGAAACAAGCAGATGCTTTCTGACATCATGTAGACACAAGCAGACTCTTTCTGACATCATGTAGAAACAAGCAGACTCTTTCTGTCATCATAAAGAAACAAGCAGACTTTCTGACATCATGTAGAAACAAGCAGACTCTTTCTGACATCACAAAGAAACAACAGACTTTCTGACATCATGTAGAAACAAGCAGACTTTCTGACATCATGTAGAAACAAGCAGACTCTTTCTGACATCATGAAAAAACAAGCAGACTCTTTCTGACATCATGTAGAAACAAGCAGACTCTTTCTGATATCATGTGGAAACAAGCAGACTTTCTGACATCATGTAAAAACAATTAGACTCTTTCTGACATCATGTAGAAACAAGCACTCTTTCTGACTTCATGTAGAAACAAGCAGCCTTTCTGACATCATGTAAAAACAAGCAGACTCTTTCTGACATCATGTAGAAACAAGCAGACTCTTTATGACATCTTCTAGAAACAAGCAGACTCTTTCTGACATCATGTAAAAGCAAGCAGTCTCATTCTGACATCATGTAGAAACAAGCAGACTCTTTATGACATCATAAAGAAACAAGCAGACTCTTTCTGACATCATGTAAAAACAAGCACACTCTTTCTGACATCATGTAAAAACAAGCAGACTCTTTCTCACATCATGTAGAAACAAGCAGATGCTTTCTGACATCATGTAGAAACAAGCAGACTCTTTCTGACATCATGTAGAAACAAGCAGACTCTTTCTGACATCATAAAGAAACAAGCAGACTTTCTGACATCATGAAAAACAAGCATACTCTTTCTGACATCATGAAAAACAAGCATACTCTTTCTGACATAATGTAGAAACAAGCAGACTCTTTCTGACATCATCTAGAAACAAGCAGACTCATTCTGACATCATGTAGAAAAAAGCAGTCTCATTCTGACATAATCTAGAAACACGCAGACTCTTTATGACATCATAAAGAAACAAGCAGACTTTCTGACATCATGTAGAAACAAGCACTCTTTCTGACATCATGTAGAAACAAGCAGACACTTTCTGACATCATGTAGAAACAAGCAGACTCTTTCTGACATCATCTAGAAACAAGTAGTCTCCTTCTGACATCATAAAGAAAAAAGCAGTCTGCCTCTGACATCATAAAGAACCAAGCAGTATCTTTCTGACATCATGTAGAAACAAGCACACTCTTTCTGACATCATGTAAAAACAAGAAGACTCTTTCTGACATCATGTAGAAACAAGCAGTCTCATTCTGACATCATGTAGAAACAAGCAGACTCTTTCTGACATCATAAAGAAACAAGCAGACTTTCTGACATCATGTAGAAACAAGCAGACTCTTTCTGACATCATGAAAAAACAAGCAGACTCTTTCTGACATCATGTAGAAACAAGCAGACTCTTTCTGACATCATGTAGAAACAAGCAGACTTTCTGACATCATGTAAAAACAATCAGACTCTTTCTGACATCACAAAGAAACAAGCAGACGTTCTGACATCATGTAGAAACAAGCAGATTCTTTCTGACATCATGTAAAACAAGCAGACTCTTTCTGACATCATGTAGAAACAAGCACTCTTTCTGACATCATGTAGAAACAAGCAGACTCTTTCTGACATCATGTAAAAACAAGCAGACTCTTTCTGACATCATGTAGAAACAAGCAGTCTCATTCTGACATCATCTAGAAACAAGCAGACTCTTTCTGACATCATGTAAAAACAAGCAGACTCTTTCTGACATCATGTAAAAACAAGCAGACTCTTTCTGACATCATGTAGAAACAAGCAGACTCTTTATGACATCTTCTAGAAACAAGCAGACTCTTTCTGACATCATGTAAAAGCAAGCAGTCTCATTCTGACATCATGTAGAAACAAGCAGACTCTTTATGACATCATAAAGAAACAAGCAGACTCTTTCTGACATCATGTAAAAACAAGCACACTCTTTCTGACATCATGTAAAAAAGCAGACTCTTTCTGACATCATGTAGAAACAAGCAGATGCTTTCTGACATCATGTAGACACAAGCAGACTCTTTCTGACATCATGTAGAAACAAGCAGACTCTTTCTGACATCATAAAGAAACAAGCAGACTTTCTGACATCATGTAGAAACAAGCAGACTCTTTCTGACATCACAAAGAAACAACAGACTTTCTGACATCATGTAGAAACAAGCAGACTTTCTGACATCATGTAGAAACAAGCAGACTTTTTCTGACATCATGAAAAAACAAGCAGACCCTTTCTGACATCATGTAGAAACAAGCAGACTCTTTCTGACATCATGTGGAAACAAGCAGACTTTCTGACATCATGTAAAAACAATTAGACTCTTTCTGACATCATGTAGAAACAAGCACTCTTTCTGACATCATGTAGAAACAAGCAGCCTTTCTGACATCATGTAAAAACAAGCAGACTCTTTCTGACATCATGTAGAAACAAGCAGACTCTTTATGACATCTTCTAGAAACAAGCAGACTCTTTCTGACATCATGTAAAAGCAAGCAGTCTCATTCTGACATCATGTAGAAACAAGCAGACTCTTTATGACATCATAAAGAAACAAGCAGACTCTTTCTGACATCATGTAAAAACAAGCACACTCTTTCTGACATCATGTAAAAACAAGCAGACTCTTTCTGACATCATGTAGAAACAAGCAGATGCTTTCTGACATCATGTAGAAACAAGCAGACTCTTTCTGACATCATGTAGAAACAAGCAGACTCTTTCTGACATCATAAAGAAACAAGCAGACTTTCTGACATCATGAAAAACAAGTAGTCTCCTTCTGACATCATAAAGAAACAAGCAGTCTGCCTCTGACATCATAAAGAACCAAGCAGTATCTTTCTGACATCATGTAGAAACAAGCACACTCTTTCTGACATCATGTAAAAACAAGCAGACTTTTTCTGACATCATGTAGAAACAAGCAGTCTCATTCTGACATCATCTAGAAACAAGCAGACTCTTTCTGACATCATGTAGAAACAAGCAGACTCTTTCTGACATCATAAAGAAACAAGCAGACTTTCTGACATCATCTAGAAACAAGCAGACTCATTCTGACATCATGTAGAAAAAAGCAGTCTCATTCTGACATAATCTAGAAACACGCAGACTCTTTATGACATCATAAAGAAACAAGCAGACTTTCTGACATCATGTAGAAACAAGCACTCTTTCTGACATCATGTAGAAACAAGCAGACACTTTCTAACATCATGTAGAAACAAGCAGACTCTTTCTGACATCATCTAGAAACAAGTAGTCTCCTTCTGACATCATAAAGAAAAAAGCAGTCTGCCTCTGACATCATAAAGAACCAAGCAGTATCTTTCTGACATCATGTAGAAACAAGCACACTCTTTCTGACATCATGTAAAAACAAGAAGACTCTTTCTGACATCATGTAGAAACAAGCAGTCTCATTCTGACATCATGTAGAAACAAGCAGACTCTTTCTGACATCATAAAGAAACAAGCAGACTTTCTGACATCATGTAGAAACAAGCAGACTCTTTCTGACATCATGAAAAAACAAGCAGACTCTTTCTGACATCATGTAGAAACAAGCAGACTCTTTCTGACATCATGTAGAAACAAGCAGACTTTCTGACATCATGTAAAAACAATCAGACTCTTTCTGACATCACAAAGAAACAAGCAGACGTTCTGACATCATGTAGAAACAAGCAGATTCTTTCTGACATCATGTAAAACAAGCAGACTCTTTCTGACATCATGTAGAAACAAGCACTCTTTCTGACATCATGTAGAAACAAGCAGACTCTTTCTGACATCATGTAAAAACAAGCAGACTCTTTCTGACATCATGTAGAAACAAGCAGTCTCATTCTGACATCATCTAGAAACAAGCAGACTCTTTCTGACATCATGTAAAAACAAGCAGACTCTTTCTGACATCATGTAAAAACAAGCAGACTCTTTCTGACATTGTAGAAACAAGCAGACTCTTTATGACATCTTCTAGAAACAAGCAGACTCTTTCTGACATCATGTAAAAGCAAGCAGTCTCATTCTGACATCATGTAGAAACAAGCAGACTCTTTATGACATCATAAAGAAACAAGCAGACTCTTTCTGACATCATGTAAAAACAAGCACACTCTTTCTGACATCATGTAAAAAAGCAGACTCTTTCTGACATCATGTAGAAACAAGCAGATGCTTTCTGACATCATGTAGACACAAGCAGACTCTTTCTGACATCATGTAGAAACAAGCAGACTCTTTCTGACATCATAAAGAAACAAGCAGACTTTCTGACATCATGTAGAAACAAGCAGACTCTTTCTGACATCATAAAGAAACAAGCAGACTTTCTGACATCATGTAGAAACAAGCAGACTCTTTCTGACATCATGAAAAAACAAGCAGACTCTTTCTGACATCATGTAGAAACAAGCAGACTTTCTGACATCATGTAGAAACAAGCAGACTTTCTGACATCATGTAGAAACAAGCAGACTTTCTGACATCATGTAAAAACAATTAGACTCTTTCTGACATCATGTAGAAACAAGCACTCTTTCTGACATCATGTAGAAACAAGCAGACTTTCTGACATCATGTAAAAACAAGCAGACTCTTTCTGACATCATGTAGAAACAAGCAGACTCTTTATGACATCTTCTAGAAACAAGCAGACTCTTTCTGACATCATGTAAAAGCAAGCAGTCTCATTCTGACATCATGTAGAAACAAGCAGACTCTTTCTGACATCATGTAAAAACAAGCACACTCTTTCTGACATCATGTAAAAAAAGCAGACTCTTTCTGACATCATGTAGAAACAAGCAGATGCTTTCTGACATCATGTAGACACAAGCAGACTCTTTCTGACATCATGTAGAAACAAGCAGACTCTTTCTGTCATCATAAAGAAACAAGCAGACTTTCTGACATCATGTAGAAACAAGCAGACTCTTTCTGACATCACAAAGAAACAACAGACTTTCTGACATCATGTAGAAACAAGCAGACTTTCTGACATCATGTAGAAACAAGCAGACTCTTTCTGACATCATGAAAAAACAAGCAGACTCTTTCTGACATCATGTAGAAACAAGCAGACTCTTTCTGATATCATGTGGAAACAAGCAGACTTTCTGACATCATGTAAAAACAATTAGACTCTTTCTGACATCATGTAGAAACAAGCACTCTTTCTGACTTCATGTAGAAACAAGCAGACTCTTTATGACATCTTCTAGAAACAAGCAGACTCTTTCTGACATCATGTAAAAGCAAGCAGTCTCATTCTGACATCATGTAGAAACAAGCAGACTCTTTATGACATCATAAAGAAACAAGCAGACTCTTTCTGACATCATGTAAAAACAAGCACACTCTTTCTGACATCATGTAAAAACAAGCAGACTTTTTCTCACATCATGTAGAAACAAGCAGATGCTTTCTGACATCATGTAGAAACAAGCAGACTCTTTCTGACATCATGTAGAAACAAGCAGACTCTTTCTGACATCATAAAGAAACAAGCAGACTTTCTGACATCATGAAAAACAAGCATACTCTTTCTGACATCATGAAAAACAAGCATACTCTTTCTGACATCATGTAGAAACAAGCAGACTCTTTCTGACATCATCTAGAAACATGCAGACTCATTCTGACATCATGTAGAAACAAGCAGTCTCATTCTGACATAATCTAGAAACACGCAGACTCTTTATGACATCATAAAGAAACAAGCAGACTTTCTGACATCATGTAGAAACAAGCACTCTTTCTGACATCATGTAGAAACAAGCAGACACTTTCTGACATCATGTAGAAACAAGCAGACTCTTTCTGACATCATCTAGAAACAAGTAGTCTCCTTCTGACATCATAAAGAAAAAAGCAGTCTGCCTCTGACATCATAAAGAACCAAGCAGTATCTTTCTGACATCATGTAGAAACAAGCACACTCTTTCTGACATCATGTAAAAACAAGAAGACTCTTTCTGACATCATGTAGAAACAAGCAGTCTCATTCTGACATCATGTAGAAACAAGCAGACTCTTTCTGACATCATAAAGAAACAAGCAGACTTTCTGACATCATGTAGAAACAAGCAGACTCTTTCTGACATCATGAAAAAACAAGCAGACTCTTTCTGACATCATGTAGAAACAAGCAGACTCTTTCTGACATCATGTAGAAACAAGCAGACTTTCTGACATCATGTAAAAACAATCAGACTCTTTCTGACATCACAAAGAAACAAGCAGACGTTCTGACATCATGTAGAAACAAGCAGATTCTTTCTGACATCATGTAAAACAAGCAGACTCTTTCTGACATCATGTAGAAACAAGCAGACTCTTTCTGACATCATGTAAAAACAAGCAGACTCTTTCTGACATCATGTAGAAACAAGCAGTCTCATTCTGACATCATCTAGAAACAAGCAGACTCTTTCTGACATCATGTAAAAACAAGCAGACTTTCTGACATCATGTAAAAACAAGCAGACTCTTTCTGACATCATGTAGAAACAAGCAGACTCTTTATGACATCTTCTAGAAACAAGCAGACTCTTTCTGACATCATGTAAAAGCAAGCAGTCTCATTCTGACATCATGTAGAAACAAGCAGACTCTTTATGACATCATAAAGAAACAAGCAGACTCTTTCTGACATCATGTAAAAACAAGCACACTCTTTCTGACATCATGTAAAAAAAGCAGACTCTTTCTGACATCATGTAGAAACAAGCAGATGCTTTCTGACATCATGTAGACACAAGCAGACTCTTTCTGACATCATGTAGAAACAAGCAGACTCTTTCTGACATCATAAAGAAACAAGCAGACTTTCTGACATCATGTAGAAACAAGCAGACTCTTTCTGACATCACAAAGAAACAACAGACTTTCTGACATCATGTAGAAACAAGCAGACTTTCTGACATCATGTAGAAACAAGCAGACTTTCTGACATCATGTAGAAACAAGCAGACTCTTTCTGACATCATGAAAAAACAAGCAGACTTTCTGACATCATGTAGAAACAAGCAGACTCTTTCTGACATCACAAAGAAACAAGCAGACTTTCTGACATCATGTAGAAACAAGCAGACTCTTTCTGACATCATGTAAAACAAGCAGACTCTTTCTGACATCATGTAGAAACAAGCAGACTCTTTCGGACATCATGTAAAAACAAGCAGACTCTTTCTGACATCATGGAGAAACAAGCAGTCTCATTCTGACATCATGTAGAAACAAGCAGACTCTTTCTGACATCATGTAGAAACAAGCAGACTCTTTCTGACATCATAAAGAAACAAGCAGACTTTCTGACATCATGTAGAAACAAGCAGACTCTTTCTGACATCATGAAAAAACAAGCAGACTCTTTCTGACATCATGTAGAAACAAGCAGACTCTTTCTGACATCATGTAGAAACAAGCAGACTTTCTGACATCATGTA
Source organism: Nothobranchius furzeri (assembly GCF_043380555.1). Classification (NCBI taxonomy): domain Eukaryota; kingdom Metazoa; phylum Chordata; class Actinopteri; order Cyprinodontiformes; family Nothobranchiidae; genus Nothobranchius; species Nothobranchius furzeri. The sequence continues at coordinate 46,404,055 of NC_091751.1, read as the reverse complement.
AAAACAATTAGACTCTTTCTGACATCATGTAGAAACAAGCACTCTTTCTGACATCATGTAGAAACAAGCAGCCTTTCTGACATCATGTAAAAACAAGCAGACTCTTTCTGACATCATGTAGAAACAAGCAGACTCTTTATGACATCTTCTAGAAACAAGCAGACTCTTTCTGACATCATGTAAAAGCAAGCAGTCTCATTCTCACATCATGTAGAAACAAGCAGACTCTTTATGACATCATAAAGTAACACGCAGACTCTTTCTGACATCATGTAAAAACAAGCACACTCTTTCTGACATCATGTAAAAACAAGCAGACTCTTTCTGACATCATGTAGAAACAAGCAGTCTCATTCTGACATAATCTAGAAACAAGCAGACTCTTTATGACATCATATAGAAACAAGCAGACTTTCTGCCATCATGTAGAAACAAGCAGACTCTTTCTGACATCATGTAGAAACAAGCAGTCTGCCTCTGACATCATAAAGAACCAAGCAGTATCTTTCTGACATCATGTAGAAACAAGCACACTCTTTCTGGCATCATGTAAAAACAAGCAGACTCTTTCTGACATCATGTAGAAACAAGCAGTCTCATTCTGACATCATCTAGAAACAAGCAGACTCTTTCTGACATCATGTAGAAACAAGCAGACTCTTTCTGACATCATAAAGAAACAAGCAGACTTTCTGACATCATGTAGAAACAAGCAGATTCTTTCTGACATCATGAAAAAATAAGCAGACTCTTTCTGACATCATGTAGAAACAAGCAGACTCTTTCTGACATCATGTAGAAACAAGCAGACTTTCTGACATCACAAAGAAACAAGCAGATTCTTTCTGACATCATGTAAAACAAGCAGACTCTTTCTGACATCATGTAGAAACAAGCAGACTCTTTCTGACATCATGTAAAAACAAGCAGACTCTTTCTGACATCATGTAGAAACAAGCAGTCTCATTCTGACATCATCTAGAAACAAGCAGACTCTTTCTGACATCATGTAGAAACAAGCAGACTCTTTCTGACATCATAAAGAAACAAGCAGACTTTCTGACATCATGTAGAAACAAGCAGACTCTTTCTGACATCATGAAAAAACAAGCAGACTCTTTCTGACATCATGTAGAAACAAGCAGACTTTCTGACATCATGTAGAAACAAGCAGACTTTCTGACATCATGTAGAAACAAGCAGACTTTCTGACATCATGTAAAAACAATTAGACTCTTTCTGACATCATGTAGAAACAAGCACTCTTTCTGACATCATGTAGAAACAAGCAGACTTTCTGACATCATGTAAAAACAAGCAGACTCTTTCTGACATCATGTAAAAACAAGCAGACTCTTTATGACATCTTCTAGAAACAAGCAGACTCTTTCTGACATCATGTAAAAGCAAGCAGTCTCATTCTGACATCATGTAGAAACAAGCAGACTCTTTCTGACATCATGTAAAAACAAGCACACTCTTTCTGACATCATGTAAAAAAAGCAGACTCTTTCTGACATCATGTAGAAACAAGCAGATGCTTTCTGACATCATGTAGACACAAGCAGACTCTTTCTGACATCATGTAGAAACAAGCAGACTCTTTCTGTCATCATAAAGAAACAAGCAGACTTTCTGACATCATGTAGAAACAAGCAGACTCTTTCTGACATCACAAAGAAACAACAGACTTTCTGACATCATGTAGAAACAAGCAGACTTTCTGACATCATGTAGAAATAAGCAGACTCTTTCTGACATCATGAAAAAACAAGCAGACTCTTTCTGACATCATGTAGAAACAAGCAGACTCTTTCTGATATCATGTGGAAACAAGCAGACTTTCTGACATCATGTAAAAACAATTAGACTCTTTCTGACATCATGTAGAAACAAGCACTCTTTCTGACTTCATGTAGAAACAAGCAGCCTTTCTGACATCATGTAAAAACAAGCAGACTCTTTCTGACATCATGTAGAAACAAGCAGACTCTTTATGACATCTTCTAGAAACAAGCAGACTCTTTCTGACATCATGTAAAAGCAAGCAGTCTCATTCTGACATCATGTAGAAACAAGCAGACTCTTTATGACATCATAAAGAAACAAGCAGACTCTTTCTGACATCATGTAAAAACAAGCACACTCTTTCTGACATCATGTAAAAACAAGCAGACTTTTTCTCACATCATGTAGAAACAAGCAGATGCTTTCTGACATCATGTAGAAACAAGCAGACTCTTTCTGACATCATGTAGAAACAAGCAGACTCTTTCTGACATCATAAAGAAACAAGCAGACTTTCTGACATCATGAAAAACAAGCATACTCTTTCTGACATCATGAAAAACAAGCATACTCTTTCTGACATCATGTAGAAACAAGCAGACTCTTTCTGACATCATCTAGAAACATGCAGACTCATTCTGACATCATGTAGAAACAAGCAGTCTCATTCTGACATAATCTAGAAACACGCAGACTCTTTATGACATCATAAAGAAACAAGCAGACTTTCTGACATCATGTAGAAACAAGCACTCTTTCTGACATCATGTAGAAACAAGCAGACACTTTCTGACATCATGTAGAAACAAGCAGACTCTTTCTGACATCATCTAGAAACAAGTAGTCTCCTTCTGACATCATAAAGAAAAAAGCAGTCTGCCTCTGACATCATAAAGAACCAAGCAGTATCTTTCTGACATCATGTAGAAACAAGCACACTCTTTCTGACATCATGTAAAAACAAGAAGACTCTTTCTGACATCATGTAGAAACAAGCAGTCTCATTCTGACATCATGTAGAAACAAGCAGACTCTTTCTGACATCATAAAGAAACAAGCAGACTTTCTGACATCATGTAGAAACAAGCAGACTCTTTCTGACATCATGAAAAAACAAGCAGACTCTTTCTGACATCATGTAGAAACAAGCAGACTCTTTCTGACATCATGTAGAAACAAGCAGACTTTCTGACATCATGTAAAAACAATCAGACTCTTTCTGACATCACAAAGAAACAAGCAGACGTTCTGACATCATGTAGAAACAAGCAGATTCTTTCTGACATCATGTAAAACAAGCAGACTCTTTCTGACATCATGTAGAAACAAGCAGACTCTTTCTGACATCATGTAAAAACAAGCAGACTCTTTCTGACATCATGTAGAAACAAGCAGTCTCATTCTGACATCATCTAGAAACAAGCAGACTCTTTCTGACATCATGTAAAAACAAGCAGACTTTCTGACATCATGTAAAAACAAGCAGACTCTTTCTGACATCATGTAGAAACAAGCAGACTCTTTATGACATCTTCTAGAAACAAGCAGACTCTTTCTGACATCATGTAAAAGCAAGCAGTCTCATTCTGACATCATGTAGAAACAAGCAGACTCTTTATGACATCATAAAGAAACAAGCAGACTCTTTCTGACATCATGTAAAAACAAGCACACTCTTTCTGACATCATGTAAAAAAAGCAGACTCTTTCTGACATCATGTAGAAACAAGCAGATGCTTTCTGACATCATGTAGACACAAGCAGACTCTTTCTGACATCATGTAGAAACAAGCAGACTCTTTCTGACTTCATAAAGAAACAAGCAGACTTTCTGACATCATGTAGAAACAAGCAGACTCTTTCTGACATCACAAAGAAACAACAGACTTTCTGACATCATGTAGAAACAAGCAGACTTTCTGACATCATGTAGAAACAAGCAGACTTTCTGACATCATGTAGAAACAAGCAGACTCTTTCTGACATCATGAAAAAACAAGCAGACCCTTTCTGACATCATGTAGAAACAAGCAGACTCTTTCTGACATCATGTGGAAACAAGCAGACTTTCTGACATCATGTAAAAACAATTAGACTCTTTCTGACATCATGTAGAAACAAGCACTCTTTCTGACATCATGTAGAAACAAGCAGCCTTTCTGACATCATGTAAAAACAAGCAGACTCTTTCTGACATCATGTAGAAACAAGCAGACTCTTTATGACATCTTCTAGAAACAAGCAGACTCTTTCTGACATCATGTAAAAGCAAGCAGTCTCATTCTGACATCATGTAGAAACAAGCAGACTCTTTATGACACCATAAAGAAACAAGCAGACTCTTTCTGACATCATGTAAAAACAAGCACACTCTTTCTGACATCATGTAAAAACAAGCAGACTCTTTCTGACATAATGTAGAAACAAGCAGATGCTTTCTGACATCATGTAGAAACAAGCAGACTCTTTCTGACATCATGTAGAAACAAGCAGACTCTTTCTGACATCATAAAGAAACAAGCAGACTTTCTGACATCATGAAAAACAAGTAGTCTCCTTCTGACATCATAAAGAAACAAGCAGTCTGCCTCTGACATCATAAAGAACCAAGCAGTATCTTTCTGACATCATGTAGAAACAAGCACACTCTTTCTAACATCATGTAAAAACAAGCAGACTCTTTCTGACATCATGTAGAAACAAGCAGTCTCATTCTGACATCATCTAGAAACAAGCAGACTCTTTCTGACATCATGTAGAAACAAGCAGACTCTTTCTGACATCATAAAGAAACAAGCAGACTTTCTGACATCATGTAGAAACAAGCAGACTCTTTCTGACATCATGAAAAAATCAAGCAGACTCTTTCTGACATCATGTAGAAACAATCAGACTCTTTCTGACATCACAAAGAAACAAGCAGACTTTCTGACATCATGTAGAAACAAGCAGATTCTTTCTGACATCATGTAAAACAAGCAGACTCTTTCTGACATCATGTAGAAACAAGCAGACTCTTTCTGACATCATGTAAAAACAAGCAGACTCTTTCTGACATCATGTAGAAACAAGCAGACTCTTTCTGACATCATGTAGAAACAAGCAGTCTCATTCTGACATTATCTAGAAACAAGCAGACTCTTTCTGACACCATGTAAAAACAAGCAGACTCTTTCTGACATCATGTAGAAACAAGCAGACACTTTCTGACATCATGTAGAAACAAGCAGACTCTTTCTGACATCATGTAGAAACAAGCAGTCTCATTCTGACATAATATAGAAACAAGCAGACTCTTTATGACATCATAAAGAAACAAGCAGACTTTCTGACATCATGTAGAAACAAGCAGACTCTTTCTGACATCATGTAGAAACAAGCAGACACTTTCTGACATCATGTAGAAACAAGCAGACTCTTTCTGACATCATCTAGAAACAAGTAGTCTCCTTCTGACATCATAAAGAAACAAGCAGTCTGCCTCTGACATCATAAAGAACCAAGCAGTATCTTTCTGACATCATGTAGAAACAAGCAAACTCTTTCTGACATCATGTAAAAACAAGCAGACTCTTTCTGACATCATGTAGAAACAAGCAGTCTCATTCTGACATCATCTAGAAACAAGCAGACTCTTTCTGACATCATGTAGAAACAAGCAGACTCTTTCTGACATCATAAAGAAACAAGCAGACTTTCTGACATCATGTAGAAACAAGCAGACTCTTTCTGACATCATGAAAAAACAAGCAGACTCTTTTTGACATCATGTAGAAACAAGCAGACTCTTTCTGACATCATGTAGAAACAAGCAGACTTTCTGACATCATGTAGAAACAAGCAGATTCTTTCTGACATCACAACGAAACAAGCAGACGTTCTGACATCATGTAGAAACAAGCAGACTCTTTCTGACATCATCTAGAAACAAGTAGTCTCCTTCTGACATCATAAAGAAACAAGCAGACTTTCTGACAACATGTAGAAACAAGCAGACTCTTTCTGACATCACAAAGAAACAACAGACTTTCTGACATCATGTAGAAACAAGCAGACTTTCTGACATCATGTAGAAACAAGCAGACTCTTTCTGACATCATGAAAAAACAAGCAGACTCTTTCTGACATCATGTGGAAACAAGCAGACTTTCTGACATCATGTAAAAACAATTAGACTCTTTCTGACATCATGTAGAAACAAGCACTCTTTCTGACATCATGTAGAAACAAGCAGCCTTTCTGACATCATGTAAAAACAAGCAGACTCTTTCTGACATCATGTAGAAACAAGCAGACTCTTTATGACATCTTCTAGAAACAAGCAGACTCTTTCTGACATCATGTAAAAGCAAGCAGTCTCATTCTGACATCATGTAGAAACAAGCAGACTCTTTCTGACATCATGTAAAAACAAGCACACTCTTTCTGACATCATGTAAAAACAAGCAGACTCTTTCTGACATCATGTAGAAACAAGCAGATGCTTTCTGACATCATGTAGAAACAAGCAGACTCTTTCTGACATCATGTAGAAACAAGCAGAATCTTTCTGACATCATAAAGAAACAAGCAGACTTTCTGACATCATGAAAAACAAGCATACTCTTTCTGACATCATGAAAAACAAGCATACTCTTTCTGACATCATGTAGAAACAAGCAGACTCTTTCTGACATCATCTAGAAACAAGCAGACTCATTCTGACATCATGTAGAAACAAGCAGTCTCATTCTGACATAATCTAGAAACAAGCAGACTCTTTATGACATCATAAAGAAACAAGCAGACTTTCTGACATCATGTAGAAACAAGCAGACTCTTTCTGACATCATGTAGAAACAAGCAGACACTTTCTGACATCATGTAGAAACAAGCAGACTCTTTCTGACATCATCTAGAAACAAGTAGTCTCCTTCTGACATCATAAAGAAACAAGCAGTCTGCCTCTGACATCATAAAGAACCAAGCAGTATCTTTCTGACATCATGTAGAAACAAGCACACTCTTTCTGACATCATGTAAAAACAAGCAGACTCTTTCTGACATCATGTAGAAACAAGCAGACTCTTTCTGACATCATAAAGAAACAAGCAGACTTTCTGACATCATGTAGAAACAAGCAGACTCTTTCTGACATCATGAAAAAACCAGCAGACTCTTTCTGACATCATGTAGAAACAAGCAGACTCTTTCTGACATCATGTAGAAACAAGCAGACTTTCTGACATCATGTAAAAACAATCAGACTCTTTCTGACATCACAAAGAAACAAGCAGACTTTCTGACATCATGTAGAAACAAGCAGATTCTTTCTGACATCATGTAAAACAAGCAGACTCTTTCTGACATCATGTAGAAACAAGCAGACTCTTTCTGACATCATGTAGAAACAAGCAGTCTCATTCTGACATCATCTAGAAACAAGCAGACTCTTTCTGACATCATGTAAAAACAAGCAGACTCTTTCTGACATCATGTAAAAACAAGCAGACTCTTTCTGACATCATGTAGAAACAAGCAGACTCTTTATCACATCTTCTAGAAACAAGCAGACTCTTTCTGACATCATGTAAATGCAAGCAGTCTCATTCTGACATCATGTAGAAACAAGCAGACTCTTAATGACATCATAAAGAAACAAGCAGACTCTTTCTGACATCATGTAAAAACAAGCAGACTCTTTCTGACATCATGTAGAAACAAGTAGATGCTTTCTGACATCATGTAGACACAAGCAGACTCTTTCTGAAATCATGTAGAAACAAGCAGACTCTTTCTGAAATCATGTAGAAACAAGCAGACTCTTTCTGACATCATGTAGAAACAAGCAGACTCTTTCTGACATCATGTAGAAACAAGCAGACTCTTTCTGACATTATGTAAAAACAAGCAGCCTCTTTCTGACATCATGTAGAAACAAGCAGTCTCATTCTGACATCATCTAGAAACAAGCAGACTCTTTATGACATCATAAAGAAACAAGCAGACTTTCTGACATCATGTAGAAACAAGCAGACTCTTCCTGACATCATGTAGAAACAAGCAGACGCTTTCTGACATCATGTAGAAACAAGCAGACTCTTTCTGACATCATCTAGAAACAAGTAGTCTCCTTCTGACATCATAAAGAAACAAGCAGTCTGCCTCTGACATCATAAAGAACCAAGCAGTATCTTTCTGACATCATGTAGAAACAATCAGTCTCTTTCTTTCATCATGTTGAAACAAGCAGTCTCCTTCTGACATCATAAAGAAACAAGCAGTATCTTTCTGCCATCATAAAGAAACAAGCAGTCTCCTTCTGATATCATGTAGAAACAAGCAGTCTCCTGACATCATAAAGAAACAAGCAGTATCTTTCTGACATCATAAAGAAACAAGCAGTCTCCTTCTGATATCATGTAGAAACAAGACATCTCCTTCTGATTTCATGTAGACACAAGTAGTCTCTTTCTGACATCATAAAGAAACAAGCAGACTGCCTCTGCCATAATAAAGAAACAAGCAGTATCTTTCTGACATCATAAAGAAACAAGCAGTCTCCTTCTGATATCATGTAGAAACAAGCAGTCTCCTTCTGATATCATGTAGAAACAAGCAGTCTCCTTCTGATTTCATGTAGAAACAAGTAGTCTCTTTCTGACATCATAAAGAAACAAGCAGACTGCCTCTGCCATAATAAAGAAACAAGCAGTATCTTTCTGACATCATAAAGAAACAAGCAGTCTCCTTCTGATATCATGTAGAAACAAGCAGTCTCCTTCTGATATCATGTAGAAACAAGCAGTCTCCTTCTGATATCATGTAAAACCAAGCAGTATCTTTCTGACATCATACAGAAACAAGCAGTCTCCTTCTGATATCATGTAGAAACAAGATATATATGTCTGATATATATCAGAATATATATATGCTTGTTGAATATAAATCTTCATTAAAACCTTTAAATGTCCATTTTTAAAAACGTTAAAATCATCATTATAACGTTTAAATCTTCATTAAAACGTTTAAATGTTCGTTTTAAAAAACGTTAAAATCATCATTAAAACATTAAAATCTTCATTAAAACACTAAAATTGTCATTAAAATGTTAAAATGTTCATTAAAACCTTAAAATCTTCATTAAAACGTTAAATACTTCATTAAAACGTTTAAAATTTCATTAAAACATTAAAAACGTTCAGATGTTCATTAAAATGTTTAAAGGTTCATTAAAACGATTAAATGTTCATTAAAACGTTAAAATGTTCATTAAAACTTTTAAATGTTAATTAAAATGTTAAAATCTTCATTTTTAAAAATGTTAAAATGTTCATGAAAATGTTCAATTGTCCATTAAAACGTTAAATTCTTCATTAAAACATTAAAATCTTCATTAAAACGTTAAATTCTTCATTAAACGTTAAAATGTTCATTAAAACATTAAAATGTCCATTTTTAAAAACATTAAAATCATCATTAAAATGTTTAAATATTCATTTTTAAAAATATTAAAATGTTCATTAAAATGTTTAAATGTTCATTAAAACGTTAAATTCTTCATTAAAAAGTTTAAATGTTCATTTTTAAAACATTAATAGGTTCATTAAAATGTTAAAATTTTAATTAAAACGTTAAAATGTTCATTAAAACGTTAAAATGTTTTAAAACAAGCAGACTCTTTCTGACATCATGTAAAAACAAGCATACTTTCTGACATCATCTAGAAACAAGCAGACTTTCTGACATCATGTAGAAACAAGCAGACTTTCTGACATCATGTAGAAACAAGCAGACTCTTTCTGACATCATGTAAAAACAAGCAGACTCTTTCTGACATCATGTAGAAACAAGCAGACTCTTTCTGACATCATGTAAAAACAAGCAGACTCTTTCTGACATCATGTAGAAACAAGCAGTCTCATTCTGACATCATCTAGAAACAAGCAGACTCTTTCTGACATCATAAAGAAACAAGCAGACTTTCTGACATCATGTAGAAACAAGCAGACTCTTTCTGACATCATGTAGAAACAAGCAGACTCTTTCTGACATCATGTAGAAACAAGCAGACTCTTTCTGACATCATGAAAAAACAAGCAGACTCTTTCTGACATCATGTAGAAACAAGCAGACTCTTTCTGACATCATGTAGAAACAAGCAGACTTTCTGACATCATGTAAAAACAATCAGACTCTTTCTGACATCATGTAGAAACAAGCACTCTTTCTGACATCATGTAGAAACAAGCAGACTCTTTATGACATCTTCTAGAAACAAGCAGACTCTTTCTGACATCATGTAAAAGCAAGCAGTCTCATTCTGACATCATGTAGAAACAAGCAGACTCTTTATGACATCATAAAGAAACAAGCAGACTCTTTCTGACATCATGTAGAAACAAGCAGATGCTTTCTGACATCATGTAGAAACAAGCAGACTCTTTCTGACATCATGTTGAAACAAGCAGTCTCATTCTGACATCATCTAGAAACAATCAGACTCTTTCTGACATCATGTAGAAACAAGCAGACTCTTTCTGACATCATAAAGAAACAAGCAGACTTTCTAACATCACGTAAAAACAATCAGACTCTGACATCATGTAGAAACAAGCACTCTTTCTGACATCATGTAGAAACAAGCAGACTTTCTGACATCATGTAAAAACAAACAGACTCTTTCTGACATCATGTAGAAACAAAAAGACTCTTTATGACATCTTCTAGAAACAAGCAGACTCTTTATGACATCATTTAAAAGCAAGCAGTCTCATTCTGACATCATGTAGAAACAAGCAGACTCTTTATGACATCATAAAGAAACAAGCAGACTCTTTCTGACATCATGTAAAAACAAGCAGACTTTCTGACATCATGTAAAAACAAGCAGACTCTTTCTGACATCATGTAGAAACAAGCAGATGCTTTCTGACATCATGTAGAAACAAGCAGACTCTTTCTGACATCATGTAGAAACAAGCAGACTCTTTCTGACATCATAAAGAAACAAGCAGACTTTCTGACATCATGTAGAAACAAGCAGACTCTTTCTGACATCATGAAAAAACAAGCATACTCTTTCTGACATCATGTAGAAACAAGCAGACTCTTTCTGACATCATAAAGAAACAAGCAGACTTTCTGACATCATGTAGAAACAAGCAGACTCTTTCTGACATCATGAAAAAACAAGCATACTCTTTCTGACATCATGTAGAAACAAGCAGACGCTTTCTGACATGTAGAAACAAGCAGACTCTTTATGACATCTTCTAGAAACAAGCAGACTCTTTATGACATCATAAAGAAACAAGCAGACGCTTTCTGACATCATTTAAAAACAAGCAGACTCTTTCTGACATCATGTAGAAACAAGCAGACTCTTTCTGACATCATGTAAAAACAAGCAGACTCTTTCTGACATCATGTAGAAACAAGCAGTCTCATTCTGACATCATCTAGAAACAAGCAGACTCTTTCTGACATCATGTAGAAACAAGCAGACTCTTTCTGACATCATAAAGAAACAAGCAGACTTTCTGACATCATGTAGAAACAAGCAGACTCTTTCTGACATCATGAAAAAACAAGCAGACTCTTTCTGACATCATGTAGAAACAAGCAGACTCTTTCTGACATCATGTAGAAACAAGCAGACTTTCTGACATCATGTAAAAACAATCAGACTCTTTCTGACATCACAAAGAAACAAGCAGACTTTCTGACATCATGTAGAAACAAGCAGATTCTTTCTGACATCATGTAAAACAAGCAGACTCTTTCTGACATCATGTAGAAACAAGCAGACTCTGACATCATGTAAAAACAAGCAGTCTCATTCCGACATCAACTAGAAACAAGCAGACTCTTTCTGACATCATGTAAAAACAAGCAGACTCTTTCTGACATCATGTAGAAACAAGCAGACACTTTCTGACATCATGTAGAAACAAGCAGACTCTTTCTGACATCATGTAGAAACAAGCAGTCTCATTCTGACATAATCTAGAAACAAGCAGAATCTTTATGACATCATAAAGAAACAAGCAGACTTTCTGACATCATGTAGAAACAAGCAGACGCTTTCTGACATCATGTAGAAACAAGCAGACACTTTCTGACATCATGTAGAAACAAGCAGACTCTTTCTGACATCATCTAGAAACAAGTAGTCTCCTTCTGACATCATAAAGAAACAAGCAGTCTGCCTCTGACATCATAAAGAACCAAGCAGTATCTTTCTGACATCATGTAGAAACAAGCACACTCTTTCTGACATCATGTAAAAACAAGCAGACTCTTTCTGACATCATGTAGAAACAAGCAGTCTCATTCTGACATCATCTAGAAACAAGCAGACTCTTTCTGACATCATGTAGAAACAAGCAGACTCTTTCTGACATCATAAAGAAACAAGCAGACTTTCTGACATCATGTAGAAACAAGCAGACTCTTTCTGACATCATGAAAAAACAAGCAGACTCTTTTTGACATCATGTAGAAACAAGCAGACTCTTTCTGACATCATGTAGAAACAAGCAGACTTTCTGACATCATGTAAAAACAATCAGACTCTTTCTGACATCACAAAGAAACAAGCAGACGTTCTGACATCATGTAGAAACAAGCAGATTCTTTCTGACATCATGTAAAACAAGCAGATTCTTTCTGACATCATGTAGAAACAAGCAGACTCTTTCTGACATCATGTAAAAACAAGCAGACTCTTTCTGACATCATGTAGAAACAAGCAGTCTCATTCTGACATCATCTAGAAACAAGCAGACTCTTTCTGTCATCATGTAAAAACAAGCAGACTCTTTCTGACATCATGTAAAAACAAGCAGACTCTTTCTGACATCATGTAGAAACAAGCAGACTCTTTATGACATCTTCTAGAAACAAGCAGACTCTTTCTGACATCATGTAAAAGCAAGCAGTCTCATTCTGACATCATGTAGAAACAAGCAGACTCTTTATGACATCATAAAGAAACAAGCAGACTCTTTCTGACATCATGTAAAAACAAGCACACTCTTTCTGACATCATGTAAAAAAGCAGACTCTTTCTGACATCATGTAGAAACAAGCAGATGCTTTCTGACATCATGTAGACACAAGCAGACTCTTTCTGACATCATAAAGAAACAAGCAGACTTTCTGACATCATGTAGAAACAAGCAGACTCTTTCTGACATCACAAAGAAACAACAGACTTTCTGACATCATGTAGAAACAAGCAGACTTTCTGACATCATGTAGAAACAAGCAGACTCTTTCTGACATCATGAAAAAACAAGCAGACTCTTTCTGACATCATGTAGAAACAAGCAGACTCTTTCTGACATCATGTGGAAACAAGCAGACTTTCTGACATCATGTAAAAACAATTAGACTCTTTCTGACATCATGTAGAAACAAGCACTCTTTCTGACATCATGTAGAAACAAGCAGCCTTTCTGACATCATGTAAAAACAAGCAGACTCTTTCTGACATCATGTAGAAACAAGCAGACTCTTTATGACATCTTCTAGAAACAAGCAGACTCTTTCTGACATCATGTAAAAGCAAGCAGTCTCATTCTGACATCATGTAGAAACAAGCAGACTCTTTCTGACATCATGTAAAAACAAGCACACTCTTTCTGACATCATGTAAAAACAAGCAGACTCTTTCTGACATCATGTAGAAACAAGCAGATGCTTTCTGACATCATGTAGAAACAAGCAGACTCTTTCTGACATCATGTAGAAACAAGCAGACTCTTTCTGACATCATAAAGAAACAAGCAGACTTTCTGACATCATGAAAAACAAGCATACTCTTTCTGACATCATGAAAAACAAGCATACTCTTTCTGACATCATGCAGAAACAAGCAGACTCTTTCTGACATCATCTAGAAACAAGCAGACTCATTCTGACATCATGTAGAAACAACAGTCTCATTCTGACATAATCTAGAAACAAGCAGACTCTTTATGACATCATAAAGAAACAAGCAGACTTTCTGACATCATGTAGAAACAAGCAGACTCTTTCTGACATCATGTAGAAACAAGCAGACACTTTCTGACATCATGTAGAAACAAGCAGACTCTTTCTGACATCATCTAGAAACAAGTAGTCTCCTTCTGACATCATAAAGAAACAAGCAGTCTGCCTCTGACATCATAAAGAACCAAGCAGTATCTTTCTGACATCATGTAGAAACAAGCACACTCTTTCTGACATCATGTAAAAACAAGCAGACTCTTTCTGACATCATGTAGAAACAAGCAGACTCTTTCTGACATCATAAAGAAACAAGCAGACTTTCTGACATCATGTAGAAACAAGCAGACTCTTTCTGACATCATGAAAAAACAAGCAGACTCTTTCTGACATCATGTAGAAACAAGCAGACTCTTTCTGACATCATCTAGAAACAAGCAGACTCATTCTGACATCATGTAGAAACAACAGTCTCATTCTGACATAATCTAGAAACAAGCAGACTCTTTATGACATCATAAAGAAACAAGCAGACTTTCTGACATCATGTAGAAACAAGCAGACTCTTTCTGACATCATGTAGAAACAAGCAGACACTTTCTGACATCATGTAGAAACAAGCAGACTCTTTCTGACATCATCTAGAAACAAGTAGTCTCCTTCTGACATCATAAAGAAACAAGCAGTCTGCCTCTGACATCATAAAGAACCAAGCAGTATCTTTCTGACATCATGTAGAAACAAGCACACTCTTTCTGACATCATGTAAAAACAAGCAGACTCTTTCTGACATCATGTAGAAACAAGCAGACTCTTTCTGACATCACAAAGAAACAAGCAGACTTTCTGACATCATGTAGAAACAAGCAGATTCTTTCTGACATCATGTAAAACAAGCAGACTCTTTCTGACATCATGTAGAAACAAGCAGACTCTTTCTGACATCATGTAGAAACAAGCAGTCTCATTCTGACATCATCTAGAAACAAGCAGACTCTTTCTGACATCATGTAAAAACAAGCAGACTCTTTCTGACATCATGTAAAAACAAGCAGACTCTTTCTGACATCATGTAGAAACAAGCAGACTCTTTATCACATCTTCTAGAAACAAGCAGACTCTTTCTGACATCATGTAAATGCAAGCAGTCTCATTCTGACATCATGTAGAAACAAGCAGACTCTTAATGACATCATAAAGAAACAAGCAGACTCTTTCTGACATCATGTAAAAACAAGCAGACTCTTTCTGACATCATGTAGAAACAAGCAGATGCTTTCTGACATCATGTAGACACATGCAGACTCTTTCTGACATCATGTAGAAACAAGCAGACTCTTTCTGACATCATAAAGAAACAAGCAGACTTTCTGACATCATGTAGAAACAAGCAGACTCTTTCTGACATCATGTAGAAACAAGCAGACTCTTTCTGACATTATGTAAAAACAAGCAGACTCTTTCTGACATCATGTAGAAACAAGCAGTCTCGTTCTGACATCATCTAGAAACAAGCAGACTCTTTATGACATCATAAAGAAACAAGCAGACTTTCTGACATCATGTAGAAACAAGCAGACTCTTCCTGACATCATAAAGAAACAAGCAGTATCTTTTTGACATCATAAAGAAACAAGCAGTCTCCTTCTGATATCATGTAGAAACAAGCAGTCTCCTTCTGATTTCATGTAGACACAAGTAGTCTCTTTCTGACATCATAAAGAAACAAGCAGACTGCCTCTGCCATAATAAAGAAACAAGCAGTATCTTTCTGACATCATAAAGAAACAAGCAGTCTCCTTCTGATATCATGTAGAAACAAGCAGTCTCCTTCTGATATCATGTAGAAATAAGCAGTCTCCTTCTGATTTCATGTAGAAACAAGTAGTCTCTTTCTGACATCATAAAGAAACAAGCAGACTGCCTCTGCCATAATAAAGAAACAAGCAGTATCTTTCTGACATCATAAAGAAACAAGCAGTCTCCTTCTGATATCATGTAGAAACAAGCAGTCTCCTTCTGATATCATGTAGAAACAAGCAGTCTCCTTCTGATATCATGTAAAACCAAGCAGTATCTTTCTGACATCATACAGAAACAAGCAGTCTCCTTCTGATATCATGTAGAAACAAGATATATATGTCTGATATATATCAGAATATATATATGCTTGTTGAATATAAATCTTCATTAAAACCTTTAAATGTCCATTTTTAAAAACGTTAAAATCATCATTATAACGTTTAAATCTTCATTAAAACGTTTAAATGTTCCTTTTTAAAAACGTTAAAATCATCATTAAAACATTAAAATCTTCATTAAAACACTAAAATTGTCATTAAAATGTTAAAATGTTCATTAAAACCTTAAAATCTTCATTAAAACGTTAAATACTTCATTAAAACGTTTAAATTTTCATTAAAACATTAAAATGTTCATTTTTAAAAACATTCAGATGTTCATTAAAATGTTTAAAGGTTCATTAAAACGATTAAATGTTCATTAAAACGTTAAAATGTTCATTAAAACTTTTAAATGTTAATTAAAATGTTAAAATCTTCATTTTTAAAAATGTTAAAATGTTCATGAAAATGTTCAATTGTCCATTAAAACGTTAAATTCTTCATTAAAACATTAAAATCTTCATTAAAACGTTAAATTCTTCATTAAAACATTAAAATGTTCATTTTTAAAAACGTTAAAATCATCATTAAAATGTTTAAATATTCATTTTTAAAAACATTAAAATGTTCATTAAAATGTTTAAATGTTCATTAAAACGTTAAATTCTTCATTAAAAAGTTTAAATGTTCATTTTTAAAACATTAATAGGTTCATTAAAATGTTAAAATTTTAATTAAAACGTTAAAATGTTCATTAAAACGTTAAAATGTTTTAAAACAAGCAGACTCTTTCTGACATCATGTAAAAACAAGCATACTTTCTGACATCATCTAGAAACAAGCAGACTTTCTGACATCATGTAGAAACAAGCAGACTCTTTCTGACATCATGTAGAAACAAGCAGACTCTTTCTGACATCATGTAAAAACAAGCAGACTCTTTCTGACATCATGTAGTAACAAGCAGTCTCATTCTGACATCATCTAGAAACAAGCAGACTCTTTATGACATCATAAAGAAACAAGCAGACTTTCTGACATCATGTAGAAACAAGCAGACTCTTCCTGACATCATGTAGAAACAAGCAGACGCTTTCTGACATCATGTAGAAACAAGCAGACTCTTTCTGACATCATCTAGAAACAAGTAGTCTCCTTCTGACATCATAAAGAAACAAGCAGTCTGCCTCTGACATCATAAAGAACCAAGCAGTATCTTTCTGACATCATGTAGAAACAATCAGTCTCTTTCTGACATCATGTTGAAACAAGCAGTCTCCTTCTGACATCATAAAAAAAACAAGCAGTATCTTTCTGCCATCATAAAGAAACAAGCAGTCTCCTTCTGATATCATGTAGAAACAAGCAGTCTCCTGACATCATAAAGAAACAAGCAGTATCTTTCTGACATCATAAAGAAACAAGCAGTCTCCTTCTGATATCATGTAGAAACAAGCAGTCTCCTTCTGATTTCATGTAGACACAAGTAGTCTCTTTCTGACATCATAAAGAAACAAGCAGACTGCCTCTGCCATAATAAAGAAACAAGCAGTATCTTTCTGACATCATAAAGAAACAAGCAGTCTCCTTCTGATATCATGTAGAAACAAGCAGTCTCCTTCTGATATCATGTAGAAACAAGCAGTCTCCTTCTGATTTCATGTAGAAACAAGTAGTCTCTTTCTGACATCATAAAGAAACAAGCAGACTGCCTCTGCCATAATAAAGAAACAAGCAGTATCTTTCTGACATCATAAAGAAACAAGCAGTCTCCTTCTGATATCATGTAGAAACAAGCAGTCTCCTTCTGATATCATGTAGAAACAAGCAGTCTCCTTCTGATATCATGTAAAACCAAGCAGTATCTTTCTGACATCATACAGAAACAAGCAGTCTCCTTCTGATATCATGTAGAAACAAGATATATATGTCTGATATATATCAGAATATATATATATGCTTGTTGAATATAAATCTTCATTAAAACCTTTAAATGTCCATTTTTAAAAACGTTAAAATCATCATTATAACGTTTAAATCTTCATTAAAACGTTTAAATGTTCCTTTTTAAAAACGTTAAAATCATCATTAAAACATTAAAATCTTCATTAAAACACTAAAATTGTCATTAAAATGTTAAAATGTTCATTAAAACATTAAAATCTTCATTAAAACGTTAAATACTTCATTAAAACGTTTAAATTTTCATTAAAACATTAAAATGTTCATTTTTAAAAACATTCAGATGTTCATTAAAATGTTTAAAGGTTCATTAAAACGATTAAATGTTCATTAAAACGTTAAAATGTTCATTAAAACTTTTAAATGTTAATTAAAATGTTAAAATCTTCATTTTTAAAAATGTTAAAATGTTCATGAAAATGTTCAATTGTCCATTAAAACGTTAAATTCTTCATTAAAACATTAAAATCTTCATTAAAACATTAAATTCTTCATTAAAACATTAAAATGTTCATTTTTAAAAACGTTAAAATCATCATTAAAATGTTTAAATATTCATTTTTAAAAACATTAAAATGTTCATTAAAATGTTTAAATGTTCATTAAAACGTTAAATTCTTCATTAAAAAGTTTAAATGTTCATTTTTAAAACATTAATAGGTTCATTAAAATGTTAAAATTTTAATTAAAACGTTAAAATGTTCATTAAAACGTTAAAATGTTTTAAAACAAGCAGACTCTTTCTGACATCATGTAAAAACAAGCATACTTTCTGACATCATCTAGAAACAAGCAGACTTTCTGACATCATGTAGAAACAAGCAGACTTTCTGACATCATGTAGAAACAAGCAGACTCTTTCTGACATCATGTAAAAACAAGCAGACTCTTTCTGACATCATGTAGAAACAAGCAGACTCTTTCTGACATCATGTAAAAACAAGCAGACTCTTTCTGACATCATGTAGTAACAAGCAGTCTCATTCTGACATCATCTAGAAACAAGCAGACTCTTTCTGACATCATAAAGAAACAAGCAGACTTTCTGACATCATGTAGAAACAAGCAGACTCTTTCTGACATCATGTAGAAACAAGCAGACTCTTTCTGACATCATGAAAAAACAAGCAGACTCTTTCTGACATCATGTAGAAACAAGCAGACTCTTTCTGAAATCATGTAGAAACAAGCAGACTTTCTGACATCATGTAAAAACAACCAGACTCTTTCTGACATCATGTAGAAACAAGCACTCTTTCTGACATCATGTAGAAACAAGCAGACTCTTTATGACATCTTCTAGAAACAAGCAGACTCTTTCTGACATCATGTAAAAGCAAGCAGTCTCATTCTGACATCATGTAGAAACAAGCAGACTCTTTCTGACATCATAAAGAAACAAGCAGACTCTTTCTGACATCATGTAAAAACAAGCAGACTCTTTCTGACATCATGTAAAAACAAGCAGACTCTTTCTGACATCATGTAGAAACAAGCAGATGCTTTCTGACATCATGTAGAAACAAGCAGACTCTTTCTGACATCGTGTAGAAACAAGCAGACTCTTTCTGACATCATAAAGAAACAAGCAGACTTTCTGACATCATGTAGAAACAAGCAGACTCTTTCTGACATCATGAAAAAACAAGCATACTCTTTCTGACATCATGTAGAAACAAGCAGACTCTTTCTGACATCATAAAGAAACAGTCTGCCTCTGACATCATAAAGAAACAAGCAGTATCTTTCTGACATCATGTAGAAACAATCAGTCTCTTTCTGACATCATGTTGAAACAAGCAGTCTCATTCTGACATCATCTAGAAACAAGCAGACTCTTTCTGACATCATGTAGAAACAAGCAGACTCTTTCTGACATCATAAAGAAACAAGCAGACTCTTTCTGACATCATGTAGAAACAAGCAGACTTTCTGACATCATGTAAAAACAATCAGACTCTTTCTGACATCATGTAGAAACAAGCAGACTCTTTCTGACATTATGTAGAAACAAGCAGACTTTCTGACATCACGTAAAAACAATCAGACTCTGACATCATGTAGAAACAAGCACTCTTTCTGACATCATGTAGAAACAAGCAGACTTTCTGACATCATGTAGAAACAAGCAGATTCTTTCTGACATCATGTAAAACAAGCAGACTCTTTCTGACATCATGTAGAAACAAGCAGACTCTTTCTGACATCATGTAAAAACAAGCAGACTCTTTCTGACATCATGTAGAAACAAGCAGTCTCATTCTGACATCATCTAGAAACAAGCAGACTCTTTCTGACATCATGTAAAAACAAGCAGACTTTCTGACATTATGTAAAAACAAGCAGACTCTTTCTGACATCATGTAGAAACAAGCAGACTCTTTATGACATCTTCTAGAAACAAGCAGACTCTTTCTGACATCATGTAAAAGCAAGCAGTCTCATTCTGACATCATGTAGAAACAAGCAGACTCTTTATGACATCATAAAGAAACAAGCAGACTCTTTCTGACATCATGTAAAAACAAGCACACTCTTTCTGACATCATGTAAAAAAGCAGACTCTTTCTGACATCATGTAGAAACAAGCAGACTCTTTCTGACATCATGTAAAAACAAGCAGACTCTTTCTGACATCATGTAGAAACAAGCAGTCTCATTCTGACATCATCTAGAAACAAGCAGACTCTTTCTGTCATCATGTAAAAACAAGCAGACTCTTTCTGACATCATGTAAAAACAAGCAGACTCTTTCTGACATCATGTAGAAACAAGCAGACTCTTTATGACATCTTCTAGAAACAAGCAGACTCTTTCTGACATCATGTAAAAGCAAGCAGTCTCATTCTGACATCATGTAGAAACAAGCAGACTCTTTATGACATCATAAAGAAACAAGCACACTCTTTCTGACATCATGTAAAAAAAGCAGAATCTTTCTGACATCATGTAAAAAAAGCAGAATCTTTCTGACATCATGTAGAAACAAGCAGATGCTTTCTGACATCATGTAGACACAAGCAGACTCTTTCTGACATCATAAAGAAACAAGCAGACTTTCTGACATCATGTAGAAACAAGCAGACTCTTTCTGACATCACAAAGAAACAACAGACTTTCTGACATCATGTAGAAACAAGCAGACTTTCTGACATCATGTAGAAACAAGCAGACTCTTTCTGACATCATGTAGAAACAAGCAGACTCTTTCTGACATCATGTGGAAACAAGCAGACTTTCTGACATCATGTAAAAACAATTAGACTCTTTCTGACATCATGTAGAAACAAGCACTCTTTCTGACATCATGTAGAAACAAGCAGCCTTTCTGACATCATGTAAAAACAAGCAGACTCTTTCTGACATCATGTAGAAACAAGCAGACTCTTTATGACATCTTCTAGAAACAAGCAGACTCTTTCTGACATCATGTAAAAGCAAGCAGTCTCATTCTGACATCATGTAGAAACAAGCAGACTCTTTCTGACATCATGTAAAAACAAGCACACTCTTTCTGACATCATGTAAAAACAAGCACACTCTTTCTGACATCATGTAAAAACAAGCATACTCTTTCTGACATCATGAAAAACAAGCATACTCTTTCTGACATCATGTAGAAACAAGCAGACTCTTTCTGACATCATCTAGAAACAAGCAGACTCATTCTGACATCATGTAGAAACAACAGTCTCATTCTGACATAATCTAGAAACAAGCAGACTCTTTATGACATCATAAAGAAACAAGCAGACTTTCTGACATCATGTAGAAACAAGCAGACTCTTTCTGACATCATGTAGAAACAAGCAGACACTTTCTGACATCATGTAGAAACAAGCAGACTCTTTCTGACATCATCTAGAAACAAGTAGTCTCCTTCTGACATCATAAAGAAACAAGCAGTCTGCCTCTGACATCATAAAGAACCAAGCAGTATCTTTCTGACATCATGTAGAAACAAGCACACTCTTTCTGACATCATGTAAAAACAAGCAGACTCTTTCTGACATCATGTAGAAACAAGTAGACTCTTTCTGACATCATAAAGAAACAAGCAGACTTTCTGACATCATGTAGAAACAAGCAGACTCTTTCTGACATCATGAAAAAACAAGCAGACTCTTTCTGACATCATGTAGAAACAAGCAGACTTTCTGACATCATGTAAAAACAATCAGACTCTTTCTGACATCACAAAGAAACAAGCAGACTTTCTGACATCATGTAGAAACAAGCAGATTCTTTCTGACATCATGTAAAACAAGCAGACTCTTTCTGACATCATGTAGAAACAAGCAGACTCTTTCTGACATCATGTAGAAACAAGCAGTCTCATTCTGACATCATCTAGAAACAAGCAGACTCTTTCTGACATCATGTAAAAACAAGCAGACTCTTTCTGACATCATGTAAAAACAAGCAGACTCTTTCTGACATCATGTAGAAACAAGCAGACTCTTTATCACATCTTCTAGAAACAAGCAGACTCTTTCTGACATCATGTAAATGCAAGCAGTCTCATTCTGACATCATGTAGAAACAAGCAGACTCTTAATGACATCATAAAGAAACAAGCAGACTCTTTCTGACATCATGTAAAAACAAGCAGACTCTTTCTGACATCATGTAGAAACAAGCAGATGCTTTCTGACATCATGTAGACACAAGCAGACTCTTTCTGACATCATGTAGAAACAAGCAGACTCTTTCTGGCATCATAAAGAAACAAGCAGACTTTCTGACATCATGTAGAAACAAGCAGACTCTTTCTGACATCATGTAGAAACAAGCAGACTCTTTCTGACATTATGTAAAAACAAGCAGACTCTTTCTGACATCATGTAGAAACAAGCAGTCTCATTCTGACATCATCTAGAAACAAGCAGACTCTTTATGACATCATAAAGAAACAAGCAGACTTTCTGACATCATGTAGAAACAAGCAGACTCTTCCTGACATCATAAAGAAACAAGCAGTATCTTTCTGACATCATAAAGAAACAAGCAGTCTCCTTCTGATATCATGTAGAAACAAGCAGTCTCCTTCTGATTTCATGTAGACACAAGTAGTCTCTTTCTGACATCATAAAGAAACAAGCAGACTGCCTCTGCCATAATAAAGAAACAAGCAGTATCTTTCTGACATCATAAAGAAACAAGCAGTCTCCTTCTGATATCATGTAGAAACAAGCAGTCTCCTTCTGATATCATGTAGAAATAAGCAGTCTCCTTCTGATTTCATGTAGAAACAAGTAGTCTCTTTCTGACATCATAAAGAAACAAGCAGACTGCCTCTGCCATAATAAAGAAACAAGCAGTATCTTTCTGACATCATAAAGAAACAAGCAGTCTCCTTCTGATATCATGTAGAAACAAGCAGTCTCCTTCTGATATCATGTAGAAACAAGCAGTCTCCTTCTGATATCATGTAAAACCAAGCAGTATCTTTCTGACATCATACAGAAACAAGCAGTCTCCTTCTGATATCATGTAGAAACAAGATATATATGTCTGATATATATCAGAATATATATATGCTTGTTGAATATAAATCTTCATTAAAACCTTTAAATGTCCATTTTTAAAAACGTTAAAATCATCATTATAACGTTTAAATCTTCATTAAAACGTTTAAATGTTCCTTTTTAAAAACGTTAAAATCATCATTAAAACATTAAAATCTTCATTAAAACACTAAAATTGTCATTAAAATGTTAAAATGTTCATTAAAACCTTAAAATCTTCATTAAAACGTTAAATACTTCATTAAAACGTTTAAATTTTCATTAAAACATTAAAATGTTCATTTTTAAAAACATTCAGATGTTCATTAAAATGTTTAAAGGTTCATTAAAACGATTAAATGTTCATTAAAACGTTAAAATGTTCATTAAAACTTTTAAATGTTAATTAAAATGTTAAAATCTTCATTTTTAAAAATGTTAAAATGTTCATGAAAATGTTCAATTGTCCATTAAAACGTTAAATTCTTCATTAAAACATTAAAATCTTCATTAAAACGTTAAATTCTTCATTAAAACATTAAAATGTTCATTTTTAAAAACGTTAAAATCATCATTAAAATGTTTAAATATTCATTTTTAAAAACATTAAAATGTTCATTAAAATGTTTAAATGTTCATTAAAACGTTAAATTCTTCATTAAAAAGTTTAAATGTTCATTTTTAAAACATTAATAGGTTCATTAAAATGTTAAAATTTTAATTAAAACGTTAAAATGTTCATTAAAACGTTAAAATGTTTTAAAACAAGCAGACTCTTTCTGACATCATGTAAAAACAAGCATACTTTCTGACATCATCTAGAAACAAGCAGACTTTCTGACATCATGTAGAAACAAGCAGACTTTCTGACATCATGTAGAAACAAGCAGACTCTTTCTGACATCATGTAAAAACAAGCAGACTCTTTCTGACATCATGTAGAAACAAGCAGACTCTTTCTGACATCATGTAAAAACAAGCAGACTCTTTCTGACATCATGTAGTAACAAGCAGTCTCATTCTGACATCATCTAGAAACAAGCAGACTCTTTATGACATCATAAAGAAACAAGCAGTCTCATTCTGACATCATCTAGAAACAAGCAGACTCTTTCTGACATCATGTAGAAACAAGCAGACTCTTTCTGACATCATAAAGAAACAAGCAGACTTTCTGACATCATGTAGAAA
This sequence comes from Nothobranchius furzeri, assembly GCF_043380555.1. Classification (NCBI taxonomy): domain Eukaryota; kingdom Metazoa; phylum Chordata; class Actinopteri; order Cyprinodontiformes; family Nothobranchiidae; genus Nothobranchius; species Nothobranchius furzeri. The sequence continues at coordinate 46,379,508 of NC_091751.1, read as the reverse complement.
CAAGCAGACTCTTTCTGACATCATGAAAAAACAAGCAGACTCTTTCTGACATCATGTAGAAACAATCAGACTCTTTCTGACATCACAAAGAAACAAGCAGACTTTCTGACATCATGTAGAAACAAGCAGATTCTTTCTGACATCATGTAAAACAAGCAGACTCTTTCTGACATCATGTAGAAACAAGCAGACTCTTTCTGACATCATGTAAAAACAAGCAGACTCTTTCTGACATCATGTAGAAACAAGCAGTCTCATTCTGACATTATCTAGAAACAAGCAGACTCTTTCTGACATCATGTAAAAACAAGCAGACTCTTTCTGACATCATGTAGAAACAAGCAGACACTTTCTGACATCATGTAGAAACAAGCAGACTCTTTCTGACATCATGTAGAAACAAGCAGTCTCATTCTGACATAATATAGAAACAAGCAGACTCTTTATGACATCATAAAGAAACAAGCAGACTTTCTGACATCATGTAGAAACAAGCAGACTCTTTCTGACATCATGTAGAAACAAGCAGACACTTTCTGACATCATGTAGAAACAAGCAGACTCTTTCTGACATCATCTAGAAACAAGTAGTCTCCTTCTGACATCATAAAGAAACAAGCAGTCTGCCTCTGACATCATAAAGAACCAAGCAGTATCTTTCTGACATCATGTAGAAACAAGCACACTCTTTCTGACATCATGTAAAAACAAGCAGACTCTTTCTGACATCATGTAGAAACAAGCAGACTCTTTCTGACATCATAAAGAAACAAGCAGACTTTCTGACATCATGTAGAAACAAGCAGACTCTTTCTGACATCATGAAAAAACAAGCAGACTCTTTCTGACATCATGTAGAAACAAGCAGACTTTCTGACATCATGTAAAAACAATCAGACTCTTTCTGACATCACAAAGAAACAAGCAGACTTTCTGACATCATGTAGAAACAAGCAGATTCTTTCTGACATCATGTAAAACAAGCAGACTCTTTCTGACATCATGTAGAAACAAGCAGACTCTTTCTGACATCATGTAGAAACAAGCAGTCTCATTCTGACATCATCTAGAAACAAGCAGACTCTTTCTGACATCATGTAAAAACAAGCAGACTCTTTCTGACATCATGTAAAAACAAGCAGACTCTTTCTGACATCATGTAGAAACAAGCAGACTCTTTATCACATCTTCTAGAAACAAGCAGACTCTTTCTGACATCATGTAAATGCAAGCAGTCTCATTCTGACATCATGTAGAAACAAGCAGACTCTTAATGACATCATAAAGAAACAAGCAGACTCTTTCTGACATCATGTAAAAACAAGCAGACTCTTTCTGACATCATGTAGAAACAAGCAGATGCTTTCTGACATCATGTAGACACAAGCAGACTCTTTCTGACATCATGTAGAAACAAGCAGACTCTTTCTGACATCATAAAGAAACAAGCAGACTTTCTGACATCATGTAGAAACAAGCAGACTCTTTCTGACATCATGTAGAAACAAGCAGACTCTTTCTGACATTATGTAAAAACAAGCAGACTCTTTCTGACATCATGTAGAAACAAGCAGTCTCGTTCTGACATCATAAAGAAACAAGCAGTCTCATTCTGACATCATCTAGAAACAAGCAGACTCTTTCTGACATCATGTAGAAACAAGCAGACTCTTTCTGACATCATAAAGAAACAAGCAGACTTTCTGACATCATGTAGAAACAAGCAGACTCTTTCTGACATCATGAAAAAACAAGCAGACTCTTTCTGACATCATGTAGAAACAATCAGACTCTTTCTGACATCACAAAGAAACAAGCAGACTTTCTGACATCATGTAGAAACAAGCAGATTCTTTCTGACATCATGTAAAACAAGCAGACTCTTTCTGACATCATGTAGAAACAAGCAGACTCTTTCTGACATCATGTAAAAACAAGCAGACTCTTTCTGACATCATGTAGAAACAAGCAGTCTCATTCTGACATTATCTAGAAACAAGCAGACTCTTTCTGACATCATGTAAAAACAAGCAGACTCTTTCTGACATCATGTAGAAACAAGCAGACACTTTCTGACATCATGTAGAAACAAGCAGACTCTTTCTGACATCATGTAGAAACAAGCAGTCTCATTCTGACATAATATAGAAACAAGCAGACTCTTTATGACATCATAAAGAAACAAGCAGACTTTCTGACATCATGTAGAAACAAGCAGACTCTTTCTGACATCATGTAGAAACAAGCAGACACTTTCTGACATCATGTAGAAACAAGCAGACTCTTTCTGACATCATCTAGAAACAAGTAGTCTCCTTCTGACATCATAAAGAAACAAGCAGTCTGCCTCTGACATCATAAAGAACCAAGCAGTATCTTTCTGACATCATGTAGAAACAAGCACACTCTTTCTGACATCATGTAAAAACAAGCAGACTCTTTCTGACATCATGTAGAAACAAGCAGACTCTTTCTGACATCATAAAGAAACAAGCAGACTTTCTGACATCATGTAGAAACAAGCAGACTCTTTCTGACATCATGAAAAAACAAGCAGACTCTTTCTGACATCATGTAGAAACAAGCAGACTTTCTGACATCATGTAAAAACAATCAGACTCTTTCTGACATCACAAAGAAACAAGCAGACTTTCTGACATCATGTAGAAACAAGCAGATTCTTTCTGACATCATGTAAAACAAGCAGACTCTTTCTGACATCATGTAGAAACAAGCAGACTCTTTCTGACATCATGTAGAAACAAGCAGTCTCATTCTGACATCATCTAGAAACAAGCAGACTCTTTCTGACATCATGTAAAAACAAGCAGACTCTTTCTGACATCATGTAAAAACAAGCAGACTCTTTCTGACATCATGTAGAAACAAGCAGACTCTTTATCACATCTTCTAGAAACAAGCAGACTCTTTCTGACATCATGTAAATGCAAGCAGTCTCATTCTGACATCATGTAGAAACAAGCAGACTCTTAATGACATCATAAAGAAACAAGCAGACTCTTTCTGACATCATGTAAAAACAAGCAGACTCTTTCTGACATCATGTAGAAACAAGCAGATGCTTTCTGACATCATGTAGACACAAGCAGACTCTTTCTGACATCATGTAGAAACAAGCAGACTCTTTCTGACATCATAAAGAAACAAGCAGACTTTCTGACATCATGTAGAAACAAGCAGACTCTTTCTGACATCATGTAGAAACAAGCAGACTCTTTCTGACATTATGTAAAAACAAGCAGACTCTTTCTGACATCATGTAGAAACAAGCAGTCTCGTTCTGACATACTCTAGAAACAAGCAGACTCTTTATGACATCATAAAGAAACAAGCAGACTTTCTGACATCATGTAGAAACAAGCAGACTCTTCCTGACATCATAAAGAAACAAGCAGTATCTTTCTGACATCATAAAGAAACAAGCAGTCTCCTTCTGATATCATGTAGAAACAAGCAGTCTCCTTCTGATTTCATGAAAAACAAGTAGTCTCCTTCTGACATCATAAAGAAACAAGCAGTCTGCCTCTGACATCATAAAGAAACAAGCAGTATCTTTCTGACATCATGTAGAAACAAGCACACTCTTTCTGACATCATGTAAAAACAAGCAGACTCTTTCTGACATCATGTAGAAACAAGCAGTCTCATTCTGACATCATCTAGAAACAAGCAGACTCTTTCTGACATCATGTAGAAACAAGCAGACTCTTTCTGACATCATAAAGAAACAAGCAGACTTTCTGACATCATGTAGAAACAAGCAGACTCTTTCTGACATCATGAAAAAACAAGCAGACTCTTTCTGACATCATGTAGAAACAATCAGACTCTTTCTGACATCACAAAGAAACAAGCAGACTTTCTGACATCATGTAGAAACAAGCAGATTCTTTCTGACATCATGTAAAACAAGCAGACTCTTTCTGACATCATGTAGAAACAAGCAGACTCTTTCTGACATCATGTAAAAACAAGCAGACTCTTTCTGACATCATGTAGAAACAAGCAGTCTCATTCTGACATTATCTAGAAACAAGCAGACTCTTTCTGACATCATGTAAAAACAAGCAGACTCTTTCTGACATCATGTAGAAACAAGCAGACACTTTCTGACATCATGTAGAAACAAGCAGACTCTTTCTGACATCATGTAGAAACAAGCAGTCTCATTCTGACATAATATAGAAACAAGCAGACTCTTTATGACATCATAAAGAAACAAGCAGACTTTCTGACATCATGTAGAAACAAGCAGACACTTTCTGACATCATGTAGAAACAAGCAGACTCTTTCTGACATCATCTAGAAACAAGTAGTCTCCTTCTGACATCATAAAGAAACAAGCAGTCTGCCTCTGACATCATAAAGAACCAAGCAGTATCTTTCTGACATCATGTAGAAACAAGCACACTCTTTCTGACATCATGTAAAAACAAGCAGACTCTTTCTGACATCATGTAGAAACAAGCAGTCTCATTCTGACATCATCTAGAAACAAGCAGACTCTTTCTGACATCATGTAGAAACAAGCAGACTCTTTCTGACATCATAAAGAAACAAGCAGACTTTCTGACATCATGTAGAAACAAGCAGACTCTTTCTGACATCATGAAAAAACAAGCAGACTCTTTTTGACATCATGTAGAAACAAGCAGACTCCTTCTGATTTCATGAAAAACAAGTAGTCTCCTTCTGACATCATAAAGAAACAAGCAGTCTGCCTCTGACATCATAAAGAAACAAGCAGTATCTTTCTGACATCATGTAGAAACAAGCACACTCTTTCTGACATCATGTAAAAACAAGCAGACTCTTTCTGACATCATGTAGAAACAAGCAGTCTCATTCTGACATCATCTAGAAACAAGCAGACTCTTTCTGACATCATGTAGAAACAAGCAGACTCTTTCTGACATCATAAAGAAACAAGCAGACTTTCTGACATCATGTAGAAACAAGCAGACTCTTTCTGACATCATGAAAAAACAAGCAGACTCTTTCTGACATCATGTAGAAACAATCAGACTCTTTCTGACATCACAAAGAAACAAGCAGACTTTCTGACATCATGTAGAAACAAGCAGATTCTTTCTGACATCATGTAAAACAAGCAGACTCTTTCTGACATCATGTAGAAACAAGCAGACTCTTTCTGACATCATGTAAAAACAAGCAGACTCTTTCTGACATCATGTAGAAACAAGCAGTCTCATTCTGACATTATCTAGAAACAAGCAGACTCTTTCTGACATCATGTAAAAACAAGCAGACTCTTTCTGACATCATGTAGAAACAAGCAGACACTTTCTGACATCATGTAGAAACAAGCAGACTCTTTCTGACATCATGTAGAAACAAGCAGTCTCATTCTGACATAATATAGAAACAAGCAGACTCTTTATGACATCATAAAGAAACAAGCAGACTTTCTGACATCATGTAGAAACAAGCAGACACTTTCTGACATCATGTAGAAACAAGCAGACTCTTTCTGACATCATCTAGAAACAAGTAGTCTCCTTCTGACATCATAAAGAAACAAGCAGTCTGCCTCTGACATCATAAAGAACCAAGCAGTATCTTTCTGACATCATGTAGAAACAAGCACACTCTTTCTGACATCATGTAAAAACAAGCAGACTCTTTCTGACATCATGTAGAAACAAGCAGTCTCATTCTGACATCATCTAGAAACAAGCAGACTCTTTCTGACATCATGTAGAAACAAGCAGACTCTTTCTGACATCATAAAGAAACAAGCAGACTTTCTGACATCATGTAGAAACAAGCAGACTCTTTCTGACATCATGAAAAAACAAGCAGACTCTTTTTGACATCATGTAGAAACAAGCAGACTCTTTCTGACATCATGTAGAAACAAGCAGACTTTCTGACATCATGTAAAAACAATCAGACTCTTTCTGACATCACAACGAAACAAGCAGACGTTCTGACATCATGTAGAAACAAGCAGATTCTTTCTGACATCATGTAAAACAAGCAGACTCTTTCTGACATCATGTAGAAACAAGCAGACTCTTTCTGACATCATGTAAAAACAAGCAGACTCTTTCTGACATCATGTAGAAACAAGCAGTCTCATTCTGACATCATCTAGAAACAAGCAGACTCTTTCTGACATCATGTAAAAACAAGCAGACTCTTTCTGACATCATGTAAAAACAAGCAGACTCTTTCTGACATCATGTAGAAACAAGCAGACTCTTTATGACATCTTCTAGAAACAAGCAGACTCTTTCTGACATCATGTAAAAGCAAGCAGTCTCATTCTGACATCATGTAGAAACAAGCAGACTCTTTATGACATCATAAAGAAACAAGCAGACTCTTTCTGACATCATGTAAAAACAAGCACACTCTTTCTGACATCATGTAAAAAAAGCAGACTCTTTCTGACATAATGTAGAAACAAGCAGATGCTTTCTGACATCATGTAGACACAAGCAGACTCTTTCTGACATCATGTAGAAACAAGCAGACTCTTTCTGACATCATAAAGAAACAAGCAGACTTTCTGACATCATGTAGAAACAAGCAGACTCTTTCTGACATCACAAAGAAACAACAGACTTTCTGACATCATGTAGAAACAAGCAGACTTTCTGACATCATGTAGAAACAAGCAGACTCTTTCTGACATCATGAAAAAACAAGCAGACTCTTTCTGACATCATGTGGAAACAAGCAGACTTTCTGACATCATGTAAAAACAATTAGACTCTTTCTGACATCATGTAGAAACAAGCACTCTTTCTGACATCATGTAGAAACAAGCAGCCTTTCTGACATCATGTAAAAACAAGCAGACTCTTTCTGACATCATGTAGAAACAAGCAGACTCTTTATGACATCTTCTAGAAACAAGCAGACTCTTTCTGACATCATGTAAAAGCAAGCAGTCTCATTCTGACATCATGTAGAAACAAGCAGACTCTTTCTGACATCATGTAAAAACAAGCACACTCTTTCTGACATCATGTAAAAACAAGCAGACTCTTTCTGACATCATGTAGAAACAAGCAGACTCTTTCTGACATCATGTAGAAACAAGCAGAATCTTTCTGACATCATAAAGAAACAAGCAGACTTTCTGACATCATGAAAAACAAGCATACTCTTTCTGACATCATGAAAAACAAGCATACTCTTTCTGACATCATGTAGAAACAAGCAGACTCTTTCTGACATCATCTAGAAACAAGCAGACTCATTCTGACATCATGTAGAAACAAGCAGTCTCATTCTGACATAATCTAGAAACAAGCAGACTCTTTATGACATCATAAAGAAACAAGCAGACTTTCTGACATCATGTAGAAACAAGCAGACTCTTTCTGACATCATGTAGAAACAAGCAGACACTTTCTGACATCATGTAGAAACAAGCAGACTCTTTCTGACATCATCTAGAAACAAGTAGTCTCCTTCTGACATTATAAAGAAACAAGCAGTCTGCCTCTGACATCATAAAGAACCAAGCAGTATCTTTCTGACATCATGTAGAAACAAGCACACTCTTTCTGACATCATGTAAAAACAAGCAGACTCTTTCTGACATCATGTAGAAACAAGCAGACTCTTTCTGACATCATAAAGAAACAAGCAGACTTTCTGACATCATGTAGAAACAAGCAGACTCTTTCTGACATCATGAAAAAACCAGCAGACTCTTTCTGACATCATGTAGAAACAAGCAGACTCTTTCTGACATCATGTAGAAACAAGCAGACTTTCTGACATCATGTAAAAACAATCAGACTCTTTCTGACATCACAAAGAAACAAGCAGACTTTCTGACATCATGTAGAAACAAGCAGATTCTTTCTGACATCATGTAAAACAAGCAGACTCTTTCTGACATCATGTAGAAACAAGCAGACTCTTTCTGACATCATGTAGAAACAAGCAGTCTCATTCTGACATCATCTAGAAACAAGCAGACTCTTTCTGACATCATGTAAAAACAAGCAGACTCTTTCTGACATCATGTAAAAACAAGCTGACTCTTTCTGACATCATGTAGAAACAAGCAGACTCTTTATCACATCTTCTAGAAACAAGCAGACTCTTTCTGACATCATGTAAATGCAAGCAGTCTCATTCTGACATCATGTAGAAACAAGCAGACTCTTAATGACATCATAAAGAAACAAGCAGACTCTTTCTGACATCATGTAAAAACAAGCAGACTCTTTCTGACATCATGTAGAAACAAGCAGATGCTTTCTGACATCATGTAGACACAAGCAGACTCTTTCTGAAATCATGTAGAAACAAGCAGACTCTTTCTGACATCTTAAAGAAACAAGCAGACTTTCTGACATCATGTAGAAACAAGCAGACTCTTTCTGACATCATGTAGAAACAAGCAGACTCTTTCTGACATTATGTAAAAACAAGCAGCCTCTTTCTGACATCATGTAGAAACAAGCAGTCTCATTCTGACATCATCTAGAAACAAGCAGACTCTTTATGACATCATAAAGAAACAAGCAGACTTTCTGACATCATGTAGAAACAAGCAGACTCTTCCTGACATCATGTAGAAACAAGCAGACGCTTTCTGACATCATGTAGAAACAAGCAGACTCTTTCTGACATCATCTAGAAACAAGTAGTCTCCTTCTGACATCATAAAGAAACAAGCAGTCTGCCTCTGACATCATAAAGAACCAAGCAGTATCTTTCTGACATCATGTAGAAACAATCAGTCTCTTTCTTTCATCATGTTGAAACAAGCAGTCTCCTTCTGACATCATAAAGAAACAAGCAGTATCTTTCTGCCATCATAAAGAAACAAGCAGTCTCCTTCTGATATCATGTAGAAACAAGCAGTCTCCTGACATCATAAAGAAACAAGCAGTATCTTTCTGACATCATAAAGAAACAAGCAGTCTCCTTCTGATATCATGTAGAAACAAGCAGTCTCCTTCTGATTTCATGTAGACACAAGTAGTCTCTTTCTGACATCATAAAGAAACAAGCAGACTGCCTCTGCCATAATAAAGAAACAAGCAGTATCTTTCTGACATCATAAAGAAACAAGCAGTCTCCTTCTGATATCATGTAGAAACAAGCAGTCTCCTTCTGATATCATGTAGAAACAAGCAGTCTCCTTCTGATTTCATGTAGAAACAAGTAGTCTCTTTCTGACATCATAAAGAAACAAGCAGACTGCCTCTGCCATAATAAAGAAACAAGCAGTATCTTTCTGACATCATAAAGAAACAAGCAGTCTCCTTCTGATATCATGTAGAAACAAGCAGTCTCCTTCTGATATCATGTAGAAGCAAGCAGTCTCCTTCTGATATCATGTAAAACCAAGCAGTATCTTTCTGACATCATACAGAAACAAGCAGTCTCCTTCTGATATCATGTAGAAACAAGATATATATGTCTGATATATATCAGAATATATATATGCTTGTTGAATATAAATCTTCATTAAAACCTTTAAATGTCCATTTTTAAAAACGTTAAAATCATCATTATAACGTTTAAATCTTCATTAAAACGTTTAAATGTTCGTTTTAAAAAACGTTAAAATCATCATTAAAACATTAAAATCTTCATTAAAACACTAAAATTGTCATTAAAATGTTAAAATGTTCATTAAAACCTTAAAATCTTCATTAAAACGTTAAATACTTCATTAAAACGTTTAAAATTTCATTAAAACATTAAAAACGTTCAGATGTTCATTAAAATGTTTAAAGGTTCATTAAAACGATTAAATGTTCATTAAAACGTTAAAATGTTCATTAAAACTTTTAAATGTTAATTAAAATGTTAAAATCTTCATTTTTAAAAATGTTAAAATGTTCATGAAAATGTTCAATTGTCCATTAAAACGTTAAATTCTTCATTAAAACATTAAAATCTTCATTAAAACGTTAAATACTTCATTAAAACGTTTAAATTTTCATTAAAACATTAAAATGTTCATTTTTAAAAACGTTCAGATGTTCATTAAAATGTTTAAAGGTTCATTAAAACGATTAAATGTTCATTAAAACGTTAAAATGTTCATTAAAACTTTTAAATGTTAATTAAAATGTTAAAATCTTCATTTTTAAAAATGTTAAAATGTTCATGAAAATGTTCAATTGTCCATTAAAACGTTAAATTCTTCATTAAACGTTAAAATGTTCATTAAAACATTAAAATGTTCATTTTTAAAAACGTTAAAATCATCATTAAAATGTTTAAATATTCATTTTTAAAAACATTAAAATGTTCATTAAAATGTTTAAATGTTCATTAAAACGTTAAATTCTTCATTAAAAAGTTTAAATGTTCATTTTTAAAACATTAATAGGTTCATTAAAATGTTAAAATTTTAATTAAAACGTTAAAATGTTCATTAAAACGTTAAAATGTTTTAAAACAAGCAGACTCTTTCTGACATCATGTAAAAACAAGCATACTTTCTGACATCATCTAGAAACAAGCAGACTTTCTGACATCATGTAGAAACAAGCAGACTTTCTGACATCATGTAGAAACAAGCAGACTCTTTCTGACATCATGTAAAAACAAGCAGACTCTTTCTGACATCATGTAGAAACAAGCAGACTCTTTCTGACATCATGTAAAAACAAGCAGACTCTTTCTGACATCATGTAGAAACAAGCAGACTCTTTCTGACATCATCTAGAAACAAGCAGACTCTTTCTGACATCATAAAGAAACAAGCAGACTTTCTGACATCATGTAGAAACAAGCAGACTCTTTCTGACATCATGTAGAAACAAGCAGACTCTTTCTGACATCATGTAGAAACAAGCAGACTCTTTCTGACATCATGAAAAAACAAGCAGACTCTTTCTGACATCATGTAGAAACAAGCAGACTCTTTCTGACATCATGTAGAAACAAGCAGACTTTCTGACATCATGTAAAAACAATCAGACTCTTTCTGACATCATGTAGAAACAAGCACTCTTTCTGACATCATGTAGAAACAAGCAGACTCTTTATGACATCTTCTAGAAACAAGCAGACTCTTTCTGACATCATGTAAAAGCAAGCAGTCTCATTCTGACATCATGTAGAAACAAGCAGACTCTTTATGACATCATAAAGAAACAAGCAGACTCTTTCTGACATCATGTAGAAACAAGCAGATGCTTTCTGACATCATGTAGAAACAAGCAGACTCTTTCTGACATCATGTTGAAACAAGCAGTCTCATTCTGACATCATCTAGAAACAAGCAGACTCTTTCTGACATCATGTAGAAACAAGCAGACTCTTTCTGACATCATAAAGAAACAAGCAGACTCTTTCTGACATCATGTAGAAACAAGCAGACTCTTTCTGACATTATGTAGAAACAAGCAGACTGTCTAACATCACGTAAAAACAATCAGACTCTGACATCATGTAGAAACAAGCACTCTTTCTGACATCATGTAGAAACAAGCAGACTTTCTGACATCATGTAAAAACAAACAGACTCTTTCTGACATCATGTAGAAACAAAAAGACTCTTTATGACATCTTCTAGAAACAAGCAGACTCTTTATGACATCATGTAAAAGCAAGCAGTCTCATTCTGACATCATGTAGAAACAAGCAGACTCTTTATGACATCATAAAGAAACAAGCAGACTCTTTCTGACATCATGTAAAAACAAGCAGACTTTCTGACATCATGTAAAAACAAGCAGACTCTTTCTGACATCATGTAGAAACAAGCAGATGCTTTCTGACATCATGTAGAAACAAGCAGACTCTTTCTGACATCATGTAGAAACAAGCAGACTCTTTCTGACATCATAAAGAAACAAGCAGACTTTCTGACATCATGTAGAAACAAGCAGACTCTTTCTGACATCATGAAAAAACAAGCATACTCTTTCTGACATCATGTAGAAACAATCAGACTCTTTCTGACATCATAAAGAAACAAGCAGACTTTCTGACATCATGTAGAAACAAGCAGACTCTTTCTGACATCATGAAAAAACAAGCATACTCTTTCTGACATCATGTAGAAACAAGCAGACTCTTTCTGACATGTAGAAACAAGCAGACTCTTTATGACATCTTCTAGAAACAAGCAGACTCTTTATGACATCATAAAGAAACAAGCAGACGCTTTCTGACATCATTTAAAAACAAGCAGACTCTTTCTGACATCATGTAGAAACAAGCAGACTCTTTCTGACATCATGTAAAAACAAGCAGACTCTTTCTGACATCATGTAGAAACAAGCAGTCTCATTCTGACATCATCTAGAAACAAGCAGACTCTTTCTGACATCATGTAGAAACAAGCAGACTCTTTCTGACATCATAAAGAAACAAGCAGACTTTCTGACATCATGTAGAAACAAGCAGACTCTTTCTGACATCATGAAAAAACAAGCAGACTCTTTCTGACATCATGTAGAAACAAGCAGACTCTTTCTGACATCATGTAGAAACAAGCAGACTCTTTCTGACATTATGTAGAAACAAGCAGACTTTCTAACATCACGTAAAAACAATCAGACTCTGACATCATGTAGAAACAAGCACTCTTTCTGACATCATGTAGAAACAAGCAGACTTTCTGACATCATGTAAAAACAAACAGACTCTTTCTGACATCATGTAGAAACAAAAAGACTCTTTATGACATCTTCTAGAAACAAGCAGACTCTTTATGACATCATGTAAAAGCAAGCAGTCTCATTCTGACATCATGTAGAAACAAGCAGACTCTTTATGACATCATAAAGAAACAAGCAGACTCTTTCTGACATCATGTAAAAACAAGCAGACTTTCTGACATCATGTAAAAACAAGCAGACTCTTTCTGACATCATGTAGAAACAAGCAGATGCTTTCTGACATCATGTAGAAACAAGCAGACTCTTTCTGACATCATGTAGAAACAAGCAGACTCTTTCTGACATCATAAAGAAACAAGCAGACTTTCTGACATCATGTAGAAACAAGCAGACTCTTTCTGACATCATGAAAAAACAAGCATACTCTTTCTGACATCATGTAGAAACAATCAGACTCTTTCTGACATCATAAAGAAACAAGCAGACTTTCTGACATCATGTAGAAACAAGCAGACTCTTTCTGACATCATGAAAAAACAAGCATACTCTTTCTGACATCATGTAGAAACAAGCAGACTCTTTCTGACATGTAGAAACAAGCAGACTCTTTATGACATCTTCTAGAAACAAGCAGACTCTTTATGACATCATAAAGAAACAAGCAGACGCTTTCTGACATCATTTAAAAACAAGCAGACTCTTTCTGACATCATGTAGAAACAAGCAGACTCTTTCTGACATCATGTAAAAACAAGCAGACTCTTTCTGACATCATGTAGAAACAAGCAGTCTCATTCTGACATCATCTAGAAACAAGCAGACTCTTTCTGACATCATGTAGAAACAAGCAGACTCTTTCTGACATCATAAAGAAACAAGCAGACTTTCTGACATCATGTAGAAACAAGCAGACTCTTTCTGACATCATGAAAAAACAAGCAGACTCTTTCTGACATCATGTAGAAACAAGCAGACTCTTTCTGACATCATGTAGAAACAAGCAGACTTTCTGACATCATGTAAAAACAATCAGACTCTTTCTGACATCACAAAGAAACAAGCAGACTTTCTGACATCATGTAGAAACAAGCAGATTCTTTCTGACATCATGTAAAAACAAGCAGACTCTTTCTGACATCATGTAGAAACAAGCAGACACTTTCTGACATCATGTAGAAACAAGCAGACTCTTTCTGACATCATGTAGAAACAAGCAGTCTCATTCTGACATAATCTAGAAACAAGCAGACTCTTTATGACATCATAAAGAAACAAGCAGACTTTCTGACATCATGTAGAAACAAGCAGACTCTTTCTGACATCATGTAGAAACAAGCAGACACTTTCTGACATCATGTAGAAACAAGCAGACTCTTTCTGACATCATCTAGAAACAAGTAGTCTCCTTCTGACATCATAAAGAAACAAGCAGTCTGCCTCTGACATCATAAAGAACCAAGCAGTATCTTTCTGACATCATGTAGAAACAAGCACACTCTTTCTGACATCATGTAAAAACAAGCAGACTCTTTCTGACATCATGTAGAAACAAGCAGTCTCATTCTGACATCATCTAGAAACAAGCAGACTCTTTCTGACATCATGTAGAAACAAGCAGACTCTTTCTGACATCATAAAGAAACAAGCAGACTTTCTGACATCATGTAGAAACAAGCAGACTCTTTCTGACATCATGAAAAAACAAGCAGACTCTTTTTGACATCATGTAGAAACAAGCAGACTCTTTCTGACATCATGTAGAAACAAGCAGACTTTCTGACATCATGTAAAAACAATCAGACTCTTTCTGACATCACAAAGAAACAAGCAGACGTTCTGACATCATGTAGAAACAAGCAGATTCTTTCTGACATCATGTAAAACAAGCAGACTCTTTCTGACATCATGTAGAAACAAGCAGACTCTTTCTGACATCATGTAAAAACAAGCAGACTCTTTCTGACATCATGTAGAAACAAGCAGTCTCATTCTGACATCATCTAGAAACAAGCAGACTCTTTCTGTCATCATGTAAAAACAAGCAGACTCTTTCTGACATCATGTAAAAACAAGCAGACTCTTTCTGACATCATGTAGAAACAAGCAGACTCTTTATGACATCTTCTAGAAACAAGCAGACTCTTTCTGACATCATGTAAAAGCAAGCAGTCTCATTCTGACATCATGTAGAAACAAGCAGACTCTTTATGACATCATAAAGAAACAAGCAGACTCTTTCTGACATCATGTAAAAACAAGCACACTCTTTCTGACATCATGTAAAAAAAGCAGACTCTTTCTGACATCATGTAGAAACAAGCAGATGCTTTCTGACATCATGTAGACACAAGCAGACTCTTTCTGACATCATAAAGAAACAAGCAGACTTTCTGACATCATGTAGAAACAAGCAGACTCTTTCTGACATCACAAAGAAACAACAGACTTTCTGACATCATGTAGAAACAAGCAGACTTTCTGACATCATGTAGAAACAAGCAGACTCTTTCTGACATCATGTAGAAACAAGCAGACTCTTTCTGACATCATGTGGAAACAAGCAGACTTTCTGACATCATGTAAAAACAATTAGACTCTTTCTGACATCATGTAGAAACAAGCACTCTTTCTGACATCATGTAGAAACAAGCAGCCTTTCTGACATCATGTAAAAACAAGCAGACTCTTTCTGACATCATGTAGAAACAAGCAGACTCTTTATGACATCTTCTAGAAACAAGCAGACTCTTTCTGACATCATGTAAAAGCAAGCAGTCTCATTCTGACATCATGTAGAAACAAGCAGACTCTTTCTGACATCATGTAAAAACAAGCACACTCTTTCTGACATCATGTAAAAACAAGCACACTCTTTCTGACATCATGTAAAAACAAGCATACTCTTTCTGACATCATGAAAAACAAGCATACTCTTTCTGACATCATGTAGAAACAAGCAGACTCTTTCTGACATCTTCTAGAAACAAGCAGACTCTTTCTGACATCATGTAAAAGCAAGCAGTCTCATTCTGACATCATGTAGAAACAAGCAGACTCTTTCTGACATCATAAAGAAACAAGCAGACTCTTTCTGACATCATGTAAAAACAAGCAGACTCTTTCTGACATCATGTAAAAACAAGCAGACTCTTTCTGACATCATGTAGAAACAAGCAGATGCTTTCTGACATCATGTAGAAACAAGCAGACTCTTTCTGACATCGTCTAGAAACAAGCAGACTCTTTCTGACATCATAAAGAAACAAGCAGACTTTCTGACATCATGTAGAAACAAGCAGACTCTTTCTGACATCATGAAAAAACAAGCATACTCTTTCTGACATCATGTAGAAACAAGCAGACACTTTCTGACATCATAAAGAAACAGTCTGCCTCTGACATCATAAAGAAACAAGCAGTATCTTTCTGACATCATGTAGAAACAATCAGTCTCTTTCTGACATCATGTTGAAACAAGCAGTCTCATTCTGACATCATCTAGAAACAAGCAGACTCTTTCTGACATCATGTAGAAACAAGCAGACTCTTTCTGACATCATAAAGAAACAAGCAGACTCTTTCTGTCATCATGTAGAAACAAGCAGACTTTCTGACATCATGTAAAAACAATCAGACTCTTTCTGACATCATGTAGAAACAAGCAGACTCTTTCTGACATTATGTAGAAACAAGCAGACTTTCTGACATCACGTAAAAACAATAAGACTCTGACATCATGTAGAAACAAGCACTCTTTCTGACATCATGTAGAAACAAGCAGACTTTCTGACATCATGTAAAAACAAACAGACTCTTTCTGACATCATGTAGAAACAAAAAGACTCTTTATGACATCTTCTAGAAACAAGCAGACTCTTTATGACATCATGTAAAAGCAAGCAGTCTCATTCTGACATCATGTAGAAACAAGCAGACTCTTTATGACATCATAAAGAAACAAGCAGACTCTTTCTGACATCATGTAAAAACAAGCAGACTTTCTGACATCATGTAAAAACAAGCAGACTCTTTCTGACATCATGTAGAAACAAGCAGATGCTTTCTGACATCATGTAGAAACAAGCAGACTCTTTCTGACATCATGTAGAAACAAGCAGACTCTTTCTGACATCATAAAGAAACAAGCAGACTTTCTGACATCATGTAGAAACAAGCAGACTCTTTCTGACATCATGAAAAAACAAGCATACTCTTTCTGACATCATGTAGAAACAAGCAGACTCTTTCTGACATCATAAAGAAACAAGCAGACTTTCTGACATCATGTAGAAACAAGCAGACACTTTCTGACATCATGAAAAAACAAGCATACTCTTTCTGACATCATGTAGAAACAAGCAGTCTCATTCTGACATCATCTAGAAACAAGCAGACTCTTTCTGACATCATGTAGAAACAAGCAGACTCTTTCTGACATCATAAAGAAACAAGCAGTCTGCCTCTGACATCATAAAGAACCAAGCAGTATCTTTCTGACATCATGTAGAAACAAGCACACTCTTTCTGACATCATGTAAAAACAAGCAGACTCTTTCTGACATCATGTAGAAACAAGCAGTCTCATTCTGACATCATCTAGAAACAAGCAGACTCTTTCTGACATCATGTAGAAACAAGCAGACTCTTTCTGACATCATAAAGAAACAAGCAGACTTTCTGACATCATGTAGAAACAAGCAGACTCTTTCTGACATCATGAAAAAACAAGCAGACTCTTTTTGACATCATGTAGAAACAAGCAGACTCCTTCTGATTTCATGAAAAACAAGTAGTCTCCTTCTGACATCATAAAGAAACAAGCAGTATCTTTCTGACATCATGTAGAAACAAGCAGTATCTTTCTGACATCATGTAGAAACAAGCACACTCTTTCTGACATCATGTAAAAACAAGCAGACTCTTTCTGACATCATGTAGAAACAAGCAGTCTCATTCTGACATCATCTAGAAACAAGCAGACTCTTTCTGACATCATGTAGAAACAAGCAGACTCTTTCTGACATCATAAAGAAACAAGCAGACTTTCTGACATCATGTAGAAACAAGCAGACTCTTTCTGACATCATGAAAAAACAAGCAGACTCTTTCTGACATCATGTAGAAACAATCAGACTCTTTCTGACATCACAAAGAAACAAGCAGACTTTCTGACATCATGTAGAAACAAGCAGATTCTTTCTGACATCATGTAAAACAAGCAGACTCTTTCTGACATCATGTAGAAACAAGCAGACTCTTTCTGACATCATGTAAAAACAAGCAGACTCTTTCTGACATCATGTAGAAACAAGCAGTCTCATTCTGACATTATCTAGAAACAAGCAGACTCTTTCTGACATCATGTAAAAACAAGCAGACTCTTTCTGACATCATGTAGAAACAAGCAGACACTTTCTGACATCATGTAGAAACAAGCAGACTCTTTCTGACATCATGTAGAAACAAGCAGTCTCATTCTGACATAATATAGAAACAAGCAGACTCTTTATGACATCATAAAGAAACAAGCATACTTTCTGACATCATGTAGAAACAAGCAGACACTTTCTGACATCATGTAGAAACAAGCAGACTCTTTCTGACATCATCTAGAAACAAGTAGTCTCCTTCTGACATCATAAAGAAACAAGCAGTCTGCCTCTGACATCATAAAGAACCAAGCAGTATCTTTCTGACATCATGTAGAAACAAGCACACTCTTTCTGACATCATGTAAAAACAAGCAGACTCTTTCTGACATCATGTAGAAACAAGCAGTCTCATTCTGACATCATCTAGAAACAAGCAGACTCTTTCTGACATCATGTAGAAACAAGCAGACTCTTTCTGACATCATAAAGAAACAAGCAGACTTTCTGACATCATGTAGAAACAAGCAGACTCTTTCTGACATCATGAAAAAACAAGCAGACTCTTTTTGACATCATGTAGAAACAAGCAGACTCTTTCTGACATCATGTAGAAACAAGCAGACTTTCTGACATCATGTAAAAACAATCAGACTCTTTCTGACATCACAACGAAACAAGCAGACGTTCTGACATCATGTAGAAACAAGCAGATTCTTTCTGACATCATGTAAAACAAGCAGACTCTTTCTGACATCATGTAGAAACAAGCAGACTCTTTCTGACATCATGTAAAAACAAGCAGACTCTTTCTGACATCATGTAGAAACAAGCAGTCTCATTCTGACATCATCTAGAAACAAGCAGACTCTTTCTGACATCATGTAAAAACAAGCAGACTCTTTCTGACATCATGTAAAAACAAGCAGACTCTTTCTGACATCATGTAGAAACAAGCAGACTCTTTATGACATCTTCTAGAAACAAGCAGACTCTTTCTGACATCATGTAAAAGCAAGCAGTCTCATTCTGACATCATGTAGAAACAAGCAGACTCTTTATGACATCATAAAGAAACAAGCAGACTCTTTCTGACATCATGTAAAAACAAGCACACTCTTTCTGACATCATGTAAAAAAAGCAGACTCTTTCTGACATAATGTAGAAACAAGCAGATGCTTTCTGACATCATGTAGACACAAGCAGACTCTTTCTGACATCATGTAGAAACAAGCAGACTCTTTCTGACATCATAAAGAAACAAGCAGACTTTCTGACATCATGTAGAAACAAGCAGACTCTTTCTGACATCACAAAGAAACAACAGACTTTCTGACATCATGTAGAAACAAGCAGACTTTCTGACATCATGTAGAAACAAGCAGACTCTTTCTGACATCATGAAAAAACAAGCAGACTCTTTCTGACATCATGTGGAAACAAGCAGACTTTCTGACATCATGTAAAAACAATTAGACTCTTTCTGACATCATGTAGAAACAAGCACTCTTTCTGACATCATGTAGAAACAAGCAGCCTTTCTGACATCATGTAAAAACAAGCAGACTCTTTCTGACATCATGTAGAAACAAGCAGACTCTTTATGACATCTTCTAGAAACAAGCAGACTCTTTCTGACATCATGTAAAAGCAAGCAGTCTCATTCTGACATCATGTAGAAACAAGCAGACTCTTTCTGACATCATGTAAAAACAAGCACACTCTTTCTGACATCATGTAAAAACAAGCAGACTCTTTCTGACATCATGTAGAAACAAGCAGACTCTTTCTGACATCATGTAGAAACAAGCAGAATCTTTCTGACATCATAAAGAAACAAGCAGACTTTCTGACATCATGAAAAACAAGCATACTCTTTCTGACATCATGAAAAACAAGCATACTCTTTCTGACATCATGTAGAAACAAGCAGACTCTTTCTGACATCATCTAGAAACAAGCAGACTCATTCTGACATCATGTAGAAACAAGCAGTCTCATTCTGACATAATCTAGAAACAAGCAGACTCTTTATGACATCATAAAGAAACAAGCAGACTTTCTGACATCATGTAGAAACAAGCAGACTCTTTCTGACATCATGTAGAAACAAGCAGACACTTTCTGACATCATGTAGAAACAAGCAGACTCTTTCTGACATCATCTAGAAACAAGTAGTCTCCTTCTGACATCATAAAGAAACAAGCAGTCTGCCTCTGACATCATAAAGAACCAAGCAGTATCTTTCTGACATCATGTAGAAACAAGCACACTCTTTCTGACATCATGTAAAAACAAGCAGACTCTTTCTGACATCATGTAGAAACAAGCAGACTCTTTCTGACATCATAAAGAAACAAGCAGACTTTCTGACATCATGTAGAAACAAGCAGACTCTTTCTGACATCATGAAAAAACCAGCAGACTCTTTCTGACATCATGTAGAAACAAGCAGACTCTTTCTGACATCATGTAGAAACAAGCAGACTTTCTGACATCATGTAAAAACAATCAGACTCTTTCTGACATCACAAAGAAACAAGCAGACTTTCTGACATCATGTAGAAACAAGCAGATTCTTTCTGACATCATGTAAAACAAGCAGACTCTTTCTGACATCATGTAGAAACAAGCAGACTCTTTCTGACATCATGTAGAAACAAGCAGTCTCATTCTGACATCATCTAGAAACAAGCAGACTCTTTCTGACATCATGTAAAAACAAGCAGACTCTTTCTGACATCATGTAAAAACAAGCTGACTCTTTCTGACATCATGTAGAAACAAGCAGACTCTTTATCACATCTTCTAGAAACAAGCAGACTCTTTCTGACATCATGTAAATGCAAGCAGTCTCATTCTGACATCATGTAGAAACAAGCAGACTCTTAATGACATCATAAAGAAACAAGCAGACTCTTTCTGACATCATGTAAAAACAAGCAGACTCTTTCTGACATCATGTAGAAACAAGCAGATGCTTTCTGACATCATGTAGACACAAGCAGACTCTTTCTGAAATCATGTAGAAACAAGCAGACTCTTTCTGACATCTTAAAGAAACAAGCAGACTTTCTGACATCATGTAGAAACAAGCAGACTCTTTCTGACATCATGTAGAAACAAGCAGACTCTTTCTGACATTATGTAAAAACAAGCAGCCTCTTTCTGACATCATGTAGAAACAAGCAGTCTCATTCTGACATCATCTAGAAACAAGCAGACTCTTTATGACATCATAAAGAAACAAGCAGACTTTCTGACATCATGTAGAAACAAGCAGACTCTTCCTGACATCATGTAGAAACAAGCAGACGCTTTCTGACATCATGTAGAAACAAGCAGACTCTTTCTGACATCATCTAGAAACAAGTAGTCTCCTTCTGACATCATAAAGAAACAAGCAGTCTGCCTCTGACATCATAAAGAACCAAGCAGTATCTTTCTGACATCATGTAGAAACAATCAGTCTCTTTCTTTCATCATGTTGAAACAAGCAGTCTCCTTCTGACATCATAAAGAAACAAGCAGTATCTTTCTGCCATCATAAAGAAACAAGCAGTCTCCTTCTGATATCATGTAGAAACAAGCAGTCTCCTGACATCATAAAGAAACAAGCAGTATCTTTCTGACATCATAAAGAAACAAGCAGTCTCCTTCTGATATCATGTAGAAACAAGCAGTCTCCTTCTGATTTCATGTAGACACAAGTAGTCTCTTTCTGACATCATAAAGAAACAAGCAGACTGCCTCTGCCATAATAAAGAAACAAGCAGTATCTTTCTGACATCATAAAGAAACAAGCAGTCTCCTTCTGATATCATGTAGAAACAAGCAGTCTCCTTCTGATATCATGTAGAAACAAGCAGTCTCCTTCTGATTTCATGTAGAAACAAGTAGTCTCTTTCTGACATCATAAAGAAACAAGCAGACTGCCTCTGCCATAATAAAGAAACAAGCAGTATCTTTCTGACATCATAAAGAAACAAGCAGTCTCCTTCTGATATCATGTAGAAACAAGCAGTCTCCTTCTGATATCATGTAGAAGCAAGCAGTCTCCTTCTGATATCATGTAAAACCAAGCAGTATCTTTCTGACATCATACAGAAACAAGCAGTCTCCTTCTGATATCATGTAGAAACAAGATATATATGTCTGATATATATCAGAATATATATATGCTTGTTGAATATAAATCTTCATTAAAACCTTTAAATGTCCATTTTTAAAAACGTTAAAATCATCATTATAACGTTTAAATCTTCATTAAAACGTTTAAATGTTCGTTTTAAAAAACGTTAAAATCATCATTAAAACATTAAAATCTTCATTAAAACACTAAAATTGTCATTAAAATGTTAAAATGTTCATTAAAACCTTAAAATCTTCATTAAAACGTTAAATACTTCATTAAAACGTTTAAAATTTCATTAAAACATTAAAAACGTTCAGATGTTCATTAAAATGTTTAAAGGTTCATTAAAACGATTAAATGTTCATTAAAACGTTAAAATGTTCATTAAAACTTTTAAATGTTAATTAAAATGTTAAAATCTTCATTTTTAAAAATGTTAAAATGTTCATGAAAATGTTCAATTGTCCATTAAAACGTTAAATTCTTCATTAAAACATTAAAATCTTCATTAAAACGTTAAATACTTCATTAAAACGTTTAAATTTTCATTAAAACATTAAAATGTTCATTTTTAAAAACGTTCAGATGTTCATTAAAATGTTTAAAGGTTCATTAAAACGATTAAATGTTCATTAAAACGTTAAAATGTTCATTAAAACTTTTAAATGTTAATTAAAATGTTAAAATCTTCATTTTTAAAAATGTTAAAATGTTCATGAAAATGTTCAATTGTCCATTAAAACGTTAAATTCTTCATTAAACGTTAAAATGTTCATTAAAACATTAAAATGTTCATTTTTAAAAACGTTAAAATCATCATTAAAATGTTTAAATATTCATTTTTAAAAACATTAAAATGTTCATTAAAATGTTTAAATGTTCATTAAAACGTTAAATTCTTCATTAAAAAGTTTAAATGTTCATTTTTAAAACATTAATAGGTTCATTAAAATGTTAAAATTTTAATTAAAACGTTAAAATGTTCATTAAAACGTTAAAATGTTTTAAAACAAGCAGACTCTTTCTGACATCATGTAAAAACAAGCATACTTTCTGACATCATCTAGAAACAAGCAGACTTTCTGACATCATGTAGAAACAAGCAGACTTTCTGACATCATGTAGAAACAAGCAGACTCTTTCTGACATCATGTAAAAACAAGCAGACTCTTTCTGACATCATGTAGAAACAAGCAGACTCTTTCTGACATCATGTAAAAACAAGCAGACTCTTTCTGACATCATGTAGAAACAAGCAGACTCTTTCTGACATCATCTAGAAACAAGCAGACTCTTTCTGACATCATAAAGAAACAAGCAGACTTTCTGACATCATGTAGAAACAAGCAGACTCTTTCTGACATCATGTAGAAACAAGCAGACTCTTTCTGACATCATGTAGAAACAAGCAGACTCTTTCTGACATCATGAAAAAACAAGCAGACTCTTTCTGACATCATGTAGAAACAAGCAGACTCTTTCTGACATCATGTAGAAACAAGCAGACTTTCTGACATCATGTAAAAACAATCAGACTCTTTCTGACATCATGTAGAAACAAGCACTCTTTCTGACATCATGTAGAAACAAGCAGACTCTTTATGACATCTTCTAGAAACAAGCAGACTCTTTCTGACATCATGTAAAAGCAAGCAGTCTCATTCTGACATCATGTAGAAACAAGCAGACTCTTTATGACATCATAAAGAAACAAGCAGACTCTTTCTGACATCATGTAGAAACAAGCAGATGCTTTCTGACATCATGTAGAAACAAGCAGACTCTTTCTGACATCATGTTGAAACAAGCAGTCTCATTCTGACATCATCTAGAAACAAGCAGACTCTTTCTGACATCATGTAGAAACAAGCAGACTCTTTCTGACATCATAAAGAAACAAGCAGACTCTTTCTGACATCATGTAGAAACAAGCAGACTCTTTCTGACATTATGTAGAAACAAGCAGACTGTCTAACATCACGTAAAAACAATCAGACTCTGACATCATGTAGAAACAAGCACTCTTTCTGACATCATGTAGAAACAAGCAGACTTTCTGACATCATGTAAAAACAAACAGACTCTTTCTGACATCATGTAGAAACAAAAAGACTCTTTATGACATCTTCTAGAAACAAGCAGACTCTTTATGACATCATGTAAAAGCAAGCAGTCTCATTCTGACATCATGTAGAAACAAGCAGACTCTTTATGACATCATAAAGAAACAAGCAGACTCTTTCTGACATCATGTAAAAACAAGCAGACTTTCTGACATCATGTAAAAACAAGCAGACTCTTTCTGACATCATGTAGAAACAAGCAGATGCTTTCTGACATCATGTAGAAACAAGCAGACTCTTTCTGACATCATGTAGAAACAAGCAGACTCTTTCTGACATCATAAAGAAACAAGCAGACTTTCTGACATCATGTAGAAACAAGCAGACTCTTTCTGACATCATGAAAAAACAAGCATACTCTTTCTGACATCATGTAGAAACAATCAGACTCTTTCTGACATCATAAAGAAACAAGCAGACTTTCTGACATCATGTAGAAACAAGCAGACTCTTTCTGACATCATGAAAAAACAAGCATACTCTTTCTGACATCATGTAGAAACAAGCAGACTCTTTCTGACATGTAGAAACAAGCAGACTCTTTATGACATCTTCTAGAAACAAGCAGACTCTTTATGACATCATAAAGAAACAAGCAGACGCTTTCTGACATCATTTAAAAACAAGCAGACTCTTTCTGACATCATGTAGAAACAAGCAGACTCTTTCTGACATCATGTAAAAACAAGCAGACTCTTTCTGACATCATGTAGAAACAAGCAGTCTCATTCTGACATCATCTAGAAACAAGCAGACTCTTTCTGACATCATGTAGAAACAAGCAGACTCTTTCTGACATCATAAAGAAACAAGCAGACTTTCTGACATCATGTAGAAACAAGCAGACTCTTTCTGACATCATGAAAAAACAAGCAGACTCTTTCTGACATCATGTAGAAACAAGCAGACTCTTTCTGACATCATGTAGAAACAAGCAGACTCTTTCTGACATTATGTAGAAACAAGCAGACTTTCTAACATCACGTAAAAACAATCAGACTCTGACATCATGTAGAAACAAGCACTCTTTCTGACATCATGTAGAAACAAGCAGACTTTCTGACATCATGTAAAAACAAACAGACTCTTTCTGACATCATGTAGAAACAAAAAGACTCTTTATGACATCTTCTAGAAACAAGCAGACTCTTTATGACATCATGTAAAAGCAAGCAGTCTCATTCTGACATCATGTAGAAACAAGCAGACTCTTTATGACATCATAAAGAAACAAGCAGACTCTTTCTGACATCATGTAAAAACAAGCAGACTTTCTGACATCATGTAAAAACAAGCAGACTCTTTCTGACATCATGTAGAAACAAGCAGATGCTTTCTGACATCATGTAGAAACAAGCAGACTCTTTCTGACATCATGTAGAAACAAGCAGACTCTTTCTGACATCATAAAGAAACAAGCAGACTTTCTGACATCATGTAGAAACAAGCAGACTCTTTCTGACATCATGAAAAAACAAGCATACTCTTTCTGACATCATGTAGAAACAATCAGACTCTTTCTGACATCATAAAGAAACAAGCAGACTTTCTGACATCATGTAGAAACAAGCAGACTCTTTCTGACATCATGAAAAAACAAGCATACTCTTTCTGACATCATGTAGAAACAAGCAGACTCTTTCTGACATGTAGAAACAAGCAGACTCTTTATGACATCTTCTAGAAACAAGCAGACTCTTTATGACATCATAAAGAAACAAGCAGACGCTTTCTGACATCATTTAAA
This sequence comes from Nothobranchius furzeri, assembly GCF_043380555.1. Lineage (NCBI taxonomy): Eukaryota > Metazoa > Chordata > Actinopteri > Cyprinodontiformes > Nothobranchiidae > Nothobranchius > Nothobranchius furzeri. The sequence goes on along the minus strand of NC_091751.1, from coordinate 46,353,529 downwards.
AACAAGCAGACTCTTTCTGACATCATGTAGAAACAAGCAGACTCTTTCTGACATCATGTAAAAACAAGCAGACTCTTTCTGACATCATGTAGAAACAAGCAGTCTCATTCTGACATCATCTAGAAACAAGCAGACTCTTTCTGACATCATGTAGAAACAAGCAGACTCTTTCTGACATCATAAAGAAACAAGCAGACTTTCTGACATCATGTAGAAACAAGCAGACTCTTTCTGACATCATGAAAAAACAAGCAGACTCTTTCTGACATCATGTAGAAACAAGCAGACTCTTTCTGACATCATGTAGAAACAAGCAGACTTTCTGACATCATGTAAAAACAATCAGACTCTTTCTGACATCACAAAGAAACAAGCAGACTTTCTGACATCATGTAGAAACAAGCAGATTCTTTCTGACATCATGTAAAAACAAGCAGACTCTTTCTGACATCATGTAGAAACAAGCAGACACTTTCTGACATCATGTAGAAACAAGCAGACTCTTTCTGACATCATGTAGAAACAAGCAGTCTCATTCTGACATAATCTAGAAACAAGCAGACTCTTTATGACATCATAAAGAAACAAGCAGACTTTCTGACATCATGTAGAAACAAGCAGACTCTTTCTGACATCATGTAGAAACAAGCAGACACTTTCTGACATCATGTAGAAACAAGCAGACTCTTTCTGACATCATCTAGAAACAAGTAGTCTCCTTCTGACATCATAAAGAAACAAGCAGTCTGCCTCTGACATCATAAAGAACCAAGCAGTATCTTTCTGACATCATGTAGAAACAAGCACACTCTTTCTGACATCATGTAAAAACAAGCAGACTCTTTCTGACATCATGTAGAAACAAGCAGTCTCATTCTGACATCATCTAGAAACAAGCAGACTCTTTCTGACATCATGTAGAAACAAGCAGACTCTTTCTGACATCATAAAGAAACAAGCAGACTTTCTGACATCATGTAGAAACAAGCAGACTCTTTCTGACATCATGAAAAAACAAGCAGACTCTTTTTGACATCATGTAGAAACAAGCAGACTCTTTCTGACATCATGTAGAAACAAGCAGACTTTCTGACATCATGTAAAAACAATCAGACTCTTTCTGACATCACAAAGAAACAAGCAGACGTTCTGACATCATGTAGAAACAAGCAGATTCTTTCTGACATCATGTAAAACAAGCAGACTCTTTCTGACATCATGTAGAAACAAGCAGACTCTTTCTGACATCATGTAAAAACAAGCAGACTCTTTCTGACATCATGTAGAAACAAGCAGTCTCATTCTGACATCATCTAGAAACAAGCAGACTCTTTCTGTCATCATGTAAAAACAAGCAGACTCTTTCTGACATCATGTAAAAACAAGCAGACTCTTTCTGACATCATGTAGAAACAAGCAGACTCTTTATGACATCTTCTAGAAACAAGCAGACTCTTTCTGACATCATGTAAAAGCAAGCAGTCTCATTCTGACATCATGTAGAAACAAGCAGACTCTTTATGACATCATAAAGAAACAAGCAGACTCTTTCTGACATCATGTAAAAACAAGCACACTCTTTCTGACATCATGTAAAAAAAGCAGACTCTTTCTGACATCATGTAGAAACAAGCAGATGCTTTCTGACATCATTTAGACACAAGCAGACTCTTTCTGACATCATAAAGAAACAAGCAGACTTTCTGACATCATGTAGAAACAAGCAGACTCTTTCTGACATCACAAAGAAACAACAGACTTTCTGACATCATGTAGAAACAAGCAGACTTTCTGACATCATGTAGAAACAAGCAGACTCTTTCTGACATCATGTAGAAACAAGCAGACTCTTTCTGACATCATGTGGAAACAAGCAGACTTTCTGACATCATGTAAAAACAATTAGACTCTTTCTGACATCATGTAGAAACAAGCACTCTTTCTGACATCATGTAGAAACAAGCAGCCTTTCTGACATCATGTAAAAACAAGCAGACTCTTTCTGACATCATGTAGAAACAAGCAGACTCTTTATGACATCTTCTAGAAACAAGCAGACTCTTTCTGACATCATGTAAAAGCAAGCAGTCTCATTCTGACATCATGTAGAAACAAGCAGACTCTTTCTGACATCATGTAAAAACAAGCACACTCTTTCTGACATCATGTAAAAACAAGCACACTCTTTCTGACATCATGTAAAAACAAGCATACTCTTTCTGACATCATGAAAAACAAGCATACTCTTTCTGACATCATGTAGAAACAAGCAGACTCTTTCTGACATCATCTAGAAACAAGCAGACTCATTCTGACATCATGTAGAAACAACAGTCTCATTCTGACATAATCTAGAAACAAGCAGACTCTTTATGACATCATAAAGAAACAAGCAGACTTTCTGACATCATGTAGAAACAAGCAGACTCTTTCTGACATCTTGTAGAAACAAGCAGACACTTTCTGACATCATGTAGAAACAAGCAGACTCTTTCTGACATCATCTAGAAACAAGTAGTCTCCTTCTGACATCATAAAGAAACAAGCAGTCTGCCTCTGACATCATAAAGAACCAAGCAGTATCTTTCTGACATCATGTAGAAACAAGCACACTCTTTCTGACATCATGTAAAAACAAGCAGACTCTTTCTGACATCATGTAGAAACAAGCAGACTCTTTCTGACATCATAAAGAAACAAGCAGACTTTCTGACATCATGTAGAAACAAGCAGACTCTTTCTGACATCATGAAAAAACAAGCAGACTCTTTCTGACATCATGTAGAAACAAGCAGACTTTCTGACATCATGTAAAAACAATCAGACTCTTTCTGACATCGCAAAGAAACAAGCAGACTTTCTGACATCATGTAGAAACAAGCAGATTCTTTCTGACATCATGTAAAACAAGCAGACTCTTTCTGACATCATGTAGAAACAATCAGACTCTTTCTGACATCATGTAGAAACAAGCAGTCTCATTCTGACATCATCTAGAAACAAGCAGACTCTTTCTGACATCATGTAAAAACAAGCAGACTCTTTCTGACATCATGTAAAAACAAGCAGACTCTTTCTGACATCATGTAGAAACAAGCAGACTCTTTATCACATCTTCTAGAAACAAGCAGACTCTTTCTGACATCATGTAAATGCAAGCAGTCTCATTCTGACATCATGTAGAAACAAGCAGACTCTTAATGACATCATAAAGAAACAAGCAGACTCTTTCTGACATCATGTAAAAACAAGCAGACTCTTTCTGACATCATGTAGAAACAAGCAGATGCTTTCTGACATCATGTAGACACAAGCAGACTCTTTCTGACATCATGTAGAAACAAGCAGACTCTTTCTGACATCATAAAGAAACAAGCAGACTTTCTGACATCATGTAGAAACAAGCAGACTCTTTCTGACATCATGTAGAAACAAGCAGACTCTTTCTGACATTATGTAAAAACAAGCAGACTCTTTCTGACATCATGTAGAAACAAGCAGTCTCGTTCTGACATCATCTAGAAACAAGCAGACTCTTTATGACATCATAAAGAAACAAGCAGACTTTCTGACATCATGTAGAAACAAGCAGACTCTTCCTGACATCATAAAGAAACAAGCAGTATCTTTCTGACATCATAAAGAAACAAGCAGTCTCCTTCTGATATCATGTAGAAACAAGCAGTCTCCTTCTGATTTCATGTAGACACAAGTAGTCTCTTTCTGACATCATAAAGAAACAAGCAGACTGCCTCTGCCATAATAAAGAAACAAGCAGTATCTTTCTGACATCATAAAGAAACAAGCAGTCTCCTTCTGATATCATGTAGAAACAAGCAGTCTCCTTCTGATATCATGTAGAAATAAGCAGTCTCCTTCTGATTTCATGTAGAAACAAGTAGTCTCTTTCTGACATCATAAAGAAACAAGCAGACTGCCTCTGCCATAATAAAGAAACAAGCAGTATCTTTCTGACATCATAAAGAAACAAGCAGTCTCCTTCTGATATCATGTAGAAACAAGCAGTCTCCTTCTGATATCATGTAGAAACAAGCAGTATCCTTCTGATATCATGTAAAACCAAGCAGTATCTTTCTGACATCATACAGAAACAAGCAGTCTCCTTCTGATATCATGTAGAAACAAGATATATATGTCTGATATATATCAGAATATATATATGCTTGTTGAATATAAATCTTCATTAAAACCTTTAAATGTCCATTTTTAAAAACGTTAAAATCATCATTATAACGTTTAAATCTTCATTAAAACGTTTAAATGTTCCTTTTTAAAAACGTTAAAATCATCATTAAAACATTAAAATCTTCATTAAAACACTAAAATTGTCATTAAAATGTTAAAATGTTCATTAAAACCTTAAAATCTTCATTAAAACGTTAAATACTTCATTAAAACGTTTAAATTTTCATTAAAACATTAAAATGTTCATTTTTAAAAACATTCAGATGTTCATTAAAATGTTTAAAGGTTCATTAAAACGATTAAATGTTCATTAAAACGTTAAAATGTTCATTAAAACTTTTAAATGTTAATTAAAATGTTAAAATCTTCATTTTTAAAAATGTTAAAATGTTCATGAAAATGTTCAATTGTCCATTAAAACGTTAAATTCTTCATTAAAACATTAAAATCTTCATTAAAACGTTAAATTCTTCATTAAAACATTAAAATGTTCATTTTTAAAAACGTTAAAATCATCATTAAAATGTTTAAATATTCATTTTTAAAAACATTAAAATGTTCATTAAAATGTTTAAATGTTCATTAAAACGTTAAATTCTTCATTAAAAAGTTTAAATGTTCATTTTTAAAACATTAATAGGTTCATTAAAATGTTAAAATTTTAATTAAAACGTTAAAATGTTCATTAAAACGTTAAAATGTTTTAAAACAAGCAGACTCTTTCTGACATCATGTAAAAACAAGCATACTTTCTGACATCATCTAGAAACAAGCAGACTTTCTGACATCATGTAGAAACAAGCAGACTTTCTGACATCATGTAGAAACAAGCAGACTCTTTCTGACATCATGTAAAAACAAGCAGACTCTTTCTGACATAATGTAGAAACAAGCAGACTCTTTCTGACATCATGTAAAAACAAGCAGACTCTTTCTGACATCATGTAGTAACAAGCAGTCTCATTCTGACATCATCTAGAAACAAGCAGACTCTTTATGACATCATAAAGAAACAAGCAGACTTTCTGACATCATGTAGAAACAAGCAGACTCTTCCTGACATCATGTAGAAACAAGCAGACGCTTTCTGACATCATGTAGAAACAAGCAGACTCTTTCTGACATCATCTAGAAACAAGTAGTCTCCTTCTGACATCATAAAGAAACAAGCAGTCTGCCTCTGACATCATAAAGAACCAAGCAGTATCTTTCTGACATCATGTAGAAACAATCAGTCTCTTTCTGACATCATGTTGAAACAAGCAGTCTCCTTCTGACATCATAAAAAAAACAAGCAGTATCTTTCTGCCATCATAAAGAAACAAGCAGTCTCCTTCTGATATCATGTAGAAACAAGCAGTCTCCTGACATCATAAAGAAACAAGCAGTATCTTTCTGACATCATAAAGAAACAAGCAGTCTCCTTCTGATATCATGTAGAAACAAGCAGTCTCCTTCTGATTTCATGTAGACACAAGTAGTCTCTTTCTGACATCATAAAGAAACAAGCAGACTGCCTCTGCCATAATAAAGAAACAAGCAGTATCTTTCTGACATCATAAAGAAACAAGCAGTCTCCTTCTGATATCATGTAGAAACAAGCAGTCTCCTTCTGATATCATGTAGAAACAAGCAGTCTCCTTCTGATTTCATGTAGAAACAAGTAGTCTCTTTCTGACATCATAAAGAAACAAGCAGACTGCCTCTGCCATAATAAAGAAACAAGCAGTATCTTTCTGACATCATAAAGAAACAAGCAGTCTCCTTCTGATATCATGTAGAAACAAGCAGTCTCCTTCTGATATCATGTAGAAACAAGCAGTCTCCTTCTGATATCATGTAAAACCAAGCAGTATCTTTCTGACATCATACAGAAACAAGCAGTCTCCTTCTGATATCATGTAGAAACAAGATATATATGTCTGATATATATCAGAATATATATATATGCTTGTTGAATATAAATCTTCATTAAAACCTTTAAATGTCCATATTTAAAAACGTTAAAATCATCATTATAACGTTTAAATCTTCATTAAAACGTTTAAATGTTCCTTTTTAAAAACGTTAAAATCATCATTAAAACATTAAAATCTTCATTAAAACACTAAAATTGTCATTAAAATGTTAAAATGTTCATTAAAACCTTAAAATCTTCATTAAAACGTTAAATACTTCATTAAAACGTTTAAATTTTCATTAAAACATTAAAATGTTCATTTTTAAAAACATTCAGATGTTCATTAAAATGTTTAAAGGTTCATTAAAACGATTAAATGTTCATTAAAACGTTAAAATGTTCATTAAAACTTTTAAATGTTAATTAAAATGTTAAAATCTTCATTTTTAAAAATGTTAAAATGTTCATGAAAATGTTCAATTGTCCATTAAAACGTTAAATTCTTCATTAAAACATTAAAATCTTCATTAAAACATTAAATTCTTCATTAAAACATTAAAATGTTCATTTTTAAAAACGTTAAAATCATCATTAAAATGTTTAAATATTCATTTTTAAAAACATTAAAATGTTCATTAAAATGTTTAAATGTTCATTAAAACGTTAAATTCTTCATTAAAAAGTTTAAATGTTCATTTTTAAAACATTAATAGGTTCATTAAAATGTTAAAATTTTAATTAAAACGTTAAAATGTTCATTAAAACGTTAAAATGTTTTAAAACAAGCAGACTCTTTCTGACATCATGTAAAAACAAGCATACTTTCTGACATCATCTAGAAACAAGCAGACTTTCTGACATCATGTAGAAACAAGCAGACTTTCTGACATCATGTAGAAACAAGCAGACTCTTTCTGACATCATGTAAAAACAAGCAGACTCTTTCTGACATCATGTAGAAACAAGCAGACTCTTTCTGACATCATGTAAAAACAAGCAGACTCTTTCTGACATCATGTAGTAACAAGCAGTCTCATTCTGACATCATCTAGAAACAAGCAGACTCTTTCTGACATCATAAAGAAACAAGCAGACTTACTGACATCATGTAGAAACAAGCAGACTGTTTCTGACATCATGTAGAAACAAGCAGACTCTTTCTGACATAATGAAAAAACAAGCAGACTCTTTCTGGCATCATGTAGAAACAAGCAGACTCTTTCTGAAATCATGTAGAAACAAGCAGACTTTCTGACATCATGTAAAAACAATCAGACTCTTTCTGACATCATGTAGAAACAAGCACTCTTTCTGACATCATGTAGAAACAAGCAGACTCTTTATGACATCTTCTAGAAACAAGCAGACTCTTTCTGACATCATGTAAAAGCAAGCAGTCTCATTCTGACATCATGTAGAAACAAGCAGACTCTTTCTGACATCATAAAGAAACAAGCAGACTCTTTCTGACATCATGTAAAAACAAGCAGACTCTTTCTGACATCATGTAAAAACAAGCAGACTCTTTCTGACATCATGTAGAAACAAGCAGATGCTTTCTGACATCATGTAGAAACAAGCAGACTCTTTCTGACATCGTGTAGAAACAAGCAGACTCTTTCTGACATCATAAAGAAACAAGCAGACTTTCTGACATCATGTAGAAACAAGCAGACTCTTTCTGACATCATGAAAAAACAAGCATACTCTTTCTGACATCATGTAGAAACAAGCAGACTCTTTCTGACATCATAAAGAAACAGTCTGCCTCTGACATCATAAAGAAACAAGCAGTATCTTTCTGACATTCTGTAGAAACAATCAGTCTCTTTCTGACATCATGTTGAAACAAGCAGTCTCATTCTGACATCATCTAGAAAAGAGCAGACTCTTTCTGACATCATGTAGAAACAAGCAGACTCTTTCTGACATCATAAAGAAACAAGCAGACTCTTTCTGACATCATGTAGAAACAAGCAGACTTTCTGACATCATGTAAAAACAATCAGACTCTTTCTGACATCATGTAGAAACAAGCAGACTCTTTCTGACATTATGTAGAAACAAGCAGACTTTCTGACATCACGTAAAAACAATCAGACTCTGACATCATGTAGAAACAAGCACTCTTTCTGACATCATGTAGAAACAAGCAGACTTTCTGACATCATGTAAAAACAAACAGACTCTTTCTGACATCATGTAGAAACAAAAAGACTCTTTATGACATCTTCTAGAAACAAGCAGACTCTTTATGACATCATGTAAAAGCAAGCAGTCTCATTCTGACATCATGTAGAAACAAGCAGACTCTTTATGACATCATAAAGAAACAAGCAGACTCTTTCTGACATCATGTAAAAACAAGCAGACTTTCTGACATCATGTAAAAACAAGCAGACTCTTTCTGACATCATGTAGAAACAAGCAGATGCTTTCTGACATCATGTAGAAACAAGCAGTCTCCTTCTGATATCATGTAGAAACAAGCAGTCTCCTTCTGATTTCATGTAGAAACAAGTAGTCTCTTTCTGACATCATAAAGAAACAAGCAGACTGCCTCTGCCATAATAAAGAAACAAGCAGTATCTTTCTGACATCATAAAGAAACAAGCAGTCTCCTTCTGATATCATGTAGAAACAAGCAGTCTCCTTCTGATATCATGTAGAAACAAGCAGTCTCCTTCTGATATCATGTAAAACCAAGCAGTATCTTTCTGACATCATACAGAAACAAGCAGTCTCCTTCTGATATCATGTAGAAACAAGATATATATGTCTGATATATATCAGAATATATATATGCTTGTTGAATATAAATCTTCATTAAAACCTTTAAATGTCCATTTTTAAAAACGTTAAAATCATCATTATAACGTTTAAATCTTCATTAAAACGTTTAAATGTTCCTTTTTAAAAACGTTAAAATCATCATTAAAACATTAAAATCTTCATTAAAACACTAAAATTGTCATTAAAATGTTAAAATGTTCATTAAAACCTTAAAATCTTCATTAAAACGTTAAATACTTCATTAAAACGTTTAAATTTTCATTAAAACATTAAAATGTTCATTTTTAAAAACATTCAGATGTTCATTAAAATGTTTAAAGGTTCATTAAAACGATTAAATGTTCATTAAAACGTTAAAATGTTCATTAAAACTTTTAAATGTTAATTAAAATGTTAAAATCTTCATTTTTAAAAATGTTAAAATGTTCATGAAAATGTTCAATTGTCCATTAAAACGTTAAATTCTTCATTAAAACATTAAAATCTTCATTAAAACATTAAATTCTTCATTAAAACATTAAAATGTTCATTTTTAAAAACGTTAAAATCATCATTAAAATGTTTAAATATTCATTTTTAAAAACATTAAAATGTTCATTAAAATGTTTAAATGTTCATTAAAACGTTAAATTCTTCATTAAAAAGTTTAAATGTTCATTTTTAAAACATTAATAGGTTCATTAAAATGTTAAAATTTTTATTAAAACGTTAAAATGTTCATTAAAACGTTAAAATGTTTTAAAACAAGCAGACTCTTTCTGACATCATGTAAAAACAAGCATACTTTCTGACATCATCTAGAAACAAGCAGACTTTCTGACATCATGTAGAAACAAGCAGACTTTCTGACATCATGTAGAAACAAGCAGACTCTTTCTGACATCATGTAAAAACAAGCAGACTCTTTCTGACATCATGTAGAAACAAGCAGACTCTTTCTGACATCATGTAAAAACAAGCAGACTCTTTCTGACATCATGTAGTAACAAGCAGTCTCATTCTGACATCATCTAGAAACAAGCAGACTCTTTCTGACATCATAAAGAAACAAGCAGACGTTCTGACATCATGTAGAAACAAGCAGACTCTTTCTGACATCATGTAGAAACAAGCAGACTCTTTCTGACATCATGAAAAAACAAGCAGACACTTTCTGACATCATGTAGAAACAAGCAGACTCTTTCTGAAACCATGTAGAAACAAGCAGACTTTCTGACATCATGTAAAAACAATCAGACTCTTTCTGACATCATGTAGAAACAAGCACTCTTTCTGACATCATGTAGAAACAAGCAGACTCTTTATGACATCTTCTAGAAACAAGCAGACTCTTTCTGACATCATGTAAAAGCAAGCAGTCTCATTCTGACATCATGTAGAAACAAGCAGACTCTTTCTGACATCATAAAGAAACAAGCAGACTCTTTCTGACATCATGTAAAAACAAGCAGACTCTTTCTGACATCATGTAAAAACAAGCAGACTCTTTCTGACATCATGTAGAAACAAGCAGATGCTTTCTGACATCATGTAGAAACAAGCAGACTCTTTCTGACATCGTCTAGAAACAAGCAGACTCTTTCTGACATCATAAAGAAACAAGCAGACTTTCTGACATCATGTAGAAACAAGCAGACTCTTTCTGACATCATGAAAAAACAAGCATACTCTTTCTGACATCATGTAGAAACAAGCAGACACTTTCTGACATCATAAAGAAACAGTCTGCCTCTGACATCATAAAGAAACAAGCAGTATCTTTCTGACATCATGTAGAAACAATCAGTCTCTTTCTGACATCATGTTGAAACAAGCAGTCTCATTCTGACATCATCTAGAAACAAGCAGACTCTTTCTGACATCATGTAGAAACAAGCAGACTCTTTCTGACATCATAAAGAAACAAGCAGACTCTTTCTGTCATCATGTAGAAACAAGCAGACTTTCTGACATCATGTAAAAACAATCAGACTCTTTCTGACATCATGTAGAAACAAGCAGACTCTTTCTGACATTATGTAGAAACAAGCAGACTTTCTGACATCACGTAAAAACAATAAGACTCTGACATCATGTAGAAACAAGCACTCTTTCTGACATCATGTAGAAACAAGCAGACTTTCTGACATCATGTAAAAACAAACAGACTCTTTCTGACATCATGTAGAAACAAAAAGACTCTTCATGACATCTTCTAGAAACAAGCAGACTCTTTATGACATCATGTAAAAGCAAGCAGTCTCATTCTGACATCATGTAGAAACAAGCAGACTCTTTATGACATCATAAAGAAACAAGCAGACTCTTTCTGACATCATGTAAAAACAAGCAGACTTTCTGACATCATGTAAAAACAAGCAGACTCTTTCTGACATCATGTAGAAACAAGCAGATGCTTTCTGACATCATGTAGAAACAAGCAGACTCTTTCTGACATCATGTAGAAACAAGCAGACTCTTTCTGACATCATAAAGAAACAAGCAGACTTTCTGACATCATGTAGAAACAAGCAGACTCTTTCTGACATCATGAAAAAACAAGCATACTCTTTCTGACATCATGTAGAAACAAGCAGACTCTTTCTGACATCATAAAGAAACAAGCAGACTTTCTGACATCATGTAGAAACAAGCAGACACTTTCTGACATCATGAAAAAACAAGCATACTCTTTCTGACATCATGTAGAAACAAGCAGACTCTTTCTGACATGTAGAAACAAGCAGACTCTTTATGACATCTTCTAGAAACAAGCAGACTCTTTATGACATCATAAAGAAGCAAGCAGACACTTTCTGACATCATGAAAAAACAAGCAGACTTTCTGACATCATGTAAAAACAAGCAGACTCTTTCTGACATCATGTAAAAACAAGCAGTCTCATTCTGACATCATGTAGAAACAAGCAGACTCTTTATGACATCTTCTAGAAACAAACAGACTCTTTATGACATCATAAAGAAACAAGCAGACTCTTTCTGACATCATGTAAAAACAAGCAGACTCTTTCTGACATAATCTAAAAACAAGCAGACTCTTTCTGACATCATGTAGAAACAAGCAGTCTCATTCTGACATCATCTAGAAACAAGCAGACTCTTTATGACATCATAAAGAAACAAGCAGACTTTCTGACATCATGTAGAAACAAGCAGACTCTTTCTGACATCATGTAGAAACAAGCAGACGCTTTCTGACATCATGTAGAAACAAGCAGACTCTTTCTGACATCATCTAGAAACAAGTAGTCTCCTTCTGACATCATAAAAAAGCAGTCTGCCTCTGACATCATAAAGAACCAAGCAGTATCTTTCTGACATCATGTAGAAACAAGCAGTCTCCTTCTGATATCATGTAGAAACAAGCAGTCTCCTGACATCATAAAGAAACAAGCAGTATCTTTCTGACATCATCAAGAAACAAGCAGTCTCCTTCTGATATCATGTAGAAACAAGCAGTCTCCTGACATCATAAAGAAACAAGCAGTATCTTTCTGACATCATCAAGAAACAAGCAGTCTCCTTCTGATATCATGTAGAAACAAGCAGTCTCCTTCTGATTTCATGTAGAAACAAGTAGTCTCTTTCTGACATCATAAAGAAACAAGCAGACTGCCTCTGCCATAATAAAGAAACAAGCAGTATCTTTCTGACACCATAAAGAAACAAGCAGTCTCCTTCTGATATCATGTAGAAACAAGCAGTCTCCTTCTGATATCATGTAAAAACAAGCAGTATCTTTCTGACATCATACAGAAACAAGCAGTCTCCTTCTGATATCATGTAGAAACAAGTAGTCTCCTTCTGACATCATAAAGAAACAAGCAGTCTGCCTCTGACATCATAAAGAACCAAGCAGTGTCTTTCTGACATCATGTAGAAACAATCAGTCTCTTTCTGACATCATGTTGTAACAAGCAGTATCTTTCTGCCATCATAAAGAAACAAGCAGTCTCCTTCTGATATCATGTAGAAACAAGCAGTCTCCTGACATCATAAAGAAACAAGCAGTATCTTTCTGACATCATAAAGAAACAAGCAGTCTCCTTCTGATATCATGTAGAAACAAGCAGTCTCCTTCTGATTTCATGTAGAAACAAGTAGTCTCTTTCTGACATCATAAAGAAACAAGCAGACTGCCTCTGCCATAATAAAGAAACAAGCAGTATCTTTCTGACATCATAAAGAAACAAGCAGTCTCCTTCTGATATCATGTAGAAACAAGCAGTCTCCTTCTGATATCATGTAGAAACAAGCAGTCTCCTTCTGATATCATGTAAAAACAAGCAGTATCTTTCTGACATCATACAGAAACAAGCAGTCTCCTTCTGATATCATGTAGAAACAAGATAAATATGTCTGATATATATCAGAATATATATATGCTTGTTGAATATAAATCTTCATTAAAACCTTTAAATGTTCGTTTTTAAAAACATTAAAATCATCATTAAAACGTTTAAATCTTCATTAAAACGTTTAAATGTTCGTTTTTAAAAACGTTAAAATCATCATTAAAATCTTCATTAAAACACTAAAATGTTCATTAAAACGTTAAAATGTTCACTAAAACGTTAAAATCTTCATTAAAATGTTTAAATTTTCATTTTTAAAAACGTTAAAATTTTCATTAAAATGTTAAAATGTTCATTAAAACCTTAAAATCTTCATTAAAACGTTAAATAATTCATTAAAACGTTTAAATGTTCATTAAAACATTAAAATGTTCATTTTTAAAAATGTTCAAATGTTCATTAAAATGTTTAAAGGTTCATTAAAACGATTAAATGTTCATTAAAACGTTAAAATGTTCATTAAAACTTTTAAATGTTAATTAAAATGTTAAAATGTTCATTAAAACGTTTAAATGTTCATTAAAACGTTAAAATCTTCATTTTTAAAAACGTTAAAATGTTCATGAAAATGTTCAAATGTCCATTCAAACGTTAAATTCTTCATTAAAACATTAAAATCTTCATTAAAACGTTAAATTCTTCATTAAAACGTTAAAATGTTCATTAAAACATTAAAATGTTCATTTTTAAAAACGTTAAAATCATCATTAAAATGTTTAAATATTCATTTTTAAAAACATTAAAATGTTCATTAAAATGTTTAAATGTTCATTAAAACGTTAAATTCTTCATTAAAAAGTTTAAATGTTCATTTTTAAAACATTAATAGGTTCATTAAAATGTTAAAATATTAATTAAAACGTTAAAATGTTCATTAAAACATTAAAATGTTTTAAAACAAGCAGACTCTTTCTGACATCATGTAAAAACAAGCATACTTTCTGACATCATCTAGAAACAAGCAGACTTTCTGACATCATGTAGAAACAAGCAGACTTTCTGACATCATGTAGAAACAAGCAGACTCTTTCTGACATCATGTAAAAACAAGCAGACTCTTTCTGACATAATGTAGAAACAAGCAGACTCTTTCTGACATCATGTAAAAACAAGCAGACTCTTTCTGACATCATGTAGAAACAAGCAGTGTCATTCTGACATCATCTAGAAACAAGCAGACTCTTTCTGACATCATGTAGAAACAAGCAGACTCTTTCTGAAATCATAAAGAAACAAGCAGACTGCCTCTGCCATAATAAAGAAACAAGCAGTATCTTTCTGACATCATAAAGAAACAAGCAGTCTCCTTCCGATATCATGTAGAAACAAGCAGTCTCCTTCTGATATCATGTAGAAACAAGCAGTCTCCTTCTGATATCATGTAAAAACAAGCAGTATCTTTCTGACATCATACAGAAACAAGCAGTCTCCTTCTGATATCATGTAGAAACAAGATAAATATGTCTGATATATATCAGAATATATATATGCTTGTTGAATATAAATCTTCATTAAAACCTTTAAATGTTCGTTTTTAAAAACATTAAAATCATCATTAAAACGTTTAAATCTTCATTAAAACGTTTAAATGTTCGTTTTTAAAAACGTTAAAATCATCATTAAAATCTTCATTAAAACACTAAAATGTTCATTAAAACGTTAAAATGTTCACTAAAACGTTAAAATCTTCATTAAAATGTTTAAATTTTCATTTTTAAAAACGTTAAAATTTTCATTAAAATGTTAAAATGTTCATTAAAACCTTAAAATCTTCATTAAAACGTTAAATAATTCATTAAAACGTTTAAATGTTCATTAAAACATTAAAATGTTCATTTTTAAAAATGTTCAAATGTTCATTAAAATGTTTAAAGGTTCATTAAAACGATTAAATGTTCATTAAAACGTTAAAATGTTCATTAAAACTTTTAAATGTTAATTAAAATGTTAAAATGTTCATTAAAACGTTTAAATGTTCATTAAAACGTTAAAATCTTCATTTTTAAAAACGTTAAAATGTTCATGAAAATGTTCAAATGTCCATTCAAACGTTAAATTCTTCATTAAAACATTAAAATCTTCATTAAAACGTTAAATTCTTCATTAAAACGTTAAAATGTTCATTAAAACATTAAAATGTTCATTTTTAAAAACGTTAAAATCATCATTAAAATGTTTAAATATTCATTTTTAAAAACATTAAAATGTTCATTAAAATGTTTAAATGTTCATTAAAACGTTAAATTCTTCATTAAAAAGTTTAAATGTTCATTTTTAAAACATTAATAGGTTCATTAAAATGTTAAAATATTAATTAAAACGTTAAAATGTTCATTAAAACATTAAAATGTTTTAAAACAAGCAGACTCTTTCTGACATCATGTAAAAACAAGCATACTTTCTGACATCATCTAGAAACAAGCAGACTTTCTGACATCATGTAGAAACAAGCAGACTTTCTGACATCATGTAGAAACAAGCAGACTCTTTCTGACATCATGTAAAAACAAGCAGACTCTTTCTGACATAATGTAGAAACAAGCAGACTCTTTCTGACATCATGTAAAAACAAGCAGACTCTTTCTGACATCATGTAGAAACAAGCAGTGTCATTCTGACATCATCTAGAAACAAGCAGACTCTTTCTGACATCATGTAGAAACAAGCAGACTCTTTCTGAAATCATAAAGAAACAAGCAGACTTTCTGACATCATGTAGAAACAAGCAGACTCTTTCTGACATCATGAAAAAACAAGCAGACTCTTTCTGATATCATGTAGAAACAAGCAGACTCTTTCTGACATCATGTAGAAACAAGCAGTCTCCTTCTGATATCATGTAAAAACAAGCAGTATCTTTCTGACATCATACAGAAACAAGCAGTCTCCTTCTGATATCATGTAGAAACAAGATATATATGTCTGATATATATCAGAATATATATATGCTTGTTGAATATAAATCTTCATTAAAACCTTTAAATGTTCGTTTTTAAAAACGTTAAAATCATCATTAAAACGTTTAAATCTTCATTAAAACGTTTAAATGTTCATTTTTAAAAACGTTAAAATCATCATTAAAACATTAAAATCTTCATTAAAACACTAAAATGTTCATTAAAACGTTAAAATGTTCACTAAAACGTTAAAATCTTCATTAAAATGTTTAAATTTTCATTTTTAAAAACGTTAAAATTTTCATTAAAATGTTAAAATGTTCATTAAAACCTTAAAATCTTCATTAAAACGTTAAATACTTCATTAAAACGTTTAAATGTTCATTAAAACATTAAAATGTTCATTTTAAAAAACGTTCAAATGTTCATTAAAATGTTTAAAGGTTCATTAAAACGATTAAATGTTCATTAAAACTTTTAAATGTTAATTAAAATGTTAAAATGTTCATTAAAACATTTAAATGTTCATTAAAACGTTAAAATCTTCATTAAAACATTAAAATCTTCATTAAAACGTTAAATTCTTCATTAAAAAGTTTAAATGTTCATTTTTAAAACATTAATAGGTTCATTAAAATGTTAAAATTTTAATTAAAACGTTAAAATGTTCATTAAAACGTTAAAATGTTTTAAAACAAGCAGACTCTTTCTGACATCATGTAAAAACAAGCATACTTTCTGACATCATCTAGAAACAAGCAGACTTTCTGACATCATGTAGAAACAAGCAGACTTTCTGACATCATGTAGAAACAAGCAGACTCTTTCTGACATCATGTAAAAACAAGCAGACTCTTTCTGACATCATGTAAAAACAAGCAGACTCTTTCTGACATCATGTAAAAACAAGCAGACTCTTTCTGACATCATGTAAAAACAAGCAGTCTCATTCTGACATCATCTAGAAACAAGCAGACTCTTTCTGACATCATGTAGAAACAAGCAGACTCTTTCTGACATCATAAAGAAACAAGCAGACTTTCTGACATCATGTAGAAACAAGCAGACTCTTTCTGACATCATGAAAAAACAAGCAGACTCTTTCTGACATCATGTAGAAACAAGCAGACGCTTTCTGACATCATGTAGAAACAAGCAGACTTTCTGACATCATGTAAAAACAATCAGACTCTTTCTGACATCATGTAGAAACAAGCACTCTTTCTGACATCATGTAGAAACAAGCAGACTCTTTCTGACATCATGTAGAAACAAGCAGACTTTCTGACATCATGTAAAAACAATCAGACTCTTTCTGACATCATGTAGAAACAAGCACTCTTTCTGACATCATGTAGAAACAAGCACTCTTTCTTACATCTTCTAGAAACAAGCAGACTCTTTCTGACATCATGTAAAAGCAAGCAGTCTCATTCTGACATCATGTAGAAACAAACAGACTCTTTATGACATCATAAAGAAACAAGCAGACTCTTTCTGACATCATGTAAAAACAAGCAGACTCTTTCTGACATCATGTAAAAACAAGCAGACTCTTTCTGACATCATGTAGAAACAAGCAGATGCTTTCTGACATCATGTAGAAACAAGCAGACTCTTTCTGACATCATGTTGAAACAAGCAGTCTCAATCTGACATCATCTAGAAACAAGCAGACTCTTTCTGACATCATGTAGAAACAAGCAGACTCTTTCTGACATCATGTAAAAACAAGCAGACTCTTTCTGACATCATGTAGAAACAAGCAGATGCTTTCTGACATCATGTAGAAACAATCAGTCTCTTTCTGACATCATGTTGAAACAAGCAGTCTCAATCTGACATCATCTAGAAACAAGCAGACTCTTTCTGACATCATGTAGAAACAAGCAGACTCTTTCTGACATCATGTAAAAACAAGCAGACTCTTTCTGACATCATGTAGAAACAAGCAGTGTCATTCTGACATCATCTAGAAACAAACAGACTCTTTCTGACATCATGTAGAAACAAGCAGACTCTTTCTGAAATCATAAAGAAACAAGCAGACTTTCTGACATCATGTAGAAACAAGCAGACTCTTTCTGACATCATGAAAAAACAAGCAGACTCTTTCTGACATCATGTAGAAACAAGCAGACTCTTTCTGACATCATGTAGAAACAAGCAGTCTCCTTCTGATATCATGTAAAAACAAGCAGTATCTTTCTGACATCATACAGAAACAAGCAGTCTCCTTCTGATATCATGTAGAAACAAGATATATATGTCTGATATATATCAGAATATATATATGCTTGTTGAATATAAATCTTCATTAAAACCTTTAAATGTTCGTTTTTAAAAACGTTAAAATCATCATTAAAACATTAAAATCTTCATTAAAACACTAAAATGTTCATTAAAACGTTAAAATGTTCACTAAAACGTTAAAATCTTCATTAAAATGTTTAAATTTTCAATTTTAAAAACGTTAAAATTTTCATTAAAATGTTAAAATGTTCATTAAAACCTTAAAATCTTCATTAAAACGTTAAATACTTCATTAAAACATTTAAATGTTCATTAAAACATTAAAATGTTCATTTTAAAAAACGTTCAAATGTTCATTAAAATGTTTAAAGGTTCATTAAAACGATTAAATGTTCATTAAAACGTTAAAATGTTCATTAAAACTTTTAAATGTTAATTAAAATGGTAAAATGTTCATTAAAACATTTAAATGTTCATTAAAACGTTAAAATCTTCATTAAAACATTAAAATCTTCATTAAAACGTTAAATTCTTCATTAAAAATTTAAATGTTCATTTTTAAAACATTAATAGGTTCATTAAAATGTTAAAATTTTAATTAAAACGTTAAAATGTTCATTAAAACGTTAAAATGTTTTAAAACAAGCAGACTCTTTCTGACATCATGTAAAAACAAGCATACTTTCTGACATCATCTAGAAACAAGCAGACTTTCTGACATCATGTAGAAACAAGCAGACTTTCTGACATCATGTAGAAACAAGCAGACTCTTTCTGACATCATGTAAAAACAAGCAGACTCTTTCTGACATCATGTAAAAACAAGCAGACTCTTTCTGACATCATGTAAAAACAAGCAGACTCTTTCTGACATCATGTAAAAACAAGCAGTCTCATTCTGACATCATCTAGAAACAAGCAGACTCTTTCTGACATCATGTAGAAACAAGCAGACTCTTTATGACATCATAAAGAAACAAGCAGACTTTCTGACATCATGTAGAAACAAGCAGACTCTTTCTGACATCATGAAAAAACAAGCAGACTCTTTCTGACATCATGTAGAAACAAGCAGACTCTTTCTGACATCATGTAGAAACAAGCAGACTTTCTGACATCATGTAAAAACAATCAGACTCTTTCTGACATCATGTAGAAACAAGCACTCTTTCTGACATCATGTAGAAACAAGCAGACTCTTTCTGACATCATGTAGAAACAAGCAGACTTTCTGACATCATGTAAAAACAATCAGACTCTTTCTGACATCATGTAGAAACAAGCACTCTTTCTGACATCTTCTAGAAACAAGCAGACTCTTTCTGACATCATGTAAAAGCAAGCAGTCTCATTCTGACATCATGTAGAAACAAACAGACTCTTTATGACATCATAAAGAAACAAGCAGACTCTTTCTGACATCATGTAAAAACAAGCAGACTCTTTCTGACATCATGTAAAAACAAGCAGACTCTTTCTGACATCATGTAGAAACAAGCAGATGCTTTCTGACATCATGTAGAAACAAGCAGACTCTTTCTGACATCATGTAGAAACAAGCAGACTCTTTCTGACATCATGTAGAAACAATCAGTCTCTTTCTGACATCATGTTGAAACAAGCAGTCTCAATCTGACATCATCTAGAAACAAGCAGACTCTTTCTGACATCATGTAGAAACAAGCAGACTCTTTCTGACATCATAAAGAAACAAGCAGACTCTTTCTGACATCATGTAGAAACAAGCAGTCTTTCTGACATCATGTAGAAACAAGCAGTCTCATTCTGACATCATCTAGAAACAAGCAGACTCTTTCTGACATCATGTAGAAACAAGCAGACTCTTTCTGACATCATAAAGAAACAAGCAGACTTTCTGACATCATGTAGAAACAAGCACTCTTTCTGACATCATGTAGAAACAAGCAGACTTTCTGACATCATGTAAAAACAAGCTGACTCTTTCTGACATCATGTAGAAACAAGCAGACTCTTTATGACATCTTCTAGAAACAAGCAGACTCTTTCTGACATCATGTAAAAGCAAGCAGTCTCATTCTGACATCATGTAGAAACAAGCAGACTCTTTCTGACATCATGTAAAAACAAGCAGACTCATTCTGACATCATGTAAAAACAAGCAGACTCTTTCTGACATCATGTAGAAACAAGCAGATGCTTTCTGACATCATGTAGAAACAAGCAGACTCTTTCTGACATCATAAAGAAACAATCAGACTTTCTGACATCATGTAGAAACAAGCAGACTCTTTCTGACATCATGAAAAAACAAGCATACTCTTTCTGACATCATGTAGAAACAAGCAGACTCTTTCTGACATCATGTAGAAACAAGCAGACTCTTTCTGATATCATGTAGAAACAAGCAGACTCTTTCTGACATGTAGAAACAAGCAGACTCTTTATAACATCTTCTAGAAACAAGCAGACTCTTTATGACATCATGAAAAAACAAGCAGACTTTCTGACATCATGTAAAAACAAGCAGACTCTTTCTGACATCATGTAAAAACAAGCAGTCTCATTCTGACATCATGTAGAAACAAGCAGACTCTTTATGACATCTTCTAGAAACAAGCAGACTCTTTATGACATCATAAAGAAACAAGCAGACTCTTTCTGACACCATCTAGAAACAAGCAGACTCTTTCTGACATCATGTAGAAACAGGCAGTCTCATTCTGACATCATCTAGAAACAAGCAGACTCTTTATGACATCATAAAGAAACAAGCAGACTTTCTGACATCATGTAGAAACAAGCAGACTCTTTATGACATCTTCTAGAAACAAGCAGAGTCTTTATGACATCATAAAGAAACAAGCAGACTCTTTCTGACATCATGTAAAAACAAGCAGACTCTTTCTGACATCATGTAAAAACAAGCAGACTCTTTCTGACATCATGTAAAAACAAGCAGTCTCATTCTGACATCATGTAGAAACAAGCAGACTCTTTATGACATCTTCTAGAAACAAGCAGACTCTTTATGACATCATGTAGAAACCAGCAGACTCTTTCTCACATCATGTAAAAACAAGCAGACTCTTTCTGACATCATCTAGAAACAAGCAGACTCTTTCTGACATCATCTAGAAACAAGCAGACTCTTTATGACATCATAAAGAAACAAGCAGACTTTCTGACATCATGTAGAAACAAGCAGACTCTTTCTGACATCATGTAGAAACAAGCAGACGCTTTCTGACATCATCTAGAAACAAGTAGTCTCCTTCTGACATCATAAAGAAACAAGCAGTCTGCCTCTGACATCATAAAGAACCAAGCAGTATCTTTCTGACATCATGTTGAAACAAGCATTCTCCTGACATCATAAAGAAACAAGCAGTCTCCTTCTGATATAATGTAGAAACAAGCAGTCTCCTTCTGATTTCATGTAGAAACAAGCAGTCTCCTTCTGATATCATGTAGAAACAAGCAGTCTCCTTCTGATATCATGTAAAAACAAGCAGTCTCCTGACATCATAAAGAAACAAGCAGTATCTTTCTGACATCATAAAGAAACAAGCAGTCTCCTTCTGATATAATGTAGAAACAAGCAGTCTCCTTCTGATTTCATGTAGAAACAAGTAGTCTCTTTCTGACATCATAAAGAAACAAGCAGACTGCCTCTGCCATAATAAAGAAACAAGCAGTATCTTTCTGACATCATAAAGAAACAAGCAGTCTCCTTCTGACATCATAAAGAAACAAGCAGTCTCCTTCTGATATCATGTAGAAACAAGCAGTCTCCTTCTGATATCATGTAAAAACAAGCAGTATCTTTCTGACATAATACAGAAACAATCAGTCTCCTTCTGATATCATGTAGAAACAAGATATATATGTCTGATATATATCAGAATATATATATATGCTTGTTGAATATAAATCTTCATTAAAACCTTTAAATGTTCGTTTTTAAAAACGTTAAAATCATCATTAAAACGCTTAAATCTTCATTAAAACGTTTAAATGTTCGTTTTTAAAAACGATAAAATCATCATTAAAACGTTAAAATCTTCATTAAAACATTAAATTGTTCATTAAAACGTTAAAATGTTCACTAAAACGTTAAAATCTTCATTAAAACATTAAAATGTTCATTAAAACGTTAAAATGTTCACTAAAACGTTAAAATCTTCATTAAAATGTTTAAACTTTCATTTTTAAAAACGTTAAAATTTTCATTAAAATGTTAAAATGTTCATTAAAACCTTAAAATGTTCATTAAAACGTTAAATACTTCATTAAAACGTTTAAATGTTCATTAAAACATTAAAATGTTCATTTTTAAAAACGTTCAAATGTTCATTAAAATGTTTAAAGGTTCATTAAAATGATTAAATGTTCATTTAAATGTTAAAATGTTCATTAAAACTTTTAAATGTTAATTAAAATGTTAAAATGTTCATTAAAACGTTTAAATGTTCATTAAAACGTTAAAATCTTCATTTTTAAAAACGTTAAAATGTTCATGAAAATGTTCAAATGTCCATTAAAACGTTAAATTCTTCATTAAAACATTAAAATCTTCATTAAAACGTTAAATTCTTCATTAAAACGTTAAAATGTTCATTAAAACATTAAAATGTTCATTTTTAAAAATGTTAAAATCATCATTAAAATGTTTAAATATTCATTTTTAAAAACATCAAAATGTTCATTAAAATGTTTAAATGTTCATTAAAACGTTAGATTCTTCATTAAAAAGTTTAAATGTTCATTTTTAAAACATTAATAGGTTCATTAAAATGTTAAAATTTTAATTAAAACGTTAAAATGTTCATTAAAACGTTAAAATGTTTTAAACAAGCAGACTCTTTCTGACATCATGTAAAAACAAGCATACTTTCTGACATCATCTAGAAACAAGCAGACTTTCTGACATCATGTAGAAACAAGCAGACTCTTTCTGACATCACAAAGAAACAAGCAGACTTTCTGAAATCATGTAGAAACAAGCAGACTCTTTCTGACATCATGTAGAAACAAGCAGACTCTTTCTGACATCATAAAGAAACAAGCAGACTTTCTGACATCATGTAGAAACAAGCACTCTTTCTGACATCATGTAGAAACAAGCAGACTTTCTGACATCATGTAAAGACAAGCAGACTCTTTCTGACATCATGTAGAAACAAGCAGACTCTTTATGACATCTTCTAGAAACAAGGAGACTCTTTCTGACATCATGTAAAAGCAAGCAGTCTCATTCTGACATCATGTAGAAACAAGCAGACTCTTTATGACATCATAAAGAAACAAGCAGACTCTTTCTGACATCATGTAAAAACAAGCAGACTCTTTCTGACATCAGGCAAAAACAAGCAGACTCTTTCTGACATCATGTAGAAACAAGCAGATGCTTTCTGACATCATGTAGAAACAAGCAGACTCTTTCTGATATCATGTAGAAACAAGATATATATGTCTGATATATATCAGAATATATATATGCTTGTTGAATATAAATCTTCATTAAAACCTTTAAATGTTCGTTTTTAAAAACGTTAAAATCATCATTAAAACGTTTAAATCTTCATTAAAATGTTTAAATGTTCGTTTTTAAAAACGTTAAAATCATCATTAAAACGTTAAAATCTTCATTAAAACATTAAAATGTTCATTAAAACGTTAAAATGTTCACTAAAACGTTAAAATCTTCATTAAAATGTTTAAATGTTCATTTTTAAAAATGTTAAAATTTTCATTAAAATGTTAAAATGTTCATTAAAACCTTAAAATGTTCATTAAAACGTTAAATACTTCATTAAAACGTTTAAATGTTCATTAAAACATTAAAATGTTCATTTTTAAAAACGTTCAAATGTTAATTTAAATGTTTAAAGGTTCATTAAAACGATTAAATGTTCATTAAAACGTTAAAATGTTCATTAAAACTTTTAAATGTTAATTAAAATGTTAAAATGGTCATTAAAACGTTTAAATGTTCATTAAAACGTTAAAATCTTCATTTTTAAAAACGTTAAAATGTTCATGAAAATGTTCAAATGTCCATTAAAACGTTAAATTCTTCATTAAAACATTAAAATCTTCATTAAAACGTTAAATTCTTCATTAAAACGTTAAAATGTTCATTATAACATTAAAATGTTCATTTTTAAAAACGTTAAAATCATCATTAAAATGTTTAAATATTCATTTTTAAAAACATTAAAATGTTCATTAAAATGTTTTAAATGTTCATTAAAACATTAAATTCTTCATTTAAAAGTTTAAATGTTCATTTTTAAAACATTAATAGGTTCATTAAAATGTTAAAATTTTAATTAAAACGTTAAATTGTTCATTAAAACGTTAAAATGTTTTAAAACAAGCTGACTCTTTTTGACATCATGTAAAAACAAGCATACTTTCTGACATCATCTAGAAACAAGCAGACTTTCTGACATCATGTAGAAACAAGCAGACTCTTTCTGACATCACAAAGAAACAAGCAGACTTTCTGACATCATGTAGAAACAAGCAGACTCTTTCTGACATCATGTAAAACAAGCAGACTCTTTCTGACATCATGTAGAAACAAGCAGACTCTTTCTGACATCATGTAAAAACAAGCAGACTCTTTCTGACATCATGTAGAAACAAGCAGTCTCATTCTGACATCATAAAGAAACAAGCAGACTTTCTGACATCATGTTGAAACAAGCAGACTCTTTCTGACATCATGAAAAAACAAGCAGACTCTTTCTGACATCATGTAGAAACAAGCAGACTCTTTCTGACATCATGTAGAAACAAGCAGACTTTCTGACATCATGTAAAAACAATCAGAATCTTTCTGACATCATGTAGAAACAAGCCATCTTTCTGACATCATGTAGAAACAAGCAGACTTTCTGACATCATGTAAAAACAAGCAGACTCTTTCTGACATCATGTAGAAACAAGCACTCTTTCTGACATCATGTAGAAACAAGCAGACTTTCTGACATCATGTAAAAACAAGCAGACTCTTTCTGACATCATGTAGAAACAAGCAGACGCTTTATGACATCTTCTAGAAACAAGCAGACTCTTTCTGACATCATGTAAAAGCAAGCAGTCTCATTCTGACATCATGTAGAAACAAGCAGACTCTTTATGACATCTTCTAGAAACAAGCAGACTCTTTCTGACATCATGTAAAAGCAAGCAGTCTCATTCTGACATCATGTAGAAACAAGCAGACTCTTTATGACATCATAAAGAAACAAGCAGACTCTTTCTGACATCATGTAAAAACAAGCAGACTCTTTCTGACATCATATAGAAACAAGCAGATGCTTTCTGACATCATGTAGAAACAAGCAGACTCTTTCTGACATCATGTAGAAACAAGCAGACTCTTTCTGACATCATGAAAAAACAAGCATACTCTTTCTGACATCATGTAGAAACAAGCAGACTCTTTCTGACATCATCTAGAAAGAAGCAGACTCTTTCTGACATCATGTAGAAACAAGCAGTCTCATTCTGACATCATCTAGAAACAAGCAGACTCTTTATGACATCATAAAGAAACAAGCTGACTTTCTGACATCATGTAGAAACAAGCAGACTCTTTCTGACATCATGTAGAAACAAGCAGACTCTTTCTGACATCATCTAGAAACAAGTAGTCTCCTTCTGACATCATAAAGAAACAAGCAGTCTGCCTCTGACATCATAAAGAACCAAGCAGTATCTTTCTGACATCATGTAGAAACAATCAGTCTCTTTCTGACATCATGTTGAAACAAGCAGTCTCCTTCTGACATCATAAAGAAACAAGCAGTATCTTTCTGCCATCATAAAGAAACAAGCAGTCTCCTTCTGATATCATGTAGAAACAAGCAGTCTCCTGACATCATAAAGAAACAAGCAGTATCTTTCTGACATCATAAAGAAACAAGCAGTCTCCTTCTGATATCATGTAGAAACAAGCAGTCTCCTTCTGATTTCATGTAGAAACAAGTAGTCTCTTTCTGACATCATAAAGAAACAAGCAGACTGCCTCTGCCATAATAAAGAAACAAGCAGTATCTTTCTGACATCATAAAGAAACAAGCAGTCTCCTTCTGACATCATAAAGAAACAAGCAGTCTCCTTCTGATATCATGTAGAAACAAGCAGTCTCCTTCTGATATCATGTAGAAACAAGCAGTCTCCTTCTGATATCATGTAAAAACAAGCAGTATCTTTCTGACATCATACAGAAACAAGCAGTCTCCTTCTGATATCATGTAGAAACAAGATATATATGTCTGATATATATCAGAATATATATATGCTTGTTGAATATAAATCTTCATTAAAACCTTTAAATGTTCGTTTTTAAAAACGTTAAAATCATCATTAAAATGTTTAAATCTTCATTAAAACGTTTAAATGTTCGTTTTTAAAAACGTTAAAATCATCATTAAAACATTAAAATCTTCATTAAAACATTAAAATCTTCATTAAAACGTTAAAATGTTCACTAAAACGTTAAAATCTTCATTAAATTGTTTAAATGTTCATTTTTAAAAACGTTAAAATTTTCATTAAAATGTTAAAATGTTCATTAAAACCTTAAAATCTTCATTAAAACGTTAAATACTTCATTAAAACGTTTAAATGTTCATTAAAACATTAAAATGTTCATTTTTAAAAACGTTCAAATGTTCATTAAAATGTTTAAAGGTTCATTAAAACGATTAAATGTTCATTAAAACGTTAAAATGTTCATTAAAACTTTTAAATGTTAATTAAAATGTTAAAATGTTCATTAAAACATTTAAATGTTCATTAAAACGTTAAAATCTTCATTTTTAAAAACGTTAAAATGTTCATGAAAATGTTCAATTGTCCATTAAAATGTTAAATTCTTCATTAAAACATTAAAATCTTCATTAAAACGTTAAATTCTTCATTAAAACGTTAAAATGTTCATTAAAATATTAAAATGTTCATTTTTAAAAACGTTAAAATCATCATTAAAATTTTTAAAAATTCATTTTTAAAAACATTAAAATGTTCATTAAAATGTTTAAATGTTCATTAAAACGTTAAATTCTTCATTAAAAAGTTTAAATGTTCATTTTTAAAACATTAATAGGTTCATTAAAATGTTAAAATTTTAATTAAAACGTTAAAATGTTCATTAAAATGTTTTAAAACAAGCAGACTCTTTCTGACATCATGTAAAAACAATCATACTTTCTGACATCATCTAGAAACAAGCAGACTTTCTGACATCATGTAGAAACAAGCAGACTTTCTGACATCATGTAGAAACAAGCAGACTCTTTCTGACATCATGTAAAAACAAGCAGACTCTTTCTGACATCATGTAGAAACAAGCACACTCTTTCTGACATCATGTAAAAACATGCAGACTCTTTCTGACATCATGTAGAAACAAGCAGTCTCATTCTGACATCATCTAGAAACAAGCAGACTCTTTCTGACATCATGTAGAAACAAGCAGACTCTTTCTGACATCATAAAGAAACAAGCAGACTTTCTGACACCATGAAAAAACAAGCAGACTCTTTCTGACATCATGTAGAAACAAGCAGAATCTTTCTGACATCATGTAGAAACAAGCAGACTTTCTGACATCATGTAAAAACAATCAGACTCTTTCTGACATCATGTAGAAACAAGCACTCTTTCTGACATCATGTAGAAACAAGCAGACTCTTTATGACATCTTCTAGAAACAAGCAGACTCTTTCTGACATAATGTAAAAGCAAGCAGTCTCTTTATGACATCATAAAGAAACAAGCAGACTCTTTCTGACATCATGTAAAAACAAGCAGACTCTTTCTGACATCATGTAAAAACAAGCAGACTCTTTCTGACAAAATGTAGAAACAAGCAGACTCTTTATGACATCATAAAGAAACAAGCAGACTCTTTCTGACATCATGTAAAAACAAGCAGACTCTTTCTGACAGCATGTAAAAACAAGCAGACTCTTTCTGACATGTAGAAACAAGCAGACTCTTTCTGAAATCATGTAGAAACAAGCAGACTCTTTCTGACATCATGTAGAAACAAGTGGACTCTTTCTGACATCATAAAGAAACAAGCAGACTTTCTGACATCATGAAAAAACAAGCATACTCTTTCTGACATCATGTAGAAACAATCAGTCTCTTTCTGACATCATGTTGAAACAAGCAGTCTCATTCTGACATCATCTAGAAACAAGCAGACTCTTTCTGACATCATGTAGAAACAAGCAGACTCTTTCTGACATCATAAAGAAACAAGCAGACTCTTTCTGACATCATGTAGAAACAAGCAGACTTTCTGACATCATGTAAAAACAATCAGACTCTTTCTGACATCATGTAGAAACAAGCAGACTCTTTCTGACATCATGTAGAAACAAGCAGACTTTCTGACATCATGTAAAAACAATCAGACTCTGACGTCATGTAGAAACAAGCACTCTTTCTGACATCATGTAGAAACAAGCAGACTTTCTGACATCATGTAAAAACAAGCAGACTCTTTCTGACATCATGTAGAAACAAGCAGACTCTTTATGACATCTTCTAGAAACAAGCAGACTCTTTCTGACATCATGTAAAAGCAAGCAGTCTCATTCTGACATCATGTAGAAACAAGCAGACTCTTTATGACATCATAAAGAAACAAGCAGACTCTTTCTGACATCATGTAAAAACAAGCAGACTTTCTGACATCATGTAAAAACAAGCAGACTCTTTCTAACATCATGTAGAAACAAGCAGATGCTTTCTGACATCATGTAGAAACAAGCAGACACTTTATGACATCATGTAGAAACAAGCAGACTCTTTCTGACATCATAAAGAAACAAGCAGACTTTCTGACATCATGTAGAAACAAGCAGACTCTTTCTGACATCATGAAAAAACAAGCATACTCTTTCTGACATCATGTAGAAACAAGCAGACTCTTTCTGACATCATAAAGAAACAAGCAGACTTTCTGACATCATGTAGAAACAAGCAGACTCTTTCTGACATCATGAAAAAACAAGCATACTCTTTCTGACATCATGTAGAAACAAGCAGACTCTTTCTGACATGTAGAAACAAGCAGACTCTTTCTGACATCATAAAGAAGCAAGCAGACACTTTCTGACATCATGAAAAAACAAGCAGACTTTCTGACATCATGTAAAAACAAGCAGACTCTTTCTGACATCATGTAAAAACAAGCAGTCTCATTCTGACATCATGTAGAAACAAGCAGACTCTTTATGACATCTTCTAGAAACAAGCAGACTCTTTCTGACATCATGTAAAAACAAGCAGACTCTTTCTGACATAATCTAGAAACAAGCAGACTCTTTCTGACATCATGTAGAAACAAGCAGTCTCATTCTGACATCATCTAGAAACAAGCAGACTCTTTATGACATCATAAAGAAACAAGCAGTCTCATTCTGACATCATGTAGAAACAAGCAGACTCTTTCTGACATCATGTAGAAACAAGCAGACGCTTTCTGACATCATGTAGAAACAAGCAGACTCTTTCTGACATCATCTAGAAACAAGTAGTCTCCTTCTGACATCATAAAGAAACAAGCAGTCTGCCTCTGACATCATAAAGAACCAAGCAGTATCTTTCTGTCATCATGTTGAAACAAGCAGTCTCCTTCTGACATCATAAAGAAACAAGCAGTATCTTTCTGCCATCATAAAGAAACAAGCAGTCTCCTTCTGATATCATGTAGAAACAAGCAGTCTCCTGACATCATAAAGAAACAAGCCGTATCTTTCTGACATCATAAAGAAACAAGCAGTCCCCTTTCTGATTTCATGTAGAAACAAGTAGTCTCTTTCTGACATCATAAAGAAACAAGCAGACTGCCTCTGCCATAATAAAGAAACAAGCAGTATCTTTCTGACATCATAAAGAAACAAGCAGTCTCCTTCTGACATCATAAAGAAACAAGCAGTCTCCTTCTGATATCATGTAGAAACAAGCAGTCTCCTTCTGATATCATGTAGAAACAAGCAGTCTCCTTCTGATATCATGTAAAAACAAGCAGTATCTTTCTGACATCATACAGAAACAAGCAGTCTCCTTCTGATATCATGTAGAAACAAGATATATATGTCTGATATATATCAGAATATATATATGCTTGTTGAATATAAATCTTCATTAAAACCTTTTAAATGTTCGTTTTTGAAAACGTTAAAATCATCATTAAAACGTTAAAATCTTCATTAAAACGTTTAAATGTTCGTTTTTAAAAACGTTAAAATCATCATTAAAACGTTAAAATCTTCATTAAAACATTAAAATCTTCATTAAAACGTTAAAATGTTCACTAAAACGTTAAAATCTTCATTAAAATGTTTAAATGTTCATTTTTAAAAACGTTAAAATTTTCATTAAAATGTTAAATGTTCATTAAAGCCTTAAAATGTTAATTAAAACGTTAAATACTTCATTAAAACGTTTAAATGTTCATTAAAACATTAAAATGTTCATTTTTAAAAACGTTCAAATGTTCATTAAAATGTTTAAAGGTTCATTAAAATGTTTAAAGGTTCATTAAAACGATTAAATGTTCATTAAAACGTTAAAATGTTCATTAAAACTTTTAAATGTTATTTAAAATGTTAAAATGTTCATTAAAACGTTTAAATGTTCATTAAAACGTTAAAATCTTCATTTTTTTAAAACGTTAAAATGTTCATGAAAATGTTCAAATGTCCATTAAAACGTTAAATTCTTCATTAAAACATTAAAATCTTCATTAAAACGTTAAATTCTTCATTAAAACGTTAAAATGTTCATTAAAACATTAAAATGTTCATTTTTAAAAACGTTAAAATCATAATTAAAATGTTTAAATATTCATTTTTAAAAACATTAAAATGTTCATTAAAATGTTTAATTGTTCATTAAAACATTAAATTCTTAATTAAAAAGTTTAAATGTTCATTTTTAAAAACATTAAAAGTTTCATTAAAATGTTAACATTTTAATTAAAACGTTAAAATGTTCATTAAAACGTTAAAATGTTTTAAAACAAGCAGACTCTTTCTGACATCATGTAAAAACAAGCAGACTTTCTGACATCTAGAAACAAGCAGACTTTCTGACATCATGTAGAAACAAGCAGACTCTTTCTGACATCATGTAGAAACAAGCACTCTTTCTGACATCATGTAAAAACAAGCAGACTCTTTCTGACATCATGTAGAAACAAGCAGACTCTTTATGACATCTTCTAGAAACAAGCAGACTCTTTCTGACATCATGTAAAAGCAAGCAGTCTCATTCTGACATCATCTAGAAACAAGCAGACTCTTTATGACATCATAAAGAAACAAGCAGACTCTTTCTGATATCATGTAGGAACAAGCAGACTCTTTCTGACATCACAAAGAAACAAGCAGACTTTCGGAAATCATGTAGAAACAAGCAGACTCTTTCTGACATCATGAAAAACAAGCAGACTCTTTCTGACATCATGTAGAAACAAGCACACTCTTTCTGACATCATGTAAAAACAAGCAGACTCTTTCTGACATTATGTAGAAACAAGCAGACTCTTTCTGACATCACAAAGAAACAAGCAGACTTTCGGAAATCATGTAGAAACAAGCAGACTCTTTCTGACATCATGTAAAACAAGCAGACTCTTTCTGACATCATGTAGAAAGAAGCACACTCTTTCTGACATCATCTAGAAACAAGCAGACTCATTCTGACATCATCTAGAAACAAGCAGACTCTTTATGACATCATAAAGAAACAAGCAGTCTCATTCTGACATCATGTAGAAACAAGCAGACTCTTTCTGACATCATGTAGAAACAAGCAGACGCTTTCTGACATCATGTAGAAACAAGCAGACTCTTTCTGACATCATCTAGAAACAAGTAGTCTCCTTCTGACATCATAAAGAAACAAGCAGTCTGCCTCTGACATCATAAAGAACCAAGCAGTATCTTTCTGTCATCATGTTGAAACAAGCAGTCTCCTTCTGACATCATAAAGAAACAAGCAGTATCTTTCTGCCATCATAAAGAAACAAGCAGTCTCCTTCTGATATCATGTAGAAACAAGCAGTCTCCTGACATCATAAAGAAACAAGCCGTATCTTTCTGACATCATAAAGAAACAAGCAGTCCCCTTTCTGATTTCATGTAGAAACAAGTAGTCTCTTTCTGACATCATAAAGAAACAAGCAGACTGCCTCTGCCATAATAAAGAAACAAGCAGTATCTTTCTGACATCATAAAGAAACAAGCAGTCTCCTTCTGACATCATAAAGAAACAAGCAGTCTCCTTCTGATATCATGTAGAAACAAGCAGTCACCTTCTGATATCATGTAGAAACAAGCAGTCTCCTTCTGATATCATGTAAAAACAAGCAGTATCTTTCTGACATCATACAGAAACAAGCAATCTCCTTCCTATATCATGTAGAAACAAGATATATATGTCTGATATATATCAGAATATATATATGCTTGTTGAATATAAATCTTCATTAAAACCTTTAAATGTTCGTTTTTGAAAACGTTAAAATCATCATTAAAACGTTAAAATCTTCATTAAAACGTTTAAATGTTCGTTTTTAAAAACGTTAAAATCATCATTAAAACGTTAAAATCTTCATTAAAACATTAAAATCTTCATTAAAACGTTAAAATGTTCACTAAAACGTTAAAATCTTCATTAAAATGTTTAAATGTTCATTTTTAAAAACGTTAAAATTTTCATTAAAATGTTAAATGTTCATTAAAGCCTTAAAATGTTAATTAAAACGTTAAATACTTCATTAAAACGTTCAAATGTTCATTAAAATGTTTAAAGGTTCATTAAAATGTTTAAAGGTTCATTAAAACGATTAAATGTTCATTAAAACGTTAAAATGTTCATTAAAACTTTTAAATGTTATTTAAAATGTTAAAATGTTCATTAAAACGTTTAAATGTTCATTAAAACGTTAAAATCTTCATTTTTTTAAAACGTTAAAATGTTCATGAAAATGTTCAAATGTCCATTAAAACGTTAAATTCTTCATTAAAACATTAAAATCTTCATTAAAACGTTAAATTCTTCATTAAAACGTTAAAATGTTCATTAAAACATTAAAATGTTCATTTTTAAAAACGTTAAAATCATAATTAAAATGTTTAAATATTCATTTTTAAAAACATTAAAATGTTCATTAAAATGTTTAATTGTTCATTAAAACATTAAATTCTTAATTAAAAAGTTTAAATGTTCATTTTTAAAAACATTAAAAGTTTCATTAAAATGTTAACATTTTAATTAAAACGTTAAAATGTTCATTAAAACATTAAAATGTTTTAAAACAAGCAGACTCTTTCTGACATCATGTAAAAACAAGCAGACTTTCTGACATCTAGAAACAAGCAGACTTTCTGACATCATGTAGAAACAAGCAGACTCTTTCTGACATCATGTAGAAACAAGCACTCTTTCTGACATCATGTAAAAACAAGCAGACTCTTTCTGACATCATGTAGAAACAAGCAGACTCTTTATGACATCATGTAAAAACAAGCAGACTCTTTCTGACATTATGTAGAAACAAGCAGACTCTTTCTGACATCACAAAGAAACAAGCAGACTTTCGGAAATCATGTAGAAACAAGCAGACTCTTTCTGACATCATGTAAAACAAGCAGACTCTTTCTGACATCATGTAGAAAGAAGCACACTCTTTCTGACATCATCTAGAAACAAGCAGACTCATTCTGACATCATCTAGAAACAAGCAGACTCTTTATGACATCATAAAGAAACAAGCAGTCTCATTCTGACATCATGTAGAAACAAGCAGACTCTTTCTGACATCATGTAGAAACAAGCAGACGCTTTCTGACATCATGTAGAAACAAGCAGACTCTTTCTGACATCATCTAGAAACAAGTAGTCTCCTTCTGACATCATAAAGAACCAAGCAGTATCTTTCTGTCATCATGTTGAAACAAGCAGTCTCCTTCTGACATCATAAAGAAACAAGCAGTATCTTTCTGCCATCATAAAGAAACAAGCAGTCTCCTTCTGATATCATGTAGAAACAAGCAGTCTCCTGACATCATAAAGAAACAAGCCGTATCTTTCTGACATCATAAAGAAACAAGCAGTCCCCTTTCTGATTTCATGTAGAAACAAGTAGTCTCTTTCTGACATCATAAAGAAACAAGCAGACTGCCTCTGCCATAATAAAGAAACAAGCAGTATCTTTCTGACATCATAAAGAAACAAGCAGTCTCCTTCTGACATCATAAAGAAACAAGCAGTCTCCTTCTGATATCATGTAGAAACAAGCAGTCACCTTCTGATATCATGTAGAAACAAGCAGTCTCCTTCTGATATCATGTAAAAACAAGCAGTATCTTTCTGACATCATACAGAAACAAGCAGTCTCCTTCCTATATCATGTAGAAACAAGATATATATGTCTGATATATATCAGAATATATATATGCTTGTTGAATATAAATCTTCATTAAAACCTTTAAATGTTCGTTTTTGAAAACGTTAAAATCATCATTAAAACGTTAAAATCTTCATTAAAACGTTTAAATGTTCGTTTTTAAAAACGTTAAAATCATCATTAAAACGTTAAAATCTTCATTAAAACATTAAAATCTTCATTAAAACGTTAAAATGTTCACTAAAACGTTAAAATCTTCATTAAAATGTTTAAATGTTCATTTTTAAAAACGTTAAAATTTTCATTAAAATGTTAAATGTTCATTAAAGCCTTAAAATGTTAATTAAAACGTTAAATACTTCATTAAAACGTTCAAATGTTCATTAAAATGTTTAAAGGTTCATTAAAATGTTTAAAGGTTCATTAAAACGATTAAATGTTCATTAAAACGTTAAAATGTTCATTAAAACTTTTAAATGTTATTTAAAATGTTAAAATGTTCATTAAAACGTTTAAATGTTCATTAAAACGTTAAAATCTTCATTTTTTTAAAACGTTAAAATGTTCATGAAAATGTTCAAATGTCCATTAAAACGTTAAATTCTTCATTAAAACATTAAAATCTTCATTAAAACGTTAAATTCTTCATTAAAACGTTAAAATGTTCATTAAAACATTAAAATGTTCATTTTTAAAAACGTTAAAATCATAATTAAAATGTTTAAATATTCATTTTTAAAAACATTAAAATGTTCATTAAAATGTTTAATTGTTCATTAAAACATTAAATTCTTAATTAAAAAGTTTAAATGTTCATTTTTAAAAACATTAAAAGTTTCATTAAAATGTTAACATTTTAATTAAAACGTTAAAATGTTCATTAAAACGTTAAAATGTTTTAAAACAAGCAGACTCTTTCTGACATCATGTAAAAACAAGCAGACTTTCTGACATCTAGAAACAAGCAGACTTTCTGACATCATGTAGAAACAAGCAGACTCTTTCTGACATCATGTAGAAACAAGCACTCTTTCTGACATCATGTAAAAACAAGCAGACTCTTTCTGACATCATGTAGAAACAAGCAGACTCTTTATGACATCTTCTAGAAACAAGCAGACTCTTTCTGACATCATGTAAAAGCAAGCAGTCTCATTCTGACATCATCTAGAAACAAGCAGACTCTTTATGACATCATAAAGAAACAAGCAGACTTTCTGATATCATGTAGGAACAAGCAGACTCTTTCTGACATCACAAAGAAACAAGCAGACTTTCGGAAATCATGTAGAAACAAGCAGACTCTTTCTGACATCATGTAAAACAAGCAGACTCTTTCTGACATCATGTAGAAACAAGCACACTCTTTCTGACATCATGTAAAAACAAGCAGACTCTTTCTGACATTATGTAGAAACAAGCAGACTCTTTCTGACATCACAAAGAAACAAGCAGACTTTCGGAAATCATGTAGAAACAAGCAGACTCTTTCTGACATCATGTAAAACAAGCA
This sequence comes from Nothobranchius furzeri, assembly GCF_043380555.1. NCBI lineage: Eukaryota > Metazoa > Chordata > Actinopteri > Cyprinodontiformes > Nothobranchiidae > Nothobranchius > Nothobranchius furzeri. Next base: position 46,317,182 of record NC_091751.1, on the reverse strand, counting down.
GACTCTTTCTGACATCATGTAGAAACAAGCACACTCTTTCTGACATCATGTAAAAACAAGCAGACTCTTTCTGACATTATGTAGAAACAAGCAGTCTCATTCTGACATCATCTAGAAACAAGCAGACTCTTTCTGACATCATGTAGAAACAAGCAGACTCTTTCTGACATCATAAAGAAACAAGCAGACTTTCTGACATCATGTAGAAACAAGCAGACTCTTTCTGACATGAAAAAACAAGCAGACTCTTTCTGACATCATGTAAAAACAATCAGACTCTTTCTGACATCACAAAGAAACAAGCAGACTTTCTGACATCATGTAGAAACAAGCAGACTCTTTCTGACATCATGTAAAACAAGCAGACTCTTTCTGACATCATGTAGAAACAAGCACACTCTTTCTGACATCATGTAAAAACAAGCAGACTCTTTCTGACATCATGAAGAAACAAGCAGTCTCATTCTGACATCATCTAGAAACAAGCAGACTCTTTCTGACATCATAAAGAAACAAGCAGACTTTCTGACATCATGTAGAAACAAGCAGACTCTTTCTGACATCATGAAAAAACAAGCAGACTCTTTCTGACATCATGAAAAAACAAGCAGACTCTTTCTGACATCATGTAAAAACAATCAGACTCTTTCTGACATCACAAAGAAACAAGCAGACTTTCTGCCATCATGTAGAAACAAGCAGACTCTTTCTGACATCATGTAGAAACAAGCACTCTTTCTGACATCATGTAAAAACAAGCAGACTCTTTCTGACATCATGTAGAAACAAGCAGACTCTTTATGACATCTTCTAGAAACAAGCAGACTCTTTCTGACATCATGTAAAAGCAAGCAGTCTCATTCTGACATCATCTACAAACAAGCAGACTCTTTATGACATCATAAAGAAACAAGCAGACTCTTTCTGACATCATGTAGGAACAAGCAGACTCTTTCTGACATCACAAAGAAACAAGCAGCCTTTCGGAAATCATGTAGAAACAAGCAGACTCTTTCTGACATCATGTAAAACAAGCAGACTCTTTCTGACATCATGTAGAAACAAGCACACTCTTTCTGACATCATGTAAAAACAAGCAGACTCTTTCTGACATGTAGAAACAAGCAGTCTCATTCTGACATCATCTAGAAACAAGCAGACTCTTTCTGACATCATGTAGAAACAAGCAGACTCTTTCTGACATCATAAAGAAACAAGCAGACTCTTTCTGACATCATGTAGAAACAAGCAGACTCTTTCTGACATCATGAAAAAACAAGCAGACTCTTTCTGACATCATGTAAAAACAATCAGACTCTTTCTGACATCACAAAGAAACAAGCAGACTTTCTGACATCATGTAGAAACAAGCAGACTCTTTCTGACATCATGTAAAACAAGCAGACTCTTTCTGACATCATGTAGAAACAAGCAGACTCTTTCTGACATCATGTAAAAACAAGCAGACTCTTTCTGACATCATGAAGAAACAAGCAGTCTCATTCTGACATCATCTAGAAACAAGCAGACTCTTTCTGACATCATGTAGAAACAAGCAGACTTTCTGACATCATGTAGAAACAAGCAGACTCTTTCTGACATCATGTAAAACAAGCAGACTCTTTCTGACATCATGTAGAAACAAGCAGACTCTTTCTGACATCATGTAAAAACAAGCAGACTCTTTCTGACATCATGAAGAAACAAGCAGTCTCATTCTGACATCATGTAGAAACAAGCAGACTCTTTCTGACATCATGTAGAAACAAGCAGACTCTTTCTGACATCATAAAGAAACAAGCAGACTTTCTGACATCATGTAGAAACAAGCAGACTCTTTCTGACATCATGAAAAAACAAGCAGACTCTTTCTGACATCATGTAGAAACAAGCAGACTTTCTGACATCATGTAAAAACAATTAGACTCTCTCTGACATCATGTAGAAACAAGCACTCTTTCTGACATCATGTAAAAACAAGCAGACTCTTTCTGACATCATGTAAAAACAAGCAGACTCTTTCTGACATCATGTAAAAACAAGCAGACTCTTTCTGACATCATGTAGAAACAAGCAGATGCTTTCTGACATCATGTAGAAACAAGCAGACTCTTTCTGACATCATGTAGAAACAAGCAGACTCTTTCTGACATCATCAAGAAACAAGCAGACTTTCTGACATCATGTAGAAACAAGCAGACTCTTTCTGACATCACAAAGAAACAAGCAGACTCTTTCTGACATCATGTAGAAACAAGCAGACTCTTTCTGACATCATGTAAAACAAGCAGACTCTTTCTGACATCATGTAGAAACAAGCAGACTCTTTCTGACATCATGTAAAAACAAGCAGACTCTTTCTGACATCATGTAGAAACAAGCAGTCTCATTCTGACATCATGTAGAAACAAGCAGACTCTTTCTGACATCATGTAGAAACAAGCAGACTCTTTCTGACATCATAAAGAAACAAGCAGACTTTCTGACATCATGTAGAAACAAGCAGACTCTTTCTGACATCATGAAAAAACAAGCAGACTCTTTCTGACATCATGTAGAAACAAGCAGACTCTTTCTGACATCATGTAGAAACAAGCAGACTCTTTCTGACATCATGTAGAAACAAGCAGACTTTCTGACATCATGTAAAAACAATTAGACTCTTTCTGACATCATGTAGAAACAAGCACTCTTTCTGACATCATGTAGAAACAAGCAGCCTTTCTGACATCATGTAAAAACAAGCAGACTCTTTCTGACATCATGTAGAAACAAGCAGACTCTTTATGACATCTTCTAGAAACAAGCAGACTCTTTCTGACATCATGTAAAAGCAAGCAGTCTCATTCTCACATCATGTAGAAACAAGCAGACTCTTTATGACATCATAAAGTAACACGCAGACTCTTTCTGACATCATGTAAAAACAAGCACACTCTTTCTGACATCATGTAAAAACAAGCAGACTCTTTCTGACATCATGTAGAAACAAGCAGATGCTTTCTGACATCATGTAGAAACAAGCAGTCTCATTCTGACATAATCTAGAAACAAGCAGACTCTTTATGACATCATATAGAAACAAGCAGACTTTCTGACATCATGTAGAAACAAGCAGACTCTTTCTGACATCATGTAGAAACAAGCAGACGCTTTCTGACATCATGTAGAAACAAGCAGACTCTTTCTGACATCATCTAGAAACAAGTAGTCTCCTTCTGACATCATGTAGAAACAAGCAGTCTGCCTCTGACATCATAAAGAACCAAGCAGTATCTTTCTGACATCATGTAGAAACAAGCACACTCTTTCTGGCATCATGTAAAAACAAGCAGACTCTTTCTGACATCATGTAGAAACAAGCAGTCTCATTCTGACATCATCTAGAAACAAGCAGACTCTTTCTGACATCATGTAGAAACAAGCAGACTCTTTCTGACATCATAAAGAAACAAGCAGACTTTCTGACATCATGTAGAAACAAGCAGATTCTTTCTGACATCATGAAAAAATAAGCAGACTCTTTCTGACATCATGTAGAAACAAGCAGACTCTTTCTGACATCATGTAGAAACAAGCAGACTTTCTGACATCACAAAGAAACAAGCAGATTCTTTCTGACATCATGTAAAACAAGCAGACTCTTTCTGACATCATGTAAAAACAAGCAGACTCTTTCTGACATCATGTAAAAACAAGCAGACTCTTTCTGACATCATGTAGAAACAAGCAGTCTCATTCTGACATCATCTAGAAACAAGCAGACTCTTTCTGACATCATGTAGAAACAAGCAGACTCTTTCTGACATCATAAAGAAACAAGCAGACTTTCTGACATCATGTAGAAACAAGCAGACTCTTTCTGACATCATGAAAAAACAAGCAGACTCTTTCTGACATCATGTAGAAACAAGCACTTTCTGACATCATGTAGAAACAAGCAGACTTTCTGACATCATGTAGAAACAAGCAGACTTTCTGACATCATGTAAAAACAATTAGACTCTTTCTGACATCATGTAGAAACAAGCACTCTTTCTGACATCATGTAGAAACAAGCAGCCTTTCTGACATCATGTAAAAACAAGCAGACTCTTTCTGACATCATGTAGAAACAAGCAGACTCTTTATGACATCTTCTAGAAACAAGCAGACTCTTTCTGACATCATGTAAAAGCAAGCAGTCTCATTCTCACATCATGTAGAAACAAGCAGACTCTTTATGACATCATAAAGTAACACGCAGACTCTTTCTGACATCATGTAAAAACAAGCACACTCTTTCTGACATCATGTAAAAACAAGCAGACTCTTTCTGACATCATGTAGAAACAAGCAGATGCTTTCTGACATCATGTAGAAACAAGCAGTCTCATTCTGACATAATCTAGAAACAAGCAGACTCTTTATGACATCATATAGAAACAAGCAGACTTTCTGACATCATGTAGAAACAAGCAGACTCTTTCTGACATCATGTAGAAACAAGCAGATGCTTTCTGACATCATGTAGAAACAAGCAGTCTCATTCTGACATAATCTAGAAACAAGCAGACTCTTTATGACATCATATAGAAACAAGCAGACTTTCTGACATCATGTAGAAACAAGCAGACTCTTTCTGACATCATGTAGAAACAAGCAGACGCTTTCTGACATCATGTAGAAACAAGCAGACTCTTTCTGACATCATCTAGAAACAAGTAGTCTCCTTCTGACATCATGTAGAAACAAGCAGTCTGCCTCTGACATCATAAAGAACCAAGCAGTATCTTTCTGACATCATGTAGAAACAAGCACACTCTTTCTGGCATCATGTAAAAACAAGCAGACTCTTTCTGACATCATGTAGAAACAAGCAGTCTCATTCTGACATCATCTAGAAACAAGCAGACTCTTTCTGACATCATGTAGAAACAAGCAGACTCTTTCTGACATCATAAAGAAACAAGCAGACTTTCTGACATCATGTAGAAACAAGCAGATTTTTTCTGACATCATGAAAAAATAAGCAGACTCTTTCTGACATCATGTAGAAACAAGCAGACTCTTTCTGACATCATGTAGAAACAAGCAGACTTTCTGACATCACAAAGAAACAAGCAGATTCTTTCTGACATCATGTAAAACAAGCAGACTCTTTCTGACATCATGTAAAAACAAGCAGACTCTTTCTGACATCATGTAAAAACAAGCAGACTCTTTCTGACATCATGTAGAAACAAGCAGTCTCATTCTGACATCATCTAGAAACAAGCAGACTCTTTCTGACATCATGTAGAAACAAGCAGACTCTTTCTGACATCATAAAGAAACAAGCAGACTTTCTGACATCATGTAGAAACAAGCAGACTCTTTCTGACATCATGAAAAAACAAGCAGACTCTTTCTGACATCATGTAGAAACAAGCACTTTCTGACATCATGTAGAAACAAGCAGACTTTCTGACATCATGTAGAAACAAGCAGACTTTCTGACATCATGTAAAAACAATTAGACTCTTTCTGACATCATGTAGAAACAAGCACTCTTTCTGACATCATGTAGAAACAAGCAGCCTTTCTGACATCATGTAAAAACAAGCAGACTCTTTCTGACATCATGTAGAAACAAGCAGACTCTTTATGACATCTTCTAGAAACAAGCAGACTCTTTCTGACATCATGTAAAAGCAAGCAGTCTCATTCTCACATCATGTAGAAACAAGCAGACTCTTTATGACATCATAAAGTAACACGCAGACTCTTTCTGACATCATGTAAAAACAAGCACACTCTTTCTGACATCATGTAAAAACAAGCAGACTCTTTCTGACATCATGTAGAAACAAGCAGATGCTTTCTGACATCATGTAGAAACAAGCAGTCTCATTCTGACATAATCTAGAAACAAGCAGACTCTTTATGACATCATATAGAAACAAGCAGACTTTCTGACATCATGTAGAAACAAGCAGACTCTTTCTGACATCATGTAGAAACAAGCAGACGCTTTCTGACATCATGTAGAAACAAGCAGACTCTTTCTGACATCATCTAGAAACAAGTAGTCTCCTTCTGACATCATGTAGAAACAAGCAGTCTGCCTCTGACATCATAAAGAACCAAGCAGTATCTTTCTGACATCATGTAGAAACAAGCACACTCTTTCTGACATCATGTAGAAACAAGCAGTCTCATTCTGACATCATCTAGAAACAAGCAGACTCTTTCTGACATCATGTAGAAACAAGCAGACTCTTTCTGACATCATAAAGAAACAAGCAGACTTTCTGACATCATGTAGAAACAAGCAGATTCTTTCTGACATCATGAAAAAATAAGCAGACTCTTTCTGACATCATGTAGAAACAAGCAGACTCTTTCTGACATCATGTAGAAACAAGCAGACTTTCTGACATCACAAAGAAACAAGCAGATTCTTTCTGACATCATGTAAAACAAGCAGACTCTTTCTGACATCATGTAAAAACAAGCAGACTCTTTCTGACATCATGTAAAAACAAGCAGACTCTTTCTGACATCATGTAGAAACAAGCAGTCTCATTCTGACATCATCTAGAAACAAGCAGACTCTTTCTGACATCATGTAGAAACAAGCAGACTCTTTCTGACATCATAAAGAAACAAGCAGACTTTCTGACATCATGTAGAAACAAGCAGACTCTTTCTGACATCATGAAAAAACAAGCAGACTCTTTCTGACATCATGTAGAAACAAGCACTTTCTGACATCATGTAGAAACAAGCAGACTTTCTGACATCATGTAGAAACAAGCAGACTTTCTGACATCATGTAAAAACAATTGGACTCTTTCTGACATCATGTAGAAACAAGCACTCTTTCTGACATCATGTAGAAACAAGCAGCCTTTCTGACATCATGTAAAAACAAGCAGACTCTTTCTGACATCATGTAGAAACAAGCAGACTCTTTATGACATCTTCTAGAAACAAGCAGACTCTTTCTGACATCATGTAAAAGCAAGCAGTCTCATTCTCACATCATGTAGAAACAAGCAGACTCTTTATGACATCATAAAGTAACACGCAGACTCTTTCTGACATCATGTAAAAACAAGCACACTCTTTCTGACATCATGTAAAAACAAGCAGACTCTTTCTGACATCATGTAGAAACAAGCAGATGCTTTCTGACATCATGTAGAAACAAGCAGTCTCATTCTGACATAATCTAGAAACAAGCAGACTCTTTATGACATCATATAGAAACAAGCAGACTTTCTGACATCATGTAGAAACAAGCAGACTCTTTCTGACATCATGTAGAAACAAGCAGACGCTTTCTGACATCATGTAGAAACAAGCAGACTCTTTCTGACATCATCTAGAAACAAGTAGTCTCCTTCTGACATCATGTAGAAACAAGCAGTCTGCCTCTGACATCATAAAGAACCAAGCAGTATCTTTCTGACATCATGTAGAAACAAGCACACTCTTTCTGGCATCATGTAAAAACAAGCAGACTCTTTCTGACATCATGTAGAAACAAGCAGTCTCATTCTGACATCATCTAGAAACAAGCAGACACTTTCTGACATCATGTAGAAACAAGCAGACTCTTTCTGACATCATAAAGAAACAAGCAGACTTTCTGACATCATGTAGAAACAAGCAGATTCTTTCTGACATCATGAAAACATAAGCAGACTCTTTCTGACATCATGTAGAAACAAGCAGACTCTTTCTGACATCATGTAGAAACAAGCAGACTTTCTGACATCACAAAGAAACAAGCAGATTCTTTCTGACATCATGTAAAACAAGCAGACTCTTTCTGACATCATGTAAAAACAAGCAGACTCTTTCTGACATCATGTAAAAACAAGCAGACTCTTTCTGACATCATGTAGAAACAAGCAGTCTCATTCTGACATCATCTAGAAACAAGCAGACTCTTTCTGACATCATGTAGAAACAAGCAGACTCTTTCTGACATCATAAAGAAACAAGCAGACTTTCTGACATCATGTAGAAACAAGCAGACTCTTTCTGACATCATGAAAAAACAAGCAGACTCTTTCTGACATCATGTAGAAACAAGCAGACTTTCTGACATCATGTAGAAACAAGCAGACTTTCTGACATCATGTAGAAACAAGCAGACTTTCTGACATCATGTAAAAACAATTAGACTCTTTCTGACATCATGTAGAAACAAGCACTCTTTCTGACATCATGTAGAAACAAGCAGACTTTCTGACATCATGTAAAAACAAGCAGACTCTTTCTGACATCATGTAGAAACAAGCAGACTCTTTATGACATCTTCTAGAAACAAGCAGACTCTTTCTGACATCATGTAAAAGCAAGCAGTCTCATTCTGACATCATGTAGAAACAAGCAGACTCTTTATGACATCATAAAGAAACAAGCAGACTCTTTCTGACATCATGTAAAAACAAGCACACTCTTTCTGACATCATGTAAAAAAAGCAGACTCTTTCTGACATCATGTAGAAACAAGCAGATGCTTTCTGACATCATGTAGACACAAGCAGACTCTTTCTGACATCATGTAGAAACAAGCAGACTCTTTCTGACATCATAAAGAAACAAGCAGACTTTCTGACATCATGTAGAAACAAGCAGACTCTTTCTGACATCACAAAGAAACAACAGACTTTCTGACATCATGTAGAAACAAGCAGACTTTCTGACATCATGTAGAAACAAGCAGACTTTCTGACATCATGTAGAAACAAGCAGACTTTCTGACATCATGTAGAAACAAGCAGACTTTCTGACATCATGTAAAAACAATTAGACTCTTTCTGACATCATGTAGAAACAAGCACTCTTTCTGACATCATGTAGAAACAAGCAGCCTTTCTGACATCATGTAAAAACAAGCAGACTCTTTCTGACATCATGTAGAAACAAGCAGACTCTTTATGACATCTTCTAGAAACAAGCAGACTCTTTCTGACATCATGTAAAAGCAAGCAGTCTCATTCTCACATCATGTAGAAACAAGCAGACTCTTTATGACATCATAAAGTAACACGCAGACTCTTTCTGACATCATGTAAAAACAAGCACACTCTTTCTGACATCATGTAAAAACAAGCAGACTCTTTCTGACATCATGTAGAAACAAGCAGATGCTTTCTGACATCATGTAGAAACAAGCAGTCTCATTCTGACATCATCTAGAAACAAGCAGACTCTTTCTGACATCATGTAGAAACAAGCAGACTCTTTCTGACATCATAAAGAAACAAGCAGACTTTCTGACATCATGTAGAAACAAGCAGATTCTTTCTGACATCATGAAAAAATAAGCAGACTCTTTCTGACATCATGTAGAAACAAGCAGACTCTTTCTGACATCATGTAGAAACAAGCAGACTTTCTGACATCACAAAGAAACAAGCAGATTCTTTCTGACATCATGTAAAACAAGCAGACTCTTTCTGACATCATGTAAAAACAAGCAGACTCTTTCTGACATCATGTAAAAACAAGCAGACTCTTTCTGACATCATGTAGAAACAAGCAGTCTCATTCTGACATCATCTAGAAACAAGCAGACTCTTTCTGACATCATGTAGAAACAAGCAGACTCTTTCTGACATCATAAAGAAACAAGCAGACTTTCTGACATCATGTAGAAACAAGCAGACTCTTTCTGACATCATGAAAAAACAAGCAGACTCTTTCTGACATCATGTAGAAACAAGCACTTTCTGACATCATGTAGAAACAAGCAGACTTTCTGACATCATGTAGAAACAAGCAGACTTTCTGACATCATGTAAAAACAATTAGACTCTTTCTGACATCATGTAGAAACAAGCACTCTTTCTGACATCATGTAGAAACAAGCAGACTCTTTATGACATCTTCTAGAAACAAGCAGACTCTTTCTGACATCATGTAAAAGCAAGCAGTCTCATTCTCACATCATGTAGAAACAAGCAGACTCTTTATGACATCATAAAGTAACACGCAGACTCTTTCTGACATCATGTAAAAACAAGCACACTCTTTCTGACATCATGTAAAAACAAGCAGACTCTTTCTGACATCATGTAGAAACAAGCAGATGCTTTCTGACATCATGTAGAAACAAGCAGTCTCATTCTGACATAATCTAGAAACAAGCAGACTCTTTATGACATCATATAGAAACAAGCAGACTTTCTGACATCATGTAGAAACAAGCAGTCTCATTCTGACATAATCTAGAAACAAGCAGACTCTTTATGACATCATATAGAAACAAGCAGACTTTCTGACATCATGTAGAAACAAGCAGACTCTTTCTGACATCATGTAGAAACAAGCAGACGCTTTCTGACATCATGTAGATACAAGCAGACTCTTTCTGACATCATCTAGAAACAAGTAGTCTCCTTCTGACATCATGTAGAAACAAGCAGTCTGCCTCTGACATCATAAAGAACCAAGCAGTATCTTTCTGACATCATGTAGAAACAAGCACACTCTTTCTGGCATCATGTAAAAACAAGCAGACTCTTTCTGACATCATGTAGAAACAAGCAGTCTCATTCTGACATCATCTAGAAACAAGCAGACTCTTTCTGACATCATGTAGAAACAAGCAGACTCTTTCTGACATCATAAAGAAACAAGCAGACTTTCTGACATCATGTAGAAACAAGCAGATTCTTTCTGACATCATGAAAAAATAAGCAGACTCTTTCTGACATCATGTAGAAACAAGCAGACTCTTTCTGACATCATGTAGAAACAAGCAGACTTTCTGACATCACAAAGAAACAAGCAGATTCTTTCTGACATCATGTAAAACAAGCAGACTCTTTCTGACATCATGTAAAAACAAGCAGACTCTTTCTGACATCATGTAAAAACAAGCAGACTCTTTCTGACATCATGTGGAAACAAGCAGTCTCATTCTGACATCATCTAGAAACAAGCAGACTCTTTCTGACATCATGTAGAAACAAGCAGACTCTTTCTGACATCATAAAGAAACAAGCAGACTTTCTGACATCATGTAGAAACAAGCAGACTCTTTCTGACATCATGAAAAAACAAGCAGACTCTTTCTGACATCATGTAGAAACAAGCACTTTCTGACATCATGTAGAAACAAGCAGACTTTCTGACATCATGTAGAAACAAGCAGACTTTCTGACATCATGTAAAAACAATTGGACTCTTTCTGACATCATGTAGAAACAAGCACTCTTTCTGACATCATGTAGAAACAAGCAGCCTTTCTGACATCATGTAAAAACAAGCAGACTCTTTCTGACATCATGTAGAAACAAGCAGACTCTTTATGACATCTTCTAGAAACAAGCAGACTCTTTCTGACATCATGTAAAAGCAAGCAGTCTCATTCTCACATCATGTAGAAACAAGCAGACTCTTTATGACATCATAAAGTAACACGCAGACTCTTTCTGACATCATGTAAAAACAAGCAGACTCTTTCTGACATCATGTAAAAACAAGCAGACTCTTTCTGACATCATGTAGAAACAAGCAGATGCTTTCTGACATCATGTAGAAACAAGCAGTCTCATTCTGACATAATCTAGAAACAAGCAGACTCTTTATGACATCATATAGAAACAAGCAGACTTTCTGACATCATGTAGAAACAAGCAGACTCTTTCTGACATCATGTAGAAACAAGCAGACGCTTTCTGACATCATGTAGAAACAAGCAGACTCTTTCTGACATCATCTAGAAACAAGTAGTCTCCTTCTGACATCATGTAGAAACAAGCAGTCTGCCTCTGACATCATAAAGAACCAAGCAGTATCTTTCTGACATCATGTAGAAACAAGCACACTCTTTCTGGCATCATGTAAAAACAAGCAGACTCTTTCTGACATCATGTAGAAACAAGCAGTCTCATTCTGACATCATCTAGAAACAAGCAGACACTTTCTGACATCATGTAGAAACAAGCAGACTCTTTCTGACATCATAAAGAAACAAGCAGACTTTCTGACATCATGTAGAAACAAGCAGATTCTTTCTGACATCATGAAAACATAAGCAGACTCTTTCTGACATCATGTAGAAACAAGCAGACTCTTTCTGACATCATGTAGAAACAAGCAGACTTTCTGACATCACAAAGAAACAAGCAGATTCTTTCTGACATCATGTAAAACAAGCAGACTCTTTCTGACATCATGTAAAAACAAGCAGACTCTTTCTGACATCATGTAAAAACAAGCAGACTCTTTCTGACATCATGTAGAAACAAGCAGTCTCATTCTGACATCATCTAGAAACAAGCAGACTCTTTCTGACATCATGTAGAAACAAGCAGACTCTTTCTGACATCATAAAGAAACAAGCAGACTTTCTGACATCATGTAGAAACAAGCAGACTCTTTCTGACATCATGAAAAAACAAGCAGACTCTTTCTGACATCATGTAGAAACAAGCAGACTTTCCGACATCATGTAGAAACAAGCAGACTTTCTGACATCATGTAAAAACAATTAGACTCTTTCTGACATCATGTAGAAACAAGCACTCTTTCTGACATCATGTAGAAACAAGCAGACTTTCTGACATCATGTAAAAACAAGCAGACTCTTTCTGACATCATGTAGAAACAAGCAGACTCTTTATGACATCTTCTAGAAACAAGCAGACTCTTTCTGACATCATGTAAAAGCAAGCAGTCTCATTCTGACATCATGTAGAAACAAGCAGACTCTTTATGACATCATAAAGAAACAAGCAGACTCTTTCTGACATCATGTAAAAACAAGCACACTCTTTCTGACATCATGTAAAAAAAGCAGACTCTTTCTGACATCATGTAGAAACAAGCAGATGCTTTCTGACATCATGTAGACACAAGCAGACTCTTTCTGACATCATGTAGAAACAAGCAGACTCTTTCTGACATCATAAAGAAACAAGCAGACTTTCTGACATCATGTAGAAACAAGCAGACTCTTTCTGACATCACAAAGAAACAACAGACTTTCTGACATCATGTAGAAACAAGCAGACTTTCTGACATCATGTAGAAACAAGCAGACTTTCTGACATCATGTAGAAACAAGCAGACTTTCTGACATCATGTAGAAACAAGCAGACTTTCTGACATCATGTAAAAACAATTAGACTCTTTCTGACATCATGTAGAAACAAGCACTCTTTCTGACATCATGTAGAAACAAGCAGCCTTTCTGACATCATGTAAAAACAAGCAGACTCTTTCTGACATCATGTAGAAACAAGCAGACTCTTTATGACATCTTCTAGAAACAAGCAGACTCTTTCTGACATCATGTAAAAGCAAGCAGTCTCATTCTCACATCATGTAGAAACAAGCAGACTCTTTATGACATCATAAAGTAACACGCAGACTCTTTCTGACATCATGTAAAAACAAGCACACTCTTTCTGACATCATGTAAAAACAAGCAGACTCTTTCTGACATCATGTAGAAACAAGCAGATGCTTTCTGACATCATGTAGAAACAAGCAGTCTCATTCTGACATAATCTAGAAACAAGCAGACTCTTTATGACATCATATAGAAACAAGCAGACTTTCTGACATCATGTAGAAACAAGCAGACTCTTTCTGACATCATGTAAAAACAAGCAGACGCTTTCTGACATCATGTAGAAACAAGCAGACTCTTTCTGACATCATCTAGAAACAAGTAGTCTCCTTCTGACATCATGTAGAAACAAGCAGTCTGCCTCTGACATCATAAAGAACCAAGCAGTATCTTTCTGACATCATGTAGAAACAAGCACACTCTTTCTGGCATCATGTAAAAACAAGCAGACTCTTTCTGACATCATGTAGAAACAAGCATTCTCATTCTGACATCATCTAGAAACAAGCAGACTCTTTCTGACATCATGTAGAAACAAGCAAACTCTTTCTGACATCATAAAGAAACAAGCAGACTTTCTGACATCATGTAGAAACAAGCAGATTCTTTCTGACATCATGAAAAAATAAGCAGACTCTTTCTGACATCATGTAGAAACAAGCAGACTCTTTCTGACATCATGTAGAAACAAGCAGACTTTCTGACATCACAAAGAAACAAGCAGATTTTTTCTGACATCATGTAAAACAAGCAGACTCTTTCTGACATCATGTAAAAACAAGCAGACTCTTTCTGACATCATGTAGAAACAAGCAGTCTCATTCTGACATCATCTAGAAACAAGCAGACTCTTTCTCACATCATGTAGAAACAAGCAGACTCTTTCTGACATCATAAAGAAACAAGCAGACTTTCTGACATCATGTAGAAACAAGCAGACTCTTTCTGACATCATGAAAAAACAAGCAGACTCTTTCTGACATCATGTAGAAACAAGCAGACTTTCTGACATCATGTAGAAACAAGCAGACTTTCTGACATCATGTAGAAACAAGCAGACTTTCTGACATCATGTAAAAACAATTAGACTCTTTCTGACATCATGTAGAAACAAGCACTCTTTCTGACATCATGTAGAAACAAGCAGACTTTCTGACATCATGTAAAAACAAGCAGACTCTTTCTGACATCATGTAGAAACAAGCAGACTCTTTATGACATCTTCTAGAAACAAGCAGACTCTTTCTGACATCATGTAAAAGCAAGCAGTCTCATTCTGACATCATGTAGAAACAAGCAGACTCTTTATGACATCATAAAGAAACAAGCAGACTCTTTCTGACATCATGTAAAAACAAGCACACTCTTTCTGACATCATGTAAAAAAGCAGACTCTTTCTGACATCATGTAGAAACAAGCAGATGCTTTCTGACATCATGTAGACACAAGCAGACTCTTTCTGACATCATGTAGAAACAAGCAGACTCTTTCTGACATCATAAAGAAACAAGCAGACTTTCTGACATCATGTAGAAACAAGCAGACTCTTTCTGACATCACAAAGAAACAACATTCTTTCTGACATCATGTAGAAACAAGCAGACTTTCTGACATCATGTAGAAACAAGCAGACTCTTTCTGACATCATGAAAAAACAAGCAGACCCTTTCTGACATCATGTAGAAACAAGCAGACTCTTTCTGACATCATGTGAAAACAAGCAGACTTTCTGACATCATGTAAAAACAATTAGACTCTTTCTGACATCATGTAGAAACAAGCACTCTTTCTGACATCATGTAGAAACAAGCAGCCTTTCTGACATCATGTAAAAACAAGCAGACTCTTTCTGACATCATGTAGAAACAAGCAGACTCTTTATGACATCTTCTAGAAACAAGCAGACTCTTTCTGACATCATGTAAAAGCAAGCAGTCTCATTCTGACATCATGTAGAAACAAGCAGAGTCTTTATGACATCATAAAGAAACAAGCAGACTCTTTCTGACATCATGTAAAAACAAGCACACTCTTTCTGACATCATGTAGAAACAAGCAGCCTTTCTGACATCATGTAAAAACAAGCAGACTCTTTCTGACATCATGTAGAAACAAGCAGACTCTTTATGACATCTTCTAGAAACAAGCAGACTCTTTCTGACATCATGTAAAAGCAAGCAGTCTCATTCTGACATCATGTAGAAACAAGCAGATGCTTTCTGACATCATGTAGAAACAAGCAGACTCTTTCTGACATCATGTAGAAACAAGCAGACTCTTTCTGACATCATAAAGAAACAAGCAGACTTTCTGACATCATGAAAAACAAGCATACTCTTTCTGACATCATGAAAAACAAGCATACTCTTTCTGACATCATGTAGAAACAAGCAGACTCTTTCTGACATCATCTAGAAACAAGCAGACTCATTCTGACATCATGTAGAAACAAGCAGTCTCATTCTGACATAATCTAGAAACAAGCAGACTCTTTATGACATCATAAAGAAACAAGCAGACTTTCTGACATCATGTAGAAACAAGCAGACTCTTTCTGACATCATGTAGAAACAAGCAGACACTTTCTGACATCATGTAGAAACAAGCAGACTCTTTCTGACATCATCTAGAAACAAGTAGTCTCCTTCTGACATCATAAAGAAACAAGCAGTCTGCCTCTGACATCATAAAGAACCAAGCAGTATCTTTCTGACATCATGTAGAAACAAGCACACTCTTTCTGACATCATGTAAAAACAAGCAGACTCTTTCTGACATCATGTAGAAACAAGCAGTCTCATTCTGACATCATCTAGAAACAAGCAGACTCTTTCTGACATCATGTAGAAACAAGCAGACTCTTTCTGACATCATAAAGAAACAAGCAGACTTTCTGACATCATGTAGAAACAAGCAGACTCTTTCTGACATCATGAAAAAACAAGCAGACTCTTTCTGACATCATAAAGAAACAAGCAGACTTTCTGACATCATGTAGAAACAAGCAGACTCTTTCTGACATCACAAAGAAACAACAGACTTTCTGACATCATGTAGAAACAAGCAGACTTTCTGACATCATGTAGAAACAAGCAGACTCTTTCTGACATCATGAAAAAACAAGCAGACCCTTTCTGACATCATGTAGAAACAAGCAGACTCTTTCTGACATCATGTGAAAACAAGCAGACTTTCTGACATCATGTAAAAACAATTAGACTCTTTCTGACATCATGTAGAAACAAGCACTCTTTCTGACATCATGTAGAAACAAGCAGCCTTTCTGACATCATGTAAAAACAAGCAGACTCTTTCTGACATCATGTAGAAACAAGCAGACTCTTTATGACATCTTCTAGAAACAAGCAGACTCTTTCTGACATCATGTAAAAGCAAGCAGTCTCATTCTGACATCATGTAGAAACAAGCAGAGTCTTTATGACATCATAAAGAAACAAGCAGACTCTTTCTGACATCATGTAAAAACAAGCACACTCTTTCTGACATCATGTAGAAACAAGCAGCCTTTCTGACATCATGTAAAAACAAGCAGACTCTTTCTGACATCATGTAGAAACAAGCAGACTCTTTATGACATCTTCTAGAAACAAGCAGACTCTTTCTGACATCATGTAAAAGCAAGCAGTCTCATTCTGACATCATGTAGAAACAAGCAGATGCTTTCTGACATCATGTAGAAACAAGCAGACTCTTTCTGACATCATGTAGAAACAAGCAGACTCTTTCTGACATCATAAAGAAACAAGCAGACTTTCTGACATCATGAAAAACAAGCATACTCTTTCTGACATCATGAAAAACAAGCATACTCTTTCTGACATCATGTAGAAACAAGCAGACTCTTTCTGACATCATCTAGAAACAAGCAGACTCATTCTGACATCATGTAGAAACAAGCAGTCTCATTCTGACATAATCTAGAAACAAGCAGACTCTTTATGACATCATAAAGAAACAAGCAGACTTTCTGACATCATGTAGAAACAAGCAGACTCTTTCTGACATCATGTAGAAACAAGCAGACACTTTCTGACATCATGTAGAAACAAGCAGACTCTTTCTGACATCATCTAGAAACAAGTAGTCTCCTTCTGACATCATAAAGAAACAAGCAGTCTGCCTCTGACATCATAAAGAACCAAGCAGTATCTTTCTGACATCATGTAGAAACAAGCACACTCTTTCTGACATCATGTAAAAACAAGCAGACTCTTTCTGACATCATGTAGAAACAAGCAGTCTCATTCTGACATCATCTAGAAACAAGCAGACTCTTTCTGACATCATGTAGAAACAAGCAGACTCTTTCTGACATCATAAAGAAACAAGCAGACTTTCTGACATCATGTAGAAACAAGCAGACTCTTTCTGACATCATGAAAAAACAAGCAGACTCTTTCTGACATCATGTAGAAACAAGCAGACTCTTTCTGACATCATGTAGAAACAAGCAGACTTTCTGACATCATGTAAAAACAATCAGACTCTTTCTGACATCACAAAGAAACAAGCAGACTTTCTGACATCATGTAGAAACAAGCAGATTCTTTCTGACATCATGTAAAACAAGCAGACTCTTTCTGACATCATGTAGAAACAAGCAGACTCTTTCTGACATCATGTAAAAACAAGCAGACTCTTTCTGACATCATGTAGAAACAAGCAGTCTCATTCTGACATCATCTAGAAACAAGCAGACTCTTTCTGACATCATGTAAAAACAAGCAGACTCTTTCTGACATCATGTAGAAACAAGCAGACACTTTCTGACATCATGTAGAAACAAGCAGACTCTTTCTGACATCATGTAGAAACAAGCAGTCTCATTCTGACATAATCTAGAAACAAGCAGACTCTTTATGACATCATAAAGAAACAAGCAGACTTTCTGACATCATGTAGAAACAAGAAGACTCTTTCTGACATCATGTAGAAACAAGCAGACACTTTCTGACATCATGTAGAAACAAGCAGACTCTTTCTGACATCATCTAGAAACAAGTAGTCTCCTTCTGACATCATAAAGAAACAAGCAGTCTGCCTCTGATATCATAAAGAACCAAGCAGTATCTTTCTGACATCATGTAGAAACAAGCACAATCTTTCTGACATCATGTAAAAACAAGCAGACTCTTTCTGACATCATGTAGAAACAAGCAGTCTCATTCTGACATCATCTAGAAACAAGCAGACTCTTTCTGACATCATGTAGAAACAAGCAGACTCTTTCTGACATCATAAAGAAACAAGCAGACTTTCTGACATCATGTAGAAACAAGTAGACTCTTTCTGACATCATGAAAAAACAAGCAGACTCTTTCTGACATCATGTAGAAACAAGCAGACTCTTTCTGACATCATGTAGAAACAAGCAGACTTTCTGACATCATGTAAAAACAATCAGACTCTTTCTGACATCAAAAAGAAACAAGCAGACGTTCTGACATCATGTAGAAACAAGCAGATTCTTTCTGAAATCATGTAAAACAAGCAGACTCTTTCTGACATCATGTAGAAACAAGCAGACTCTTTCTGACATCATGTAAAAACAAGCAGACTCTTTCTGACATCATGTAGAAACAAGCAGTCTCCTTCTGACATCATCTAGAAACAAGCAGACTCTTTCTGACATCATGTAAAAACAAGCAGACTATTTCTGACATCATGTAAAAACAAGCAGACTCTTTCTGACATCATGTAGAAACAAGCAGACTCTTTATGACATCTTCTAGAAACAAGCAGACTCTTTCTGACATCATGTAAAAGCAAGCAGTCTCATACTTACATCATGTAGAAACAAGCAGACTCTTTATGACTTCATAAAGAAACAAGCAGACTCTTTCTGACATCATGTAAAAACAAGCACACTCTTTCTGACATCATGTAAAAAAGCAGACTCTTTCTGACATCATGTAGAAACAAGAAGATGCTTTCTGACATCATGTAGACACAAGCAGACTCTTTCTGACATCATGTAGAAACAAGCAGACTCTTTCTGACATCATAAAGAAACAAGCAGACTTTCTGACATCATGTAGAAACAAGCAGACTCTTTCTGACATCACAAAGAAACAACAGACTTTCTGAAATCATGTAGAAACAAGCAGACTTTCTGACATCATGTAGAAACAAGCAGACTCTTTCTGACATCATGAAAAAACAAGCAGACGCTTTCTGACATCATGTAGAAACAAGCAGACTCTTTCTGACATCATGTGGAAACAAGCAGACTTTCTGACATCATGTAAAAACAATTAGACTCTTTCTGACATCATGTAGAAACAAGCACTCTTTCTGACATCATGTAGAAACAAGCAGCCTTTCTGACATCATGTAAAAACAAGCAGACTCTTTCTGACATCATGTAGAAACAAGCAGACTCTTTATGACATCTTCTAGAAACAAGCAGACTCTTTCTGACATCATGTAAAAACAAGCAACTCTTTCTGACATCATGTAAAAACAAGCAGACTCTTTCTGACATCATGTAGAAACAAGCAGATGCTTTCTGACATCATGTAGAAACAAGCAGACTCTTTCTGACATCATGTAGAAACAAGCAGACTCTTTCTGACATCATAAAGAAACAAGCAGACTTTCTGACATCATGAAAAACAAGCATACTCTTTCTGACATCATGAAAAACAAGCATACTCTTTCTGACATCATGTAGAAACAAGCAGACTCTTTCTGACATCATCTAGAAACAAGCAGACTCATTCTGACATCATGTAGAAACAAGCAGTCTCATTCTGACATAATCTAGAAACAAGCAGACTCTTTATGACATCATGTAGAAACAAGCAGACTTTCTGACATCATGTAGAAACAAGCAGACTCTTTCTGACATCATGTAGAAACAAGCAGACACTTTCTGACATCATGTAGAAACAAGCAGACTCTTTCTGACATCATCTAGAAACAAGTAGTCTCATTCTGACATCATAAAGAAACAAGCAGTCTGCCTCTGACATCATAAAGAACCAAGCAATATCTTTCTGACATCATGTAGAAACAAGCACACTCTTTCTGACATCATGTAAAAACAAGCAGACTCTTTCTGACATCATGTAGAAACAAGCAGACTCTTTCTGACATCATAAAGAAACAAGCAGACTTTCTGACATCATGTAGAAACAAGCAGACTCTTTCTGACATCATGAAAAAACAAGCAGACTCTTTATGACATCATGTAGAAACAAGCAGACTCTTTCTGACATCATGTAGAAACAAGCAGACTTTCTGACATCATGTAAAAACAATCAGACTCTTTCTGACATCACAAAGAAACAAGCAGACTTTCTGACATCATGTAGAAACAAGCAGATTCTTTCTGACACCATGTAAAACAAGCAGACTCTTTCTGACATCATGTAGAAACAAGCAGACTCTTTCTGACATCATGTAAAAACAAGCAGACTCTTTCTGACATCATGTAGAAACAAGCAGTCTCATTCTGACATCATCTAGAAACAAGCAGACTCTTTCTGACTTCATGTAAAAACAAGCAGACTCTTTCTGACATCATCTAGAAACAAGCAGACTCTTTCTGACATCATGTAAAAACAAGCAGACTCTTTCTGACATCATGTAAAAACAAGCAGACTCTTTCTGACACCATGTAGAAACAAGCAGTCTCATTCTGACATCATCTAGAAACAAGCAGACTCTTTCTGACATCATGTAAAAACAAGCAGACTCTTTCTGACATCATGTAAAAACAAGCAGACTCTTTCTGACATCATGTAAAAACAAGCAGACTCTTTCTGACATCATGTAGAAACAAGCAGACTCTTTATCACATCTTCTAGAAACAAGCAGACTCTTTCTGACATCATGTAAAAGCAAGCAGTCTCATTCTGACATCATGTAGAAACAAGCAGACTCTTAATGACATCATAAAGAAACAAGCAGACTCTTTCTGACATCATGTAAAAACAAGCAGACTCTTTCTGACATCATGTAGAAACAAGCAGATGCTTTCTGACATCATGTAAAAACAATCAGACTCTTTCTGACATCACAAAGAAACAAGCAGACGTTCTGACATCATGTAGAAACAAGCAGATTCTTTCTGACATCATGTAAAACAAGCAGACTCTTTCTGACATCATGTAGAAACAAGCAGACTCTTTCTGACATCATGTAAAAACAAGCAGACTCTTTCTGACATCATGTAGAAACAAGCAGTCTCATTCTGACATCATCTAGAAACAAGCAGACTCTTTCTGACATCATGTAAAAACAAGCAGACTCTTTCTGACATCATGTAGAAACAAGCAGACTCTTTCTGACATCATGTAGAAACAAGCAGACTTTCTGACATCACAAAGAAACAAGCAGATTCTTTCTGACATCATGAAAAAACAAGCAGACTCTTTCTGACATCATGTAGAAACAAGCAGACTTTCTGACATCATGTAGAAACAAGCAGACTGTCTGACATCATGTAGAAACAAGCAGACTTTCTGACATAATGTAAAAACAATTAGACTCTTTCTGACATCATGTAGAAACAAGCACTCTTTCTGACATCATGTAGAAACAAGCAGACTTTCTGACATCATGTAAAAACAAGCAGACTCTTTCTGACATCATGTAGAAACAAGCAGACTCTTTATGACATCTTCTAGAAACAAGCAGACTCTTTCTGACATAATGTAAAAGCAAGCAGTCTCATTCTGACATCATGTAGAAACAAGCAGACTCTTTATGACATCATAAAGAAACAAGCAGACTCTTTCTGACATCATGTAAAAACAAGCACACTCTTTCTGACATCATGTAAAAAAGCAGACTCTTTCTGACATCATGTAGAAACAAGCAGATGCTTTCTGACATCATGTAGACACAAGCAGACTCTTTCTGACATCATGTAGAAACAAGCAGACTCTTTCTGACATCATAAAGAAACAAGCAGACTTTCTGACATCATGTAGAAACAAGCAGACTCTTTCTGACATCACAAAGAAACAACAGACTTTCTGACATCATGTAGAAACAAGCAGACATTCTGACATCATGTAGAAACAAGCAGACTCTTTCTGACATCATGAAAAAACAAGCAGACCCTTTCTGACATCATGTAGAAACAAGCAGACTCTTTCTGACATCATGTGGAAACAAGCAGACTTTCTGACATCATGTAAAAACAATTAGACTCTTTCTGACATCATGTAGAAACAAGCACTCTTTCTGACATCATGTAGAAACAAGCAGCCTTTCTGACATCATGTAAAAACAAGCAGACTCTTTCTGACATCATGTAGAAACAAGCAGACTCTTTATGACATCTTCTAGAAACAAGCAGACTCTTTCTGACATCATGTAAAAGCAAGCAGTCTCATTCTGACATCATGTAGAAACAAGCAGACTCTTTATGACATCATAAAGAAACAAGCAGACTCTTTCATACATCATGTAAAAACAAGCACACTCTTTCTGACATCATGTAAAAACAAGCAGACTCTTTCTCACATCATGTAGAAACAAGCAGATGCTTTCTGACATCATGTAGAAACAAGCAGACTCTTTCTGACATCATGTAGAAACAAGCAGACTCTTTCTGACATCATAAAGAAACAAGCAGACTTTCTGACATCATGAAAAACAAGCATACTCTTTCTGACATCATGAAAAACAAGCATAATCTTTCTGACATCATGTAGAAACAAGCAGACTCTTTCTGACATCATCTAGAAACAAGCAGACTCATTCTGACATCATGTAGAAACAAGCAGTCTCATTCTGACATAATCTAGAAACAAGCAGACTCTTTATGACATCATAAAGAAACAAGCAGACTTTCTGACATCATGTAGAAACAAGCAGACTCTTTCTGACATCATGTAGAAACAAGCAGACACTTTCTGACATCATGTAGAAACAAGCAGACTCTTTCTGACATCATGTAAAAACAAGCAGACTCTTTCTGACATCATGTAGAAACAAGCAGTCTCATTCTGACATCATCTAGAAACAAGCAGACTCTTTCTGACATCATGTAAAAACAAGCAGACTCTTTCTGACATCATGTAGAAACAAGCAGACACTTTCTGACATCATGTAGAAACAAGCAGACTCTTTCTGACATCATGTAGAAACAAACAGTCTCATTCTGACATAATCTAGAAACAAGCAGACTCTTTATGACATCATAAAGAAACAAGCAGACTTTCTGACATCATGTAGAAACAAGAAGACTCTTTCTGACATCATGTAGAAACAAGCAGACACTTTCTGACATCATGTAGAAACAAGCAGACTCTTTCTGACATCATCTAGAAACAAGTAGTCTCCTTCTGACATCATAAAGAAACACGCAGTCTGCCTCTGATATCATAAAGAACCAAGCAGTATCTTTCTGACATCATGTAGAAACAAGCACACTCTTTCTGACATCATGTAAAAACAAGCAGACTCTTTCTGACATCATGTAGAAACAAGCAGTCTCATTCTGACATCATCTAGAAACAAGCAGACTCTTTCTGACATCATGTAGAAACAAGCAGACTCTTTCTGACATCATAAAGAAACAAGCAGACTTTCTGACATCATGTAGAAACAAGTAGACTCTTTCTGACATCATGAAAAAACAAGCAGACTCTTTCTGACATCATGTAGAAACAAGCAGACTCTTTCTGACATCATGTAGAAACAAGCAGACTTTCTGACATCATGTAAAAACAATCAGACTCTTTCTGACATCAAAAAGAAACAAGCAGACGTTCTGACATCATGTAGAAACAAGCAGATTCTTTCTGACATCATGTAAAACAAGCAGACTCTTTCTGACATCATGTAGAAACAAGCAGACTCTTTCTGACATCATGTAAAAACAAGCAGACTCTTTCTGACATCATGTAGAAACAAGCAGTCTCCTTCTGACATCATCTAGAAACAAGCAGACTCTTTCTGACATCATGTAAAAACAAGCAGACTCTTTCTGACATCATGTAAAAACAAGCAGACTCTTTCTGACATCATGTAGAAACAAGCAGACTCTTTATGACATCTTCTAGAAACAAGCAGACTCTTTCTGACATCATGTAAAAGCAAGCAGTCTCATTTTGACATCATGTAGAAACAAGCAGACTCTTTATGACATCATAAAGAAACAAGCAGACTCTTTCTGACATTATGTAAAAACAAGCACACTCTTTCTGACATCATGTAAAAAAAGCAGACTCTTTCTGACATCATGTAGAAACAAGCAGATGCTTTCTGACATCATGTAGACACAAGCAGACTCTTTCTGACATCATGTAGAAACAAGCAGACTCTTTCTGACATCATAAAGAAACAAGCAGACTTTCTGACATCATGTAGAAACAAGCAGACTCTTTCTGACATCACAAAGAAACAACAGACTTTCTGACATCATGTAGAAACAAGCAGACTTTCTGACATCATGTAGAAACAAGCAGACTCTTTCTGACATCATGAAAAAACAAGCAGACTCTTTCTGACATCATGTAGAAACAAGCAGACTCTTTCTGACATCATGTGGAAACAAGCAGACTTTCTGACATCATGTAAAAACAATTAGACTCTTTCTGACATCATGTAGAAACAAGCACTCTTTCTGACATCATGTAGAAACAAGCAGCCTTTCTGACATCATGTAAAAACAAGCAGACTCTTTCTGACATCATGTAGAAACAAGCAGACTCTTTATGACATCTTCTAGAAACAAGCAGACTCTTTCTGACATCATGTAAAAACAAGCACACTCTTTCTGACATCATGTAAAAACAAGCAGACTCTTTCTGACATCATGTAGAAACAAGCAGATGCTTTCTGACATCATGTAGAAACAAGCAGACTCTTTCTGACATCATGTAGAAACAAGCAGACTCTTTCTGACATCATAAAGAAACAAGCAGACTTCCTGACATCATGAAAAACAAGCATACTCTTTCTGACATCATGAAAAACAAGCATACTCTTTCTGACATCATGTAGAAACAAGCAGACTCTTTCTGACATCATCTAGAAACAAGCAGACTCATTCTGACATCATGTAGAAACAAGCAGTCTCATTCTGACATAATCTAGAAACAAGCAGACTCTTTATGACATCATAAAGAAACAAGCAGACTTTCTGACATCATGTAGAAACAAGCAGACTCTTTCTGACATCATGTAGAAACAAGCAGACACTTTCTGACATCATGTAGAAACAAGCAGACTCTTTCTGACATCATCTAGAAACAAGTAGTCTCATTCTGACATCATAAAGCAACAAGCAGTCTGCCTCTGACATCATAAAGAACCAAGCAATATCTTTCTGACATCATGTAGAAACAAGCACACTCTTTCTGACATCATGTAAAAACAAGCAGACTCTTTCTGACATCATGTAGAAACAAGCAGACTCTTTCTGACATCATAAAGAAACAAGCAGACTTTCTGACATCATGAAAAACAAGCATACTCTTTCTGACATCATGAAAAACAAGCATACTCTTTCTGACATCATGTAGAAACAAGCAGACTCTTTCTGACATCATCTAGAAACAAGCAGACTCATTCTGACATCATGTAGAAACAAGCAGTCTCATTCTGACATAATCTAGAAACAAGCAGACTCTTTATGACATCATAAAGAAACAAGCCGACTTTCTGACATCATGTAGAAACAAGCAGACTCTTTCTGACATCATGTAGAAACAAGCAGACACTTTCTGACATCATGTAGAAACAAGCAGACTCTTTCTGACATCATCTAGAAACAAGTAGTCTCCTTCTGACATCATAAAGAAACAAGCAGTCTGCCTCTGACATCATAAAGAACCAAGCAGTATCTTTCTGACATCATGTAGAAACAAGCACACTCTTTCTGACATCATGTAAAAACAAGCAGACTCTTTCTGACATCATGTAGAAACAAGCAGTCTCATTCTGACATCATCTAGAAACAAGCAGACTCTTTCTGACATCATGTAGAAACAAGCAGACTCTTTCTGACATCATAAAGAAACAAGCAGACTTTCTGACATCATGTAGAAACAAGCAGACTCTTTCTGACATCATGAAAAAACAAGCAGACTCTTTCTGACATCATGTAGAAACAAGCAGACTCTTTCTGACATCATGTAGAAACAAGCAGACTTTCTGACATCATGTAAAAACAATCAGACTCTTTCTGACATCACAAAGAAACAAGCAGACTTTCTGACATCATGTAGAAACAAGCAGATTCTTTCTGACATCATGTAAAACAAGCAGACTCTTTCTGACATCATGTAGAAACAAGCAGACTCTTTCTGACATCATGTAAAAACAAGCAGACTCTTTCTGACATCATGTAGAAACAAGCAGACTCTTTCTGACATCATAAAGAAACAAGCAGACTTTCTGACATCATGTAGAAACAAGCAGACTCTTTCTGACATCATGAAAAACAAGCAGACTCTTTCTGACATCATGTAGAAACAAGCAGACTCTTTCTGACATCATGTAGAAACAAGCAGACTTTCTGACATCATGTAAAAACAATCAGACTCTTTCTGACATCACAAAGAAACAAGCAGACTTTCTGACATCATGTAGAAACAAGCAGATTCTTTCTGACATCATGTAAAACAAGCAGACTCTTTCTGACATCATGTAGAAACAAGCAGACTCTTTCTGACATCATGTAAAAACAAGCAGACTCTTTCTGACATCATGTAGAAACAAGCAGTCTCATTCTGACATCATCTAGAAACAAGCAGACTCTTTCTGACATCATGTAAAAACAAGCAGACTCTTTCTGACATCATGTAGAAACAAGCAGACACTTTCTGACATCATGTAGAAACAAGCAGACTCTTTCTGACATCATGTAGAAACAAGCAGTCTCATTCTGACATAATCTAGAAACAAGCAGACTCTTTATGACATCATAAAGAAACAAGCAGACTTTCTGACATCATGTAGAAACAAGAAGACTCTTTCTGACATCATGTAGAAACAAGCAGACACTTTCTGACATCATGTAGAAACAAGCAGACTCTTTCTGACATCATCTAGAAACAAGTAGTCTCCTTCTGACATCATAAAGAAACAAGCAGTCTGCCTCTGATATCATAAAGAACCAAGCAGTATCTTTCTGACATCATGTAGAAACAAGCACACTCTTTCTGACATCATGTAAAAACAAGCAGACTCTTTCTGACATCATGTAGAAACAAGCAGTCTCATTCTGACATCATCTAGAAACAAGCAGACTCTTTCTGACATCATGTAGAAACAAGCAGACTCTTTCTGACATCATAAAGAAACAAGCAGACTTTCTGACATCATGTAGAAACAAGTAGACTCTTTCTGACATCATGAAAAAACAAGCAGACTCTTTCTGACATCATGTAGAAACAAGCAGACTCTTTCTGACATCATGTAGAAACAAGCAGACTTTCTGACATCATGTAAAAACAATCAGACTCTTTCTGACATCAAAAAGAAACAAGCAGACGTTCTGACATCATGTAGAAACAAGCAGATTCTTTCTGAAATCATGTAAAACAAGCAGACTCTTTCTGACATCATGTAGAAACAAGCAGACTCTTTCTGACATCATGTAAAAACAAGCAGACTCTTTCTGACATCATGTAGAAACAAGCAGTCTCCTTCTGACATCATCTAGAAACAAGCAGACTCTTTCTGACATCATGTAAAAACAAGCAGACTCTTTCTGACATGTAAAAACAAGCAGACTCTTTCTGACATCATGTAGAAACAAGCAGACTCTTTCTGACATCATGAAAAAACAAGCAGACTCTTTCTGACATCATGTAGAAACAAGCAGACTCTTTCTGACATCATGTAGAAACAAGCAGACTTTCTGACATCATGTAAAAACAATCAGACTCTTTCTGACATCACAAAGAAACAAGCAGACTTTCTGACATCATGTAGAAACAAGCAGATTCTTTCTGACATCATGTAAAACAAGCAGACTCTTTCTGACATCATGTAGAAACAAGCAGACTCTTTCTGACATCATGTAAAAACAAGCAGACTCTTTCTGACATCATGTAGAAACAAGCAGTCTCATTCTGACATCATCTAGAAACAAGCAGACTCTTTCTGACATCATGTAAAAACAAGCAGACTCTTTCTGACATCATCTAGAAACAAGCAGACTCTTTCTGACATCATGTAAAAACAAGCAGACTCTTTCTGACATCATGTAGAAACAAGCAGTCTCATTCTGACATCATGTAGAAACAAGCAGTCTCATTCTGACATCATCTAGAAACAAGCAGACTCTTTCTGACATCATGTAAAAACAAGCAGACTCTTTCTGACATCATGTAAAAACAAGCAGACTCTTTCTGACATCATGTAAAAACAAGCAGACTCTTTCTGACATCATGTAGAAACAAGCAGACTCTTTCTGACATCATAAAGAAACAAGCAGACTTTCTGACATCATGTAGAAACAAGCAGACTCTTTCTGACATCATGAAAAAACAAGCAGACTCTTTCTGACATCATGTAGAAACAAGCAGACTCTTTCTGACATCATGTAGAAACAAGCAGACTCTTTCTGACATCATGTAGAAACAAGCAGACTTTCTGACATCATGTAAAAACAATTAGACTCTTTCTGACATCATGTAGAAACAAGCACTCTTTCTGACATCATGTAGAAACAAGCAGCCTTTCTGACATCATGTAAAAACAAGCAGACTCTTTCTGACATCATGTAGAAACAAGCAGACTCTTTATGACATCTTCTAGAAACAAGCAGACTCTTTCTGACATCATGTAAAAGCAAGCAGTCTCATTCTCACATCATGTAGAAACAAGCAGACTCTTTATGACATCATAAAGTAACACGCAGACTCTTTCTGACATCATGTAAAAACAAGCACACTCTTTCTGACATCATGTAAAAACAAGCAGACTCTTTCTGACATCATGTAGAAACAAGCAGATGCTTTCTGACATCATGTAGAAACAAGCAGTCTCATTCTGACATAATCTAGAAACAAGCAGACTCTTTATGACATCATATAGAAACAAGCAGACTTTCTGACATCATGTACAAACAAGCAGACTCTTTCTGACATCATGTAGAAACAAGCAGACGCTTTCTGACATCATGTAGAAACAAGCAGACTCTTTCTGACATCATCTAGAAACAAGTAGTCTCCTTCTGACATCATGTAGAAACAAGCAGTCTGCCTCTGACATCATAAAGAACCAAGCAGTATCTTTCTGACATCATGTAGAAACAAGCACACTCTTTCTGGCATCATGTAAAAACAAGCAGACTCTTTCTGACATCATGTAGAAACAAGCAGTCTCATTCTGACATCATCTAGAAACAAGCAGACTCTTTCTGACATCATGTAGAAACAAGCAGACTCTTTCTGACATCATAAAGAAACAAGCAGACTTTCTGACATCATGTAGAAACAAGCAGATTCTTTCTGACATCATGAAAAAATAAGCAGACTCTTTCTGACATCATGTAAAAACAAGCAGACTCTTTCTGACATCATGTAGAAACAAGCAGACTTTCTGACATCACAAAGAAACAAGCAGATTCTTTCTGACATCATGTAAAACAAGCAGACTCTTTCTGACATCATGTAAAAACAAGCAGACTCTTTCTGACATCATGTAAAAACAAGCAGACTCTTTCTGACATCATGTAGAAACAAGCAGTCTCATTCTGACATCATCTAGAAACAAGCAGACTCTTTCTGACATCATGTAGAAACAAGCAGACTCTTTCTGACATCATAAAGAAACAAGCAGACTTTCTGACATCATGTAGAAACAAGCAGACTCTTTCTGACATCATGAAAAAACAAGCAGACTCTTTCTGACATCATGTAGAAACAAGCACTTTCTGACATCATGTAGAAACAAGCAGACTTTCTGACATCATGTAGAAACAAGCAGACTTTCTGACATCATGTAAAAACAATTAGACTCTTTCTGACATCATGTAGAAACAAGCACTCTTTCTGACATCATGTAGAAACAAGCAGCCTTTCTGACATCATGTAAAAACAAGCAGACTCTTTCTGACATCATGTAGAAACAAGCAGACTCTTTATGACATCTTCTAGAAACAAGCAGACTCTTTCTGACATCATGTAAAAGCAAGCAGTCTCATTCTCACATCATGTAGAAACAAGCAGACTCTTTATGACATCATAAAGTAACACGCAGACTCTTTCTGACATCATGTAAAAACAAGCACACTCTTTCTGACATCATGTAAAAACAAGCAGACTCTTTCTGACATCATGTAGAAACAAGCAGATGCTTTCTGACATCATGTAGAAACAAGCAGTCTCATTCTGACATAATCTAGAAACAAGCAGACTCTTTATGACATCATATAGAAACAAGCAGACTTTCTGACATCATGTAGAAACAAGCAGACTCTTTCTGACAT
This sequence comes from Nothobranchius furzeri, assembly GCF_043380555.1. Taxonomy (NCBI): domain Eukaryota; kingdom Metazoa; phylum Chordata; class Actinopteri; order Cyprinodontiformes; family Nothobranchiidae; genus Nothobranchius; species Nothobranchius furzeri. Next base: position 46,286,414 of record NC_091751.1, on the reverse strand, counting down.
CATGTAGAAACAAGCAGACGCTTTCTGACATCATGTAGAAACAAGCAGACTCTTTCTGACATCATCTAGAAACAAGTAGTCTCCTTCTGACATCATGTAGAAACAAGCAGTCTGCCTCTGACATCATAAAGAACCAAGCAGTATCTTTCTGACATCATGTAGAAACAAGCACACTCTTTCTGGCATCATGTAAAAACAAGCAGACTCTTTCTGACATCATGTAGAAACAAGCAGTCTCATTCTGACATCATCTAGAAACAAGCAGACTCTTTCTGACATCATGTAGAAACAAGCAGACTCTTTCTGACATCATAAAGAAACAAGCAGACTTTCTGACATCATGTAGAAACAAGCAGATTCTTTCTGACATCATGAAAAAATAAGCAGACTCTTTCTGACATCATGTAGAAACAAGCAGACTCTTTCTGACATCATGTAGAAACAAGCAGACTTTCTGACATCACAAAGAAACAAGCAGATTCTTTCTGACATCATGTAAAACAAGCAGACTCTTTCTGACATCATGTAAAAACAAGCAGACTCTTTCTGACATCATGTAAAAACAAGCAGACTCTTTCTGACATCATGTAGAAACAAGCAGTCTCATTCTGACATCATCTAGAAACAAGCAGACTCTTTCTGACATCATGTAGAAACAAGCAGACTCTTTCTGACATCATAAAGAAACAAGCAGACTTTCTGACATCATGTAGAAACAAGCAGACTCTTTCTGACATCATGAAAAAACAAGCAGACTCTTTCTGACATCATGTAGAAACAAGCACTTTCTGACATCATGTAGAAACAAGCAGACTTTCTGACATCATGTAGAAACAAGCAGACTTTCTGACATCATGTAAAAACAATTGGACTCTTTCTGACATCATGTAGAAACAAGCACTCTTTCTGACATCATGTAGAAACAAGCAGCCTTTCTGACATCATGTAAAAACAAGCAGACTCTTTCTGACATCATGTAGAAACAAGCAGACTCTTTATGACATCTTCTAGAAACAAGCAGACTCTTTCTGACATCATGTAAAAGCAAGCAGTCTCATTCTCACATCATGTAGAAACAAGCAGACTCTTTATGACATCATAAAGTAACACGCAGACTCTTTCTGACATCATGTAAAAACAAGCACACTCTTTCTGACATCATGTAAAAACAAGCAGACTCTTTCTGACATCATGTAGAAACAAGCAGATGCTTTCTGACATCATGTAGAAACAAGCAGTCTCATTCTGACATAATCTAGAAACAAGCAGACTCTTTATGACATCATATAGAAACAAGCAGACTTTCTGACATCATGTAGAAACAAGCAGACTCTTTCTGACATCATGTAGAAACAAGCAGACGCTTTCTGACATCATGTAGAAACAAGCAGACTCTTTCTGACATCATCTAGAAACAAGTAGTCTCCTTCTGACATCATGTAGAAACAAGCAGTCTGCCTCTGACATCATAAAGAACCAAGCAGTATCTTTCTGACATCATGTAGAAACAAGCACACTCTTTCTGGCATCATGTAAAAACAAGCAGACTCTTTCTGACATCATGTAGAAACAAGCAGTCTCATTCTGACATCATCTAGAAACAAGCAGACACTTTCTGACATCATGTAGAAACAAGCAGACTCTTTCTGACATCATAAAGAAACAAGCAGACTTTCTGACATCATGTAGAAACAAGCAGATTCTTTCTGACATCATGAAAACATAAGCAGACTCTTTCTGACATCATGTAGAAACAAGCAGACTCTTTCTGACATCATGTAGAAACAAGCAGACTTTCTGACATCACAAAGAAACAAGCAGATTCTTTCTGACATCATGTAAAACAAGCAGACTCTTTCTGACATCATGTAAAAACAAGCAGACTCTTTCTGACATCATGTAAAAACAAGCAGACTCTTTCTGACATCATGTAGAAACAAGCAGTCTCATTCTGACATCATCTAGAAACAAGCAGACTCTTTCTGACATCATGTAGAAACAAGCAGACTCTTTCTGACATCATAAAGAAACAAGCAGACTTTCTGACATCATGTAGAAACAAGCAGACTCTTTCTGACATCATGAAAAAACAAGCAGAATCTTTCTGACATCATGTAGAAACAAGCAGACTTTCTGACATCATGTAGAAACAAGCAGACTTTCTGACATCATGTAGAAACAAGCAGACTTTCTGACATCATGTAAAAACAATTAGACTCTTTCTGACATCATGTAGAAACAAGCACTCTTTCTGACATCATGTAGAAACAAGCAGACTTTCTGACATCATGTAAAAACAAGCAGACTCTTTCTGACATCATGTAGAAACAAGCAGACTCTTTATGACATCTTCTAGAAACAAGCAGACTCTTTCTGACATCATGTAAAAGCAAGCAGTCTCATTCTGACATCATGTAGAAACAAGCAGACTCTTTATGACATCATAAAGAAACAAGCAGACTCTTTCTGACATCATGTAAAAACAAGCACACTCTTTCTGACATCATGTAAAAAAAGCAGACTCTTTCTGACATCATGTAGAAACAAGCAGATGCTTTCTGACATCATGTAGACACAAGCAGACTCTTTCTGACATCATGTAGAAACAAGCAGACTCTTTCTGACATCATAAAGAAACAAGCAGACTTTCTGACATCATGTAGAAACAAGCAGACTCTTTCTGACATCACAAAGAAACAACAGACTTTCTGACATCATGTAGAAACAAGCAGACTTTCTGACATCATGTAGAAACAAGCAGACTTTCTGACATCATGTAGAAACAAGCAGACTTTCTGACATCATGTAGAAACAAGCAGACTTTCTGACATCATGTAAAAACAATTAGACTCTTTCTGACATCATGTAGAAACAAGCACTCTTTCTGACATCATGTAGAAACAAGCAGCCTTTCTGACATCATGTAAAAACAAGCAGACTCTTTCTGACATCATGTAGAAACAAGCAGACTCTTTATGACATCTTCTAGAAACAAGCAGACTCTTTCTGACATCATGTAAAAGCAAGCAGTCTCATTCTCACATCATGTAGAAACAAGCAGACTCTTTATGACATCATAAAGTAACACGCAGACTCTTTCTGACATCATGTAAAAACAAGCACACTCTTTCTGACATCATGTAAAAACAAGCAGACTCTTTCTGACATCATGTAGAAACAAGCAGATGCTTTCTGACATCATGTAGAAACAAGCAGTCTCATTCTGACATCATCTAGAAACAAGCAGACTCTTTCTGACATCATGTAGAAACAAGCAGACTCTTTCTGACATCATAAAGAAACAAGCAGACTTTCTGACATCATGTAGAAACAAGCAGATTCTTTCTGACATCATGAAAAAATAAGCAGACTCTTTCTGACATCATGTAGAAACAAGCAGACTCTTTCTGACATCATGTAGAAACAAGCAGACTTTCTGACATCACAAAGAAACAAGCAGATTCTTTCTGACATCATGTAAAACAAGCAGACTCTTTCTGACATCATGTAAAAACAAGCAGACTCTTTCTGACATCATGTAAAAACAAGCAGACTCTTTCTGACATCATGTAGAAACAAGCAGTCTCATTCTGACATCATCTAGAAACAAGCAGACTCTTTCTGACATCATGTAGAAACAAGCAGACTCTTTCTGACATCATAAAGAAACAAGCAGACTTTCTGACATCATGTAGAAACAAGCAGACTCTTTCTGACATCATGAAAAAACAAGCAGACTCTTTCTGACATCATGTAGAAACAAGCACTTTCTGACATCATGTAGAAACAAGCAGACTTTCTGACATCATGTAGAAACAAGCAGACTTTCTGACATCATGTAAAAACAATTAGACTCTTTCTGACATCATGTAGAAACAAGCACTCTTTCTGACATCATGTAGAAACAAGCAGACTCTTTATGACATCTTCTAGAAACAAGCAGACTCTTTCTGACATCATGTAAAAGCAAGCAGTCTCATTCTCACATCATGTAGAAACAAGCAGACTCTTTATGACATCATAAAGTAACACGCAGACTCTTTCTGACATCATGTAAAAACAAGCACACTCTTTCTGACATCATGTAAAAACAAGCAGACTCTTTCTGACATCATGTAGAAACAAGCAGATGCTTTCTGACATCATGTAGAAACAAGCAGTCTCATTCTGACATAATCTAGAAACAAGCAGACTCTTTATGACATCATATAGAAACAAGCAGACTTTCTGACATCATGTAGAAACAAGCAGTCTCATTCTGACATAATCTAGAAACAAGCAGACTCTTTATGACATCATATAGAAACAAGCAGACTTTCTGACATCATGTAGAAACAAGCAGACTCTTTCTGACATCATGTAGAAACAAGCAGACGCTTTCTGACATCATGTAGATACAAGCAGACTCTTTCTGACATCATCTAGAAACAAGTAGTCTCCTTCTGACATCATGTAGAAACAAGCAGTCTGCCTCTGACATCATAAAGAACCAAGCAGTATCTTTCTGACATCATGTAGAAACAAGCACACTCTTTCTGGCATCATGTAAAAACAAGCAGACTCTTTCTGACATCATGTAGAAACAAGCAGTCTCATTCTGACATCATCTAGAAACAAGCAGACTCTTTCTGACATCATGTAGAAACAAGCAGACTCTTTCTGACATCATAAAGAAACAAGCAGACTTTCTGACATCATGTAGAAACAAGCAGATTCTTTCTGACATCATGTAGAAACAAGCAGACTTTCTGACATCACAAAGAAACAAGCAGATTCTTTCTGACATCATGTAAAACAAGCAGACTCTTTCTGACATCATGTAAAAACAAGCAGACTCTTTCTGACATCATGTAAAAACAAGCAGACTCTTTCTGACATCATGTAGAAACAAGCAGTCTCATTCTGACATCATCTAGAAACAAGCAGACTCTTTCTGACATCATGTAGAAACAAGCAGACTCTTTCTGACATCATAAAGAAACAAGCAGACTTTCTGACATCATGTAGAAACAAGCAGACTCTTTCTGACATCATGAAAAAACAAGCAGACTCTTTCTGACATCATGTAGAAACAAGCACTTTCTGACATCATGTAGAAACAAGCAGACTTTCTGACATCATGTAGAAACAAGCAGACTTTCTGACATCATGTAAAAACAATTGGACTCTTTCTGACATCATGTAGAAACAAGCACTCTTTCTGACATCATGTAGAAACAAGCAGCCTTTCTGACATCATGTAAAAACAAGCAGACTCTTTCTGACATCATGTAGAAACAAGCAGACTCTTTATGACATCTTCTAGAAACAAGCAGACTCTTTCTGACATCATGTAAAAGCAAGCAGTCTCATTCTCACATCATGTAGAAACAAGCAGACTCTTTATGACATCATAAAGTAACACGCAGACTCTTTCTGACATCATGTAAAAACAAGCACACTCTTTCTGACATCATGTAAAAACAAGCAGACTCTTTCTGACATCATGTAGAAACAAGCAGATGCTTTCTGACATCATGTAGAAACAAGCAGTCTCATTCTGACATAATCTAGAAACAAGCAGACTCTTTATGACATCATATAGAAACAAGCAGACTTTCTGACATCATGTAGAAACAAGCAGACTCTTTCTGACATCATGTAGAAACAAGCAGACGCTTTCTGACATCATGTAGAAACAAGCAGACTCTTTCTGACATCATCTAGAAACAAGTAGTCTCCTTCTGACATCATGTAGAAACAAGCAGTCTGCCTCTGACATCATAAAGAACCAAGCAGTATCTTTCTGACATCATGTAGAAACAAGCACACTCTTTCTGGCATCATGTAAAAACAAGCAGACTCTTTCTGACATCATGTAGAAACAAGCAGTCTCATTCTGACATCATCTAGAAACAAGCAGACACTTTCTGACATCATGTAGAAACAAGCAGACTCTTTCTGACATCATAAAGAAACAAGCAGACTTTCTGACATCATGTAGAAACAAGCAGATTCTTTCTGACATCATGAAAACATAAGCAGACTCTTTCTGACATCATGTAGAAACAAGCAGACTTTCTGACATCACAAAGAAACAAGCAGATTCTTTCTGACATCATGTAAAACAAGCAGACTCTTTCTGACATCATGTAAAAACAAGCAGACTCTTTCTGACATCATGTAAAAACAAGCAGACTCTTTCTGACATCATGTAGAAACAAGCAGTCTCATTCTGACATCATCTAGAAACAAGCAGACTCTTTCTGACATCATGTAGAAACAAGCAGACTCTTTCTGACATCATAAAGAAACAAGCAGACTTTCTGACATCATGTAGAAACAAGCAGACTCTTTCTGACATCATGAAAAAACAAGCAGACTCTTTCTGACATCATGTAGAAACAAGCAGACTTTCTGACATCATGTAGAAACAAGCAGACTTTCTGACATCATGTAGAAACAAGCAGACTTTCTGACATCATGTAAAAACAATTAGACTCTTTCTGACATCATGTAGAAACAAGCACTCTTTCTGACATCATGTAGAAACAAGCAGACTTTCTGACATCATGTAAAAACAAGCAGACTCTTTCTGACATCATGTAGAAACAAGCAGACTCTTTATGACATCTTCTAGAAACAAGCAGACTCTTTCTGACATCATGTAAAAGCAAGCAGTCTCATTCTGACATCATGTAGAAACAAGCAGACTCTTTATGACATCATAAAGAAACAAGCAGACTCTTTCTGACATCATGTAAAAACAAGCACACTCTTTCTGACATCATGTAAAAAAAGCAGACTCTTTCTGACATCATGTAGAAACAAGCAGATGCTTTCTGACATCATGTAGACACAAGCAGACTCTTTCTGACATCATGTAGAAACAAGCAGACTCTTTCTGACATCATAAAGAAACAAGCAGACTTTCTGACATCATGTAGAAACAAGCAGACTCTTTCTGACATCACAAAGAAACAACAGACTTTCTGACATCATGTAGAAACAAGCAGACTTTCTGACATCATGTAGAAACAAGCAGACTTTCTGACATCATGTAGAAACAAGCAGACTTTCTGACATCATGTAGAAACAAGCAGACTTTCTGACATCATGTAAAAACAATTAGACTCTTTCTGACATCATGTAGAAACAAGCACTCTTTCTGACATCATGTAGAAACAAGCAGCCTTTCTGACATCATGTAAAAACAAGCAGACTCTTTCTGACATCATGTAGAAACAAGCAGACTCTTTATGACATCTTCTAGAAACAAGCAGACTCTTTCTGACATCATGTAAAAGCAAGCAGTCTCATTCTCACATCATGTAGAAACAAGCAGACTCTTTATGACATCATAAAGTAACACGCAGACTCTTTCTGACATCATGTAAAAACAAGCACACTCTTTCTGACATCATGTAAAAACAAGCAGACTCTTTCTGACATCATGTAGAAACAAGCAGATGCTTTCTGACATCATGTAGAAACAAGCAGTCTCATTCTGACATAATCTAGAAACAAGCAGACTCTTTATGACATCATATAGAAACAAGCAGACTTTCTGACATCATGTAGAAACAAGCAGACTCTTTCTGACATCATGTAAAAACAAGCAGACGCTTTCTGACATCATGTAGAAACAAGCAGACTCTTTCTGACATCATCTAGAAACAAGTAGTCTCCTTCTGACATCATGTAGAAACAAGCAGTCTGCCTCTGACATCATAAAGAACCAAGCAGTATCTTTCTGACATCATGTAGAAACAAGCACACTCTTTCTGGCATCATGTAAAAACAAGCAGACTCTTTCTGACATCATGTAGAAACAAGCATTCTCATTCTGACATCATCTAGAAACAAGCAGACTCTTTCTGACATCATGTAGAAACAAGCAAACTCTTTCTGACATCATAAAGAAACAAGCAGACTTTCTGACATCATGTAGAAACAAGCAGATTCTTTCTGACATCATGAAAAAATAAGCAGACTCTTTCTGACATCATGTAGAAACAAGCAGACTCTTTCTGACATCATGTAGAAACAAGCAGACTTTCTGACATCACAAAGAAACAAGCAGATTTTTTCTGACATCATGTAAAACAAGCAGACTCTTTCTGACATCATGTAAAAACAAGCAGACTCTTTCTGACATCATGTAGAAACAAGCAGTCTCATTCTGACATCATCTAGAAACAAGCAGACTCTTTCTGACATCATGTAGAAACAAGCAGACTCTTTCTGACATCATAAAGAAACAAGCAGACTTTCTGACATCATGTAGAAACAAGCAGACTCTTTCTGACATCATGAAAAAACAAGCAGACTCTTTCTGACATCATGTAGAAACAAGCAGACTTTCTGACATCATGTAGAAACAAGCAGACTTTCTGACATCATGTAGAAACAAGCAGACTTTCTGACATCATGTAAAAACAATTAGACTCTTTCTGACATCATGTAGAAACAAGCACTCTTTCTGACATCATGTAGAAACAAGCAGACTTTCTGACATCATGTAAAAACAAGCAGACTCTTTCTGACATCATGTAGAAACAAGCAGACTCTTTATGACATCTTCTAGAAACAAGCAGACTCTTTCTGACATCATGTAAAAGCAAGCAGTCTCATTCTGACATCATGTAGAAACAAGCAGACTCTTTATGACATCATAAAGAAACAAGCAGACTCTTTCTGACATCATGTAAAAACAAGCACACTCTTTCTGACATCATGTAAAAAAGCAGACTCTTTCTGACATCATGTAGAAACAAGCAGATGCTTTCTGACATCATGTAGACACAAGCAGACTCTTTCTGACATCATGTAGAAACAAGCAGACTCTTTCTGACATCATAAAGAAACAAGCAGACTTTCTGACATCATGTAGAAACAAGCAGACTCTTTCTGACATCACAAAGAAACAACAGACTTTCTGACATCATGTAGAAACAAGCAGACTTTCTGACATCATGTAGAAACAAGCAGACTCTTTCTGACATCATGAAAAAACAAGCAGACCCTTTCTGACATCATGTAGAAACAAGCAGACTCTTTCTGACATCATGTGAAAACAAGCAGACTTTCTGACATCATGTAAAAACAATTAGACTCTTTCTGACATCATGTAGAAACAAGCACTCTTTCTGACATCATGTAGAAACAAGCAGCCTTTCTGACATCATGTAAAAACAAGCAGACTCTTTCTGACATCATGTAGAAACAAGCAGACTCTTTATGACATCTTCTAGAAACAAGCAGACTCTTTCTGACATCATGTAAAAGCAAGCAGTCTCATTCTGACATCATGTAGAAACAAGCAGAGTCTTTATGACATCATAAAGAAACAAGCAGACTCTTTCTGACATCATGTAAAAACAAGCACACTCTTTCTGACATCATGTAGAAACAAGCAGCCTTTCTGACATCATGTAAAAACAAGCAGACTCTTTCTGACATCATGTAGAAACAAGCAGACTCTTTATGACATCTTCTAGAAACAAGCAGACTCTTTCTGACATCATGTAAAAGCAAGCAGTCTCATTCTGACATCATGTAGAAACAAGCAGATGCTTTCTGACATCATGTAGAAACAAGCAGACTCTTTCTGACATCATGTAGAAACAAGCAGACTCTTTCTGACATCATAAAGAAACAAGCAGACTTTCTGACATCATGAAAAACAAGCATACTCTTTCTGACATCATGAAAAACAAGCATACTCTTTCTGACATCATGTAGAAACAAGCAGACTCTTTCTGACATCATCTAGAAACAAGCAGACTCATTCTGACATCATGTAGAAACAAGCAGTCTCATTCTGACATAATCTAGAAACAAGCAGACTCTTTATGACATCATAAAGAAACAAGCAGACTTTCTGACATCATGTAGAAACAAGCAGACTCTTTCTGACATCATGTAGAAACAAGCAGACACTTTCTGACATCATGTAGAAACAAGCAGACTCTTTCTGACATCATCTAGAAACAAGTAGTCTCCTTCTGACATCATAAAGAAACAAGCAGTCTGCCTCTGACATCATAAAGAACCAAGCAGTATCTTTCTGACATCATGTAGAAACAAGCACACTCTTTCTGACATCATGTAAAAACAAGCAGACTCTTTCTGACATCATGTAGAAACAAGCAGTCTCATTCTGACATCATCTAGAAACAAGCAGACTCTTTCTGACATCATGTAGAAACAAGCAGACTCTTTCTGACATCATAAAGAAACAAGCAGACTTTCTGACATCATGTAGAAACAAGCAGACTCTTTCTGACATCATGAAAAAACAAGCAGACTCTTTCTGACATCATGTAGAAACAAGCAGACTCTTTCTGACATCATGTAGAAACAAGCAGACTTTCTGACATCATGTAAAAACAATCAGACTCTTTCTGACATCACAAAGAAACAAGCAGACTTTCTGACATCATGTAGAAACAAGCAGATTCTTTCTGACATCATGTAAAACAAGCAGACTCTTTCTGACATCATGTAGAAACAAGCAGACTCTTTCTGACATCATGTAAAAACAAGCAGACTCTTTCTGACATCATGTAGAAACAAGCAGTCTCATTCTGACATCATCTAGAAACAAGCAGACTCTTTCTGACATCATGTAAAAACAAGCAGACTCTTTCTGACATCATGTAGAAACAAGCAGACACTTTCTGACATCATGTAGAAACAAGCAGACTCTTTCTGACATCATGTAGAAACAAGCAGTCTCATTCTGACATAATCTAGAAACAAGCAGACTCTTTATGACATCATAAAGAAACAAGCAGACTTTCTGACATCATGTAGAAACAAGAAGACTCTTTCTGACATCATGTAGAAACAAGCAGACACTTTCTGACATCATGTAGAAACAAGCAGACTCTTTCTGACATCATCTAGAAACAAGTAGTCTCCTTCTGACATCATAAAGAAACAAGCAGTCTGCCTCTGATATCATAAAGAACCAAGCAGTATCTTTCTGACATCATGTAGAAACAAGCACAATCTTTCTGACATCATGTAAAAACAAGCAGACTCTTTCTGACATCATGTAGAAACAAGCAGTCTCATTCTGACATCATCTAGAAACAAGCAGACTCTTTCTGACATCATGTAGAAACAAGCAGACTCTTTCTGACATCATAAAGAAACAAGCAGACTTTCTGACATCATGTAGAAACAAGTAGACTCTTTCTGACATCATGAAAAAACAAGCAGACTCTTTCTGACATCATGTAGAAACAAGCAGACTCTTTCTGACATCATGTAGAAACAAGCAGACTTTCTGACATCATGTAAAAACAATCAGACTCTTTCTGACATCAAAAAGAAACAAGCAGACGTTCTGACATCATGTAGAAACAAGCAGATTCTTTCTGAAATCATGTAAAACAAGCAGACTCTTTCTGACATCATGTAGAAACAAGCAGACTCTTTCTGACATCATGTAAAAACAAGCAGACTCTTTCTGACATCATGTAGAAACAAGCAGTCTCCTTCTGACATCATCTAGAAACAAGCAGACTCTTTCTGACATCATGTAAAAACAAGCAGACTCTTTCTGACATCATGTAAAAACAAGCAGACTCTTTCTGACATCATGTAGAAACAAGCAGACTCTTTATGACATCTTCTAGAAACAAGCAGACTCTTTCTGACATCATGTAAAAGCAAGCAGTCTCATACTTACATCATGTAGAAACAAGCAGACTCTTTATGACTTCATAAAGAAACAAGCAGACTCTTTCTGACATCATGTAAAAACAAGCACACTCTTTCTGACATCATGTAAAAAAGCAGACTCTTTCTGACATCATGTAGAAACAAGAAGATGCTTTCTGACATCATGTAGACACAAGCAGACTCTTTCTGACATCATGTAGAAACAAGCAGACTCTTTCTGACATCATAAAGAAACAAGCAGACTTTCTGACATCATGTAGAAACAAGCAGACTCTTTCTGACATCACAAAGAAACAACAGACTTTCTGAAATCATGTAGAAACAAGCAGACTTTCTGACATCATGTAGAAACAAGCAGACTCTTTCTGACATCATGAAAAAACAAGCAGACGCTTTCTGACATCATGTAGAAACAAGCAGACTCTTTCTGACATCATGTGGAAACAAGCAGACTTTCTGACATCATGTAAAAACAATTAGACTCTTTCTGACATCATGTAGAAACAAGCACTCTTTCTGACATCATGTAGAAAAAAGCAGCCTTTCTGACATCATGTAAAAACAAGCAGACTCTTTCTGACATCATGTAGAAACAAGCAGACTCTTTATGACATCTTCTAGAAACAAGCAGACTCTTTCTGACATCATGTAAAAACAAGCACACTCTTTCTGACATCATGTAAAAACAAGCAGACTCTTTCTGACATCATGTAGAAACAAGCAGATGCTTTCTGACATCATGTAGAAACAAGCAGACTCTTTCTGACATCATGTAGAAACAAGCAGACTCTTTCTGACATCATAAAGAAACAAGCAGACTTTCTGACATCATGAAAAACAAGCATACTCTTTCTGACATCATGAAAAACAAGCATACTCTTTCTGACATCATGTAGAAACAAGCAGACTCTTTCTGACATCATCTAGAAACAAGCAGACTCATTCTGACATCATGTAGAAACAAGCAGTCTCATTCTGACATAATCTAGAAACAAGCAGACTCTTTATGACATCATGTAGAAACAAGCAGACTTTCTGACATCATGTAGAAACAAGCAGACTCTTTCTGACATCATGTAGAAACAAGCAGACACTTTCTGACATCATGTAGAAACAAGCAGACTCTTTCTGACATCATCTAGAAACAAGTAGTCTCATTCTGACATCATAAAGAAACAAGCAGTCTGCCTCTGACATCATAAAGAACCAAGCAATATCTTTCTGACATCATGTAGAAACAAGCACACTCTTTCTGACATCATGTAAAAACAAGCAGACTCTTTCTGACATCATGTAGAAACAAGCAGACTCTTTCTGACATCATAAAGAAACAAGCAGACTTTCTGACATCATGTAGAAACAAGCAGACTCTTTCTGACATCATGAAAAAACAAGCAGACTCTTTCTGACATCATGTAGAAACAAGCAGACTCTTTCTGACATCATGTAGAAACAAGCAGACTTTCTGACATCATGTAAAAACAATCAGACTCTTTCTGACATCACAAAGAAACAAGCAGACTTTCTGACATCATGTAGAAACAAGCAGATTCTTTCTGACACCATGTAAAACAAGCAGACTCTTTCTGACATCATGTAGAAACAAGCAGACTCTTTCTGACATCATGTAAAAACAAGCAGACTCTTTCTGACATCATGTAGAAACAAGCAGTCCCATTCTGACATCATCTAGAAACAAGCAGACTCTTTCTGACATCATGTAAAAACAAGCAGACTCTTTCTGACATCATCTAGAAACAAGCAGACTCTTTCTGACATCATGTAAAAACAAGCAGACTCTTTCTGACATCATGTAAAAACAAGCAGACTCTTTCTGACATCATGTAGAAACAAGCAGTCTCATTCTGACATCATCTAGAAACAAGCAGACTCTTTCTGACATCATGTAAAAACAAGCAGACTCTTTCTGACATCATGTAAAAACAAGCAGACTCTTTCTGACATCATGTAAAAACAAGCAGACTCTTTCTGACATCATGTAGAAACAAGCAGACTCTTTATCACATCTTCTAGAAACAAGCAGACTCTTTCTGACATCATGTAAAAGCAAGCAGTCTCATTCTGACATCATGTAGAAACAAGCAGACTCTTAATGACATCATAAAGAAACAAGCAGACTCTTTCTGACATCATGTAAAAACAAGCAGACTCTTTCTGACATCATGTAGAAACAAGCAGATGCTTTCTGACATCATGTAAAAACAATCAGACTCTTTCTGACATCACAAAGAAACAAGCAGACGTTCTGACATCATGTAGAAACAAGCAGATTCTTTCTGACATCATGTAAAACAAGCAGACTCTTTCTGACATCATGTAGAAACAAGCAGACTCTTTCTGACATCATGTAAAAACAAGCAGACTCTTTCTGACATCATGTAGAAACAAGCAGTCTCATTCTGACATCATCTAGAAACAAGCAGACTCTTTCTGACATCATGTAAAAACAAGCAGACTCTTTCTGACATCATGTAGAAACAAGCAGACTCTTTCTGACATCATGTAGAAACAAGCAGACTTTCTGACATCACAAAGAAACAAGCAGATTCTTTCTGACATCATGTAAAACAAGCAGACTCTTTCTGACATCATGTAAAAACAAGCAGACTCTTTCTGACATCATGTAAAAACAAGCAGACTCTTTCTGACATCATGTAGAAACAAGCAGTCTCATTCTGACATCATCTAGAAACAAGCAGACTCTTTCTGACATCATGTAGAAACAAGCAGACTCTTTCTGACATCATAAAGAAACAAGCAGACTTTCTGACATCATGTAGAAACAAGCAGACTCTTTCTGACATCATGAAAAAACAAGCAGACTCTTTCTGACATCATGTAGAAACAAGCAGACTTTCTGACATCATGTAGAAACAAGCAGACTGTCTGACATCATGTAGAAACAAGCAGACTTTCTGACATAATGTAAAAACAATTAGACTCTTTCTGACATCATGTAGAAACAAGCACTCTTTCTGACATCATGTAGAAACAAGCAGACTTTCTGACATCATGTAAAAACAAGCAGACTCTTTCTGACATCATGTAGAAACAAGCAGACTCTTTATGACATCTTCTAGAAACAAGCAGACTCTTTCTGACATAATGTAAAAGCAAGCAGTCTCATTCTGACATCATGTAGAAACAAGCAGACTCTTTATGACATCATAAAGAAACAAGCAGACTCTTTCTGACATCATGTAAAAACAAGCACACTCTTTCTGACATCATGTAAAAAAAGCAGACTCTTTCTGACATCATGTAGAAACAAGCAGATGCTTTCTGACATCATGTAGACACAAGCAGACTCTTTCTGACATCATGTAGAAACAAGCAGACTCTTTCTGACATCATAAAGAAACAAGCAGACTTTCTGACATCATGTAGAAACAAGCAGACTCTTTCTGACATCACAAAGAAACAACAGACTTTCTGACATCATGTAGAAACAAGCAGACATTCTGACATCATGTAGAAACAAGCAGACTCTTTCTGACATCATGAAAAAACAAGCAGACCCTTTCTGACATCATGTAGAAACAAGCAGACTCTTTCTGACATCATGTGGAAACAAGCAGACTTTCTGACATCATGTAAAAACAATTAGACTCTTTCTGACATCATGTAGAAACAAGCACTCTTTCTGACATCATGTAGAAACAAGCAGCCTTTCTGACATCATGTAAAAACAAGCAGACTCTTTCTGACATCATGTAGAAACAAGCAGACTCTTTATGACATCTTCTAGAAACAAGCAGACTCTTTCTGACATCATGTAAAAGCAAGCAGTCTCATTCTGACATCATGTAGAAACAAGCAGACTCTTTATGACATCATAAAGAAACAAGCAGACTCTTTCATACATCATGTAAAAACAAGCACACTCTTTCTGACATCATGTAAAAACAAGCAGACTCTTTCTCACATCATGTAGAAACAAGCAGATGCTTTCTGACATCATGTAGAAACAAGCAGACTCTTTCTGACATCATGTAGAAACAAGCAGACTCTTTCTGACATCATAAAGAAACAAGCAGACTTTCTGACATCATGAAAAACAAGCATACTCTTTCTGACATCATGAAAAACAAGCATAATCTTTCTGACATCATGTAGAAACAAGCAGACTCTTTCTGACATCATCTAGAAACAAGCAGACTCATTCTGACATCATGTAGAAACAAGCAGTCTCATTCTGACATAATCTAGAAACAAGCAGACTCTTTATGACATCATAAAGAAACAAGCAGACTTTCTGACATCATGTAGAAACAAGCAGACTCTTTCTGACATCATGTAGAAACAAGCAGACACTTTCTGACATCATGTAGAAACAAGCAGACTCTTTCTGACATCATGTAAAAACAAGCAGACTCTTTCTGACATCATGTAGAAACAAGCAGTCTCATTCTGACATCATCTAGAAACAAGCAGACTCTTTCTGACATCATGTAAAAACAAGCAGACTCTTTCTGACATCATGTAGAAACAAGCAGACACTTTCTGACATCATGTAGAAACAAGCAGACTCTTTCTGACATCATGTAGAAACAAACAGTCTCATTCTGACATAATCTAGAAACAAGCAGACTCTTTATGACATCATAAAGAAACAAGCAGACTTTCTGACATCATGTAGAAACAAGAAGACTCTTTCTGACATCATGTAGAAACAAGCAGACACTTTCTGACATCATGTAGAAACAAGCAGACTCTTTCTGACATCATCTAGAAACAAGTAGTCTCCTTCTGACATCATAAAGAAACACGCAGTCTGCCTCTGATATCATAAAGAACCAAGCAGTATCTTTCTGACATCATGTAGAAACAAGCACACTCTTTCTGACATCATGTAAAAACAAGCAGACTCTTTCTGACATCATGTAGAAACAAGCAGTCTCATTCTGACATCATCTAGAAACAAGCAGACTCTTTCTGACATCATGTAGAAACAAGCAGACTCTTTCTGACATCATAAAGAAACAAGCAGACTTTCTGACATCATGTAGAAACAAGTAGACTCTTTCTGACATCATGAAAAAATAAGCAGACTCTTTCTGACATCATGTAGAAACAAGCAGACTCTTTCTGACATCATGTAGAAACAAGCAGACTTTCTGACATTATGTAAAAACAATCAGACTCTTTCTGACATCAAAAAGAAACAAGCAGACGTTCTGACATCATGTAGAAACAAGCAGATTCTTTCTGACATCATGTAAAACAAGCAGACTCTTTCTGACATCATGTAGAAACAAGCAGACTCTTTCTGACATCATGTAAAAACAAGCAGACTCTTTCTGACATCATGTAGAAACAAGCAGTCTCCTTCTGACATCATCTAGAAACAAGCAGACTCTTTCTGACATCATGTAAAAACAAGCAGACTCTTTCTGACATCATGTAAAAACAAGCAGACTCTTTCTGACATCATGTAGAAACAAGCAGACTCTTTATGACATCTTCTAGAAACAAGCAGACTCTTTCTGACATCATGTAAAAGCAAGCAGTCTCATTTTGACATCATGTAGAAACAAGCAGACTCTTTATGACATCATAAAGAAACAAGCAGACTCTTTCTGACATTATGTAAAAACAAGCACACTCTTTCTGACATCATGTAAAAAAAGCAGACTCTTTCTGACATCATGTAGAAACAAGCAGATGCTTTCTGACATCATGTAGACACAAGCAGACTCTTTCTGACATCATGTAGAAACAAGCAGACTCTTTCTGACATCATAAAGAAACAAGCAGACTTTCTGACATCATGTAGAAACAAGCAGACTCTTTCTGACATCACAAAGAAACAACAGACTTTCTGACATCATGTAGAAACAAGCAGACTTTCTGACATCATGTAGAAACAAGCAGACTCTTTCTGACATCATGAAAAAACAAGCAGACTCTTTCTGACATCATGTAGAAACAAGCAGACTCTTTCTGACATCATGTGGAAACAAGCAGACTTTCTGACATCATGTAAAAACAATTAGACTCTTTCTGACATCATGTAGAAACAAGCACTCTTTCTGACATCATGTAGAAACAAGCAGCCTTTCTGACATCATGTAAAAACAAGCAGACTCTTTCTGACATCATGTAGAAACAAGCAGACTCTTTATGACATCTTCTAGAAACAAGCAGACTCTTTCTGACATCATGTAAAAACAAGCACACTCTTTCTGACATCATGTAAAAACAAGCAGACTCTTTCTGACATCATGTAGAAACAAGCAGATGCTTTCTGACATCATGTAGAAACAAGCAGACTCTTTCTGACATCATGTAGAAACAAGCAGACTCTTTCTGACATCATAAAGAAACAAGCAGACTTCCTGACATCATGAAAAACAAGCATACTCTTTCTGACATCATGAAAAACAAGCATACTCTTTCTGACATCATGTAGAAACAAGCAGACTCTTTCTGACATCATCTAGAAACAAGCAGACTCATTCTGACATCATGTAGAAACAAGCAGTCTCATTCTGACATAATCTAGAAACAAGCAGACTCTTTATGACATCATAAAGAAACAAGCAGACTTTCTGACATCATGTAGAAACAAGCAGACTCTTTCTGACATCATGTAGAAACAAGCAGACACTTTCTGACATCATGTAGAAACAAGCAGACTCTTTCTGACATCATCTAGAAACAAGTAGTCTCATTCTGACATCATAAAGCAACAAGCAGTCTGCCTCTGACATCATAAAGAACCAAGCAATATCTTTCTGACATCATGTAGAAACAAGCACACTCTTTCTGACATCATGTAAAAACAAGCAGACTCTTTCTGACATCATGTAGAAACAAGCAGACTCTTTCTGACATCATAAAGAAACAAGCAGACTTTCTGACATCATGAAAAACAAGCATACTCTTTCTGACATCATGAAAAACAAGCATACTCTTTCTGACATCATGTAGAAACAAGCAGACTCTTTCTGACATCATCTAGAAACAAGCAGACTCATTCTGACATCATGTAGAAACAAGCAGTCTCATTCTGACATAATCTAGAAACAAGCAGACTCTTTATGACATCATAAAGAAACAAGCCGACTTTCTGACATCATGTAGAAACAAGCAGACTCTTTCTGACATCATGTAGAAACAAGCAGACACTTTCTGACATCATGTAGAAACAAGCAGACTCTTTCTGACATCATCTAGAAACAAGTAGTCTCCTTCTGACATCATAAAGAAACAAGCAGTCTGCCTCTGACATCATAAAGAACCAAGCAGTATCTTTCTGACATCATGTAGAAACAAGCACACTCTTTCTGACATCATGTAAAAACAAGCAGACTCTTTCTGACATCATGTAGAAACAAGCAGTCTCATTCTGACATCATCTAGAAACAAGCAGACTCTTTCTGACATCATGTAGAAACAAGCAGACTCTTTCTGACATCATAAAGAAACAAGCAGACTTTCTGACATCATGTAGAAACAAGCAGACTCTTTCTGACATCATGAAAAAACAAGCAGACTCTTTCTGACATCATGTAGAAACAAGCAGACTCTTTCTGACATCATGTAGAAACAAGCAGACTTTCTGACATCATGTAAAAACAATCAGACTCTTTCTGACATCACAAAGAAACAAGCAGACTTTCTGACATCATGTAGAAACAAGCAGATTCTTTCTGACATCATGTAAAACAAGCAGACTCTTTCTGACATCATGTAGAAACAAGCAGACTCTTTCTGACATCATGTAAAAACAAGCAGACTCTTTCTGACATCATGTAGAAACAAGCAGTCTCATTCTGACATCATCTAGAAACAAGCAGACTCTTTCTGACATCATGTAAAAACAAGCAGACTCTTTCTGACATCATGTAGAAACAAGCAGACACTTTCTGACATCATGTAGACACAAGCAGACTCTTTCTGACATCATGTAGAAACAAGCAGTCTCATTCTGACATAATCTAGAAACAAGCAGACTCTTTATGACATCATAAAGAAACAAGCAGACTTTCTGACATCATGTAGAAACAAGAAGACTCTTTCTGACATCATTTAGAAACAAGCAGACACTTTCTGACATCATGTAGAAACAAGCAGACTCTTTCTGACATCATCTAGAAACAAGTAGTCTCCTTCTGACATCATAAAGAAACAAGCAGTCTGCCTCTGATATCATAAAGAACCAAGCAGTATCTTTCTGACATCATGTAGAAACAAGCACACTCTTTCTGACATCATGTAAAAACAAGCAGACTCTTTCTGACATCATGTAGAAACAAGCAGTCTCATTCTGACATCATCTAGAAACAAGCAGACTCTTTCTGACATCATGTAGAAACAAGCAGACTCTTTCTGACATCATAAAGAAACAAGCAGACTTTCTGACATCATGTAGAAACAAGTAGACTCTTTCTGACATCATGAAAAAACAAGCAGACTCTTTCTGACATCATGTAGAAACAAGCAGACTCTTTCTGACATCATGTAGAAACAAGCAGACTTTCTGACATCATGTAAAAACAATCAGACTCTTTCTGACATCAAAAAGAAACAAGCAGACGTTCTGACATCATGTAGAAACAAGCAGATTCTTTCTGAAATCATGTAAAACAAGCAGACTCTTTCTGACATCATGTAGAAACAAGCAGACTCTTTCTGACATCATGTAAAAACAAGCAGACTCTTTCTGACATCATGTAGAAACAAGCAGTCTCCTTCTGACATCATCTAGAAACAAGCAGACTCTTTCTGACATCATGTAAAAACAAGCAGACTCTTTCTGACATCATGTAAAAACAAGCAGACTCTTTCTGACATCATGTAGAAACAAGCAGACTCTTTATGACATCTTCTAGAAACAAGCAGACTCTTTCTGACATGTAAAAGCAAGCAGTCTCATACTTACATCATGTAGAAACAAGCAGACTCTTTATGACATCATAAAGAAACAAGCAGACTCTTTCTGACATCATGTAAAAACAAGCACACTCTTTCTGACATCATGTAAAAAAAGCAGACTCTTTCTGACATCATGTAGAAACAAGAAGATGCTTTCTGACATCATGTAGACACAAGCAGACTCTTTCTGACATCATGTAGAAACAAGCAGACTCTTTCTGACATCACAAAGAAACAACAGACTTTCTGAAATCATGTAGAAACAAGCAGACTTTCTGACATCATGTAGAAACAAGCAGACTCTTTCTGACATCATGAAAAAACAAGCAGACGCTTTCTGACATCATGTAGAAACAAGCAGACTCTTTCTGACATCATGTGGAAACAAGCAGACTTTCTGACATCATGTAAAAACAATTAGACTCTTTCTGACATCATGTAGAAACAAGCACTCTTTCTGACATCATGTAGAAACAAGCAGCCTTTCTGACATCATGTAAAAACAAGCAGACTCTTTCTGACATCATGTAGAAACAAGCAGACTCTTTATGACATCTTCTAGAAACAAGCAGACTCTTTCTGACATCATGTAAAAACAAGCAGACTCTTTCTGACATCATGTAGAAACAAGCAGATGCTTTCTGACATCATGTAGAAACAAGCAGACTCTTTCTGACATCATGTAGAAACAAGCAGACTCTTTCTGACATCATAAACGAAACAAGCAGACTTTCTGACATCATGAAAAACAAGCATACTCTTTCTGACATCATGAAAAACAAGCATACTCTTTCTGACATCATGTAGAAACAAGCAGACTCTTTCTGACATCATCTAGAAACAAGCAGACTCATTTTGACATCATGTAGAAACAAGCAGTCTCATTCTGACATAATCTAGAAACAAGCAGACTCTTTATGACATCATAAAGAAACAAGCAGACTTTCTGACATCATGTAGAAACAAGCAGACTCTTTCTGACATCATGTAGAAACAAGCAGACACTTTCTGACATCATGTAGAAACAAGCAGACTCTTTCTGACATCATCTAGAAACAAGTAGTCTCATTCTGACATCATAAAGAAACAAGCAGTCTGCCTCTGACATCATAAAGAACCAAGCAATATCTTTCTGACATCATGTAGAAACAAGCACACTCTTTCTGACATCATGTAAAAACAAGCAGACTCTTTCTGACATCATGTAGAAACAAGCAGACTCTTTCTGACATCATAAAGAAACAAGCAGACTTTCTGACATCATGTAGAAACAAGCAGACTCTTTCTGACATCATGAAAAAACAAGCAGACTCTTTCTGACATCATGTAGAAACAAGCAGACTCTTTCTGACATCATGTAGAAACAAGCAGACTTTCTGACATCATGTAAAAACAATCAGACTCTTTCTGACATCACAAAGAAACAAGCAGACTTTCTGACATCATGTAGAAACAAGCAGATTCTTTCTGACATCATGTAAAACAAGCAGACTCTTTCTGACATCATGTAGAAACAAGCAGACTCTTTCTGACATCATGTAAAAACAAGCAGACTCTTTCTGACATCATGTAGAAACAAGCAGTCTCATTCTGACATCATCTAGAAACAAGCAGACTCTTTCTGACATCATGTAAAAACAAGCAGACTCTTTCTGACATCATCTAGAAACAAGCAGACTCTTTCTGACATCATGTAAAAACAAGCAGACTCTTTCTGACATCATGTAAAAACAAGCAGACTCTTTCTGACATCATGTAGAAACAAGCAGTCTCATTCTGACATCATCTAGAAACAAGCAGACTCTTTCTGACATCATGTAAAAACAAGCAGACTCTTTCTGACATCATGTAAAAACAAGCAGACTCTTTCTGACATCATGTAAAAACAAGCAGACTCTTTCTGACATCATGTAGAAACAAGCAGACTCTTTATCACATCTTCTAGAAACAAGCAGACTCTTTCTGACATCATGTAAAAGCAAGCAGTCTCATTCTGACATCATGTAGAAACAAGCAGACTCTTAATGACATCATAAAGAAACAAGCAGACTCTTTCTGACATCATGTAAAAACAAGCAGACTCTTTCTGACATCATGTAGAAACAACCAGATGCTTTCTGACATCATGTAAAAACAATCAGACTCTTTCTGACATCACAAAGAAACAAGCAGACGTTCTGACATCATGTAGAAACAAGCAGATTCTTTCTGACATCATGTAAAACAAGCAGACTCTTTCTGACATCATGTAGAAACAAGCAGACTCTTTCTGACATCATGTAAAAACAAGCAGACTCTTTCTGACATCATGTAGAAACAAGCAGTCTCATTCTGACATCATCTAGAAACAAGCAGACTCTTTCTGACATCATGTAAAAACAAGCAGACTCTTTCTGACATCATGTAGAAACAAGCAGACTCTTTCTGACATCATGTAGAAACAAGCAGACTTTCTGACATCACAAAGAAACAAGCAGATTCTTTCTGACATCATGTAAAACAAGCAGACTCTTTCTGACATCATGTAAAAACAAGCAGACTCTTTCTGACATCATGTAAAAACAAGCTGACTCTTTCTGACATCATGTAGAAACAAGCAGTCTCATTCTGACATCATCTAGAAACAAGCAGACTCTTTCTGACATCATGTAGAAACAAGCAGACTCTTTCTGACATCATAAAGAAACAAGCAGACTTTCTGACATCATGTAGAAACAAGCAGACTCTTTCTGACATCATGAAAAAACAAGCAGACTCTTTCTGACATCATGTAGAAACAAGCAGACTTTCTGACATCATGTAGAAACAAGCAGACTGTCTGACATCATGTAGAAACAAGCAGACTTTCTGACATAATGTAAAAACAATTAGACTCTTTCTGACATCATGTAGAAACAAGCACTCTTTCTGACATCATGTAGAAACAAGCAGACTTTCTGACATCATGTAAAAACAAGCAGACTCTTTCTGACATCATGTAGAAACAAGCAGACTCTTTATGACATCTTCTAGAAACAAGCAGCCTTTCTGACATCATGTAAAAACAAGCAGACTCTTTCTGACATCATGTAGAAACAAGCAGACTCTTTATGACATCTTCTAGAAACAAGCAGACTCTTTCTGACATCATGTAAAAACAAGCAGACTCTTTCTGACATCATGTAGAAACAAGCAGATGCTTTCTGACATCATGTAGAAACAAGCAGACTCTTTCTGACATCATGTAGAAACAAGCAGACTCTTTCTGACATCATAAACGAAACAAGCAGACTTTCTGACATCATGAAAAACAAGCATACTCTTTCTGACATCATGAAAAACAAGCATACTCTTTCTGACATCATGTAGAAACAAGCAGACTCTTTCTGACATCATCTAGAAACAAGCAGACTCATTTTGACATCATGTAGAAACAAGCAGTCTCATTCTGACATAATCTAGAAACAAGCAGACTCTTTATGACATCATAAAGAAACAAGCAGACTTTCTGACATCATGTAGAAACAAGCAGACTCTTTCTGACATCATGTAGAAACAAGCAGACACTTTCTGACATCATGTAGAAACAAGCAGACTCTTTCTGACATAATCTAGAAACAAGTAGTCTCATTCTGACATCATAAAGAAACAAGCAGTCTGCCTCTGACATCATAAAGAACCAAGCAATATCTTTCTGACATCATGTAGAAACAAGCACACTCTTTCTGACATCATGTAAAAACAAGCAGACTCTTTCTGACATCATGTAGAAACAAGCAGACTCTTTCTGACATCATAAAGAAACAAGCAGACTTTCTGACATCATGTAGAAACAAGCAGACTCTTTCTGACATCATGAAAAAACAAGCAGACTCTTTCTGACATCATGTAGAAACAAGCAGACTCTTTCTGACATCATGTAGAAACAAGCAGACTTTCTGACATCATGTAAAAACAATCAGACTCTTTCTGACATCACAAAGAAACAAGCAGACTTTCTGACATCATGTAGAAACAAGCAGATTCTTTCTGACATCATGTAAAACAAGCAGACTCTTTCTGACATCATGTAGAAACAAGCAGACTCTTTCTGACATCATGTAAAAACAAGCAGACTCTTTCTGACATCATGTAGAAACAAGCAGTCTCATTCTGACATCATCTAGAAACAAGCAGACTCTTTCTGACATCATGTAAAAACAAGCAGACTCTTTCTGACATCATCTAGAAACAAGCAGACTCTTTCTGACATCATGTAAAAACAAGCAGACTCTTTCTGACATCATGTAAAAACAAGCAGACTCTTTCTGACATCATGTAGAAACAAGCAGTCTCATTCTGACATCATCTAGAAACAAGCAGACTCTTTCTGACATCATGTAAAAACAAGCAGACTCTTTCTGACATCATGTAAAAACAAGCAGACTCTTTCTGACATCATGTAAAAACAAGCAGACTCTTTCTGACATCATGTAGAAACAAGCAGACTCTTTATCACATCTTCTAGAAACAAGCAGACTCTTTCTGACATCATGTAAAAGCAAGCAGTCTCATTCTGACATCATGTAGAAACAAGCAGACTCTTAATGACATCATAAAGAAACAAGCAGACTCTTTCTGACATCATGTAAAAACAAGCAGACTCTTTCTGACATCATGTAGAAACAACCAGATGCTTTCTGACATCATGTAAAAACAATCAGACTCTTTCTGACATCACAAAGAAACAAGCAGACGTTCTGACATCATGTAGAAACAAGCAGATTCTTTCTGACATCATGTAAAACAAGCAGACTCTTTCTGACATCATGTAGAAACAAGCAGACTCTTTCTGACATCATGTAAAAACAAGCAGACTCTTTCTGACATCATGTAGAAACAAGCAGTCTCATTCTGACATCATCTAGAAACAAGCAGACTCTTTCTGACATCATGTAAAAACAAGCAGACTCTTTCTGACATCATGTAGAAACAAGCAGACTCTTTCTGACATCATGTAGAAACAAGCAGACTTTCTGACATCACAAAGAAACAAGCAGATTCTTTCTGACATCATGTAAAACAAGCAGACTCTTTCTGACATCATGTAAAAACAAGCAGACTCTTTCTGACATCATGTAAAAACAAGCTGACTCTTTCTGACATCATGTAGAAACAAGCAGTCTCATTCTGACATCATCTAGAAACAAGCAGACTCTTTCTGACATCATGTAGAAACAAGCAGACTCTTTCTGACATCATAAAGAAACAAGCAGACTTTCTGACATCATGTAGAAACAAGCAGACTCTTTCTGACATCATGAAAAAACAAGCAGACTCTTTCTGACATCATGTAGAAACAAGCAGACTTTCTGACATCATGTAGAAACAAGCAGACTGTCTGACATCATGTAGAAACAAGCAGACTTTCTGACATAATGTAAAAACAATTAGACTCTTTCTGACATCATGTAGAAACAAGCACTCTTTCTGACATCATGTAGAAACAAGCAGACTTTCTGACATCATGTAAAAACAAGCAGACTCTTTCTGACATCATGTAGAAACAAGCAGACTCTTTATGACATCTTCTAGAAACAAGCAGACTCTTTCTGACATCATGTAAAAGCAAGCAGTCTCATTCTGACATCATGTAGAAACAAGCAGACTCTTTATGACATCATAAAGAAACAAGCAGACTCTTTCTGACATCATGTAAAAACAAGCACACTCTTTCTGACATCATGTAAAAAAGCAGACTCTTTCTGACATCATGTAGAAACAAGCAGATGCTTTCTGACATCATGTAGACACAAGCAGACTCTTTCTGACATCATGTAGAAACAAGCAGACTCTTTCTGACATCATAAAGAAACAAGCAGACTTTCTGACATCATGTAGAAACAAGCAGACTCTTTCTGACATCACAAAGAAACAACAGACTTTCTGACATCATGTAGAAACAAGCAGACTTTCTGACATCATGTAGAAACAAGCAGACTCTTTCTGACATCATGAAAAAACAAGCAGACCCTTTCTGACATCATGTAGAAACAAGCAGACTCTTTCTGACATCATGTGGAAACAAGCAGACTTTCTGACATCATGTAAAAACAATTAGACTCTTTCTGACATCATGTAGAAACAAGCACTCTTTCTGACATCATGTAGAAACAAGCAGCGTTTCTGACATCATGTAAAAACAAGCAGACTCTTTCTGACATCATGTAGAAACAAGCAGACTCTTTATGACATCTTCTAGAAACAAGCAGACTCTTTCTGACATCATGTAAAAGCAAGCAGTCTCATTCTGACATCATGTAGAAACAAGCAGACTCTTTCTCAAATCATGTAGAAACAAGCAGATGCTTTCTGACATCATGTAGAAACAAGCAGACTCTTTCTGACATCATGTAGAAACAAGCAGACTCTTTCTGACATCATGTGGAAACAAGCAGCGTTTCTGACATCATGTAAAAACAAGCAGACTCTTTCTGACATCATGTAAAAGCAAGCAGTCTCATTCTGACATCATAAAGAAACAAGCAGACTCTTTCTGACATCATGTAAAAACAAGCACACTCTTTCTGACATCATGTAAAAACAAGCAGACTCTTTCTCAAATCATGTAGAAACAAGCAGATGCTTTCTGACATCATGTAGAAACAAGCAGACTCTTTCTGACATCATGTAGAAACAAGCAGACTCTTTCTGACATCATAAAGAAACAAGCAGACTTTCTGACATCATGAAAAACAAGCATACTCTTTCTGACATCATGAAAAACAAGCATACTCTTTCTGACATCATGTAGAAACAAGCAGACTCTTTCTGACATCATCTAGAAACAAGCAGACTCATTCTGGCATCATGTAGAAACAAGCAGTCTCATTCTGACATAATCTAGAAACAAGCAGACTCTTTATGACATCATAAAGAAACAAGCAGACTTTCTGACATCATGTAGAAACAAGCAGACTCTTTCTGACATCATGTAGAAACAAGCAGACACTTTCTGACATCATGTAGAAACAAGCAGACTCTTTCTGACATCATGTAAAAACAAGCAGACTCTTTCTGACATCATGTAGAAACAAGCAGTCTCATTCTGACATCATCTAGAAACAAGCAGACTCTTTCTGACATCATGTAAAAACAAGCAGACTCTTTCTGACATCATGTAGAAACAAGCAGACACTTTCTGACATCATGTAGAAACAAGCAGACTCTTTCTGACATCATGTAGAAACAAGCAGTCTCATTCTGACATAATCTAGAAACAAGCAGACTCTTTATGACATCATAAAGAAACAAGCAGACTTTCTGACATCATGTAGAAACAAGAAGACTCTTTCTGACATCATGTAGAAACAAGCAGACACTTTCTGACATCATGTAGAAACAAGCAGACTCTTTCTGACATCATCTAGAAACAAGTAGTCTCCTTCTGACATCATAAAGAAACACGCAGTCTGCCTCTGATATCATAAAGAACCAAGCAGTATCTTTCTGACATCATGTAGAAACAAGCACACTCTTTCTGACATCATGTAAAAACAAGCAGACTCTTTCTGACATCATGTAGAAACAAGCAGTCTCATTCTGACATCATCTAGAAACAAGCAGACTCTTTCTGACATCATGTAGAAACAAGCAGACTCTTTCTGACATCATAAAGAAACAAGCAGACTTTCTGACATCATGTAGAAACAAGTAGACTCTTTCTGACATCATGAAAAAACAAGCAGACTCTTTCTGACATCATGTAGAAACAAGCAGACTCTTTCTGACATCATGTAGAAACAAGCAGACTTTCTGACATCATGTAAAAACAATCAGACTCTTTCTGACATCAAAAAGAAACAAGCAGACGTTCTGACATCATGTAGAAACAAGCAGATTCTTTCTGACATCATGTAAAACAAGCAGACTCTTTCTGACATCATGTAGAAACAAGCAGACTCTTTCTGACATCATGTAAAAACAAGCAGACTCTTTCTGACATCATGTAGAAACAAGCAGTCTCCTTCTGACATCATCTAGAAACAAGCAGACTCTTTCTGACATCATGTAAAAACAAGCAGACTCTTTCTGACATCATGTAAAAACAAGCAGACTCTTTCTGACATCATGTAGAAACAAGCAGACTCTTTATGACATCTTCTAGAAACAAGCAGACTCTTTCTGACATCATGTAAAAGCAAGCAGTCTCATTTTGACATCATGTAGAAACAAGCAGACTCTTTATGACATCATAAAGAAACAAGCAGACTCTTTCTGACATCATGTAAAAACAAGCACACTCTTTCTGACATCATGTAAAAAAAGCAGACTCTTTCTGACATCATGTAGAAACAAGCAGATGCTTTCTGACATCATGTAGACACAAGCAGACTCTTTCTGACATCATGTAGAAACAAGCAGACTCTTTCTGACATCATAAAGAAACAAGCAGACTTTCTGACATCATGTAGAAACAAGCAGACTCTTTCTGACATCACAAAGAAACAACAGACTTTCTGACATCATGTAGAAACAAGCAGACTTTCTGACATCATGTAGAAACAAGCAGACTCTTTCTGACATCATGAAAAAACAAGCAGACTCTTTCTGACATCATGTAGAAACAAGCAGACTCTTTCTGACATCATGTGGAAACAAGCAGACTTTCTGACATCATGTAGAAACAAGCAGTCTCATTCTGACATAATCTAGAAACAAGCAGACTCTTTCTGACATCATAAAGAAACAAGCACTCTTTCTGACATCATGTAGAAACAAGCAGCCTTTCTGACATCATGTAAAAACAAGCAGACTCTTTCTGACATCATGTAGAAACAAGCAGACTCTTTATGACATCTTCTAGAAACAAGCAGACTCTTTCTGACATCATGTAAAAACAAGCACACTCTTTCTGACATCATGTAAAAACAAGCAGACTCTTTCTGACATCATGTAGAAACAAGCAGATGCTTTCTGACATCATGTAGAAACAAGCAGACTCTTTCTGACATCATGTAGAAACAAGCAGACTCTTTCTGACATCATAAAGAAACAAGCAGACTTTCTGACATCATGAAAAACAAGCATACTCTTTCTGACATCATGAAAAACAAGCATACTCTTTCTGACATCATGTAGAAACAAGCTGACTCTTTCTGACATCATCTAGAAACAAGCAGACTCATTCTGACATCATGTAGAAACAAGCAGTCTCATTCTGACATAATCTAGAAACAAGCAGACTCTTTATGACATCATAAAGAAACAAGCAGACTTTCTGACATCATGTAGAAACAAGCAGACTCTTTCTGACATCATGTAGAAACAAGCAGACACTTTCTGACATCATGTAGAAACAAGCAGACTCTTTCTGACATCATCTAGAAACAAGT
The DNA here is from genome assembly GCF_043380555.1 of Nothobranchius furzeri. Classification (NCBI taxonomy): domain Eukaryota; kingdom Metazoa; phylum Chordata; class Actinopteri; order Cyprinodontiformes; family Nothobranchiidae; genus Nothobranchius; species Nothobranchius furzeri. The sequence goes on along the minus strand of NC_091751.1, from coordinate 46,256,487 downwards.
AGTCTCATTCTGACATCATAAAGAAACAAGCAGTCTGCCTCTGACATCATAAAGAACCAAGCAATATCTTTCTGACATCATGTAGAAACAAGCACACTCTTTCTGACATCATGTAAAAACAAGCAGACTCTTTCTGACATCATGTAGAAACAAGCAGACTCTTTCTGACATCATAAAGAAACAAGCAGACTTTCTGACATCATGTAGAAACAAGCAGACTCTTTCTGACATCATGAAAAAACAAGCAGACTCTTTCTGACATCATGTAGAAACAAGCAGACTCTTTCTGACATCATGTAGAAACAAGCAGACTTTCTGACATCATGTAAAAACAATCAGACTCTTTCTGACATCACAAAGAAACAAGCAGACTTTCTGACATCATGTAGAAACAAGCAGATTCTTTCTGACATCATGTAAAACAAGCAGACTCTTTCTGACATCATGTAGAAACAAGCAGACTCTTTCTGACATCATGTAAAAACAAGCAGACTCTTTCTGACATCATGTAGAAACAAGCAGTCTCATTCTGACATCATCTAGAAACAAGCAGACTCTTTCTGACATCATGTAAAAACAAGCAGACTCTTTCTGACATCATCTAGAAACAAGCAGACTCTTTCTGACATCATGTAAAAACAAGCAGACTCTTTCTGACATCATGTAGTAACAAGCAGTCTCATTCTGACATCATCTAGAAACAAGCAGACTCTTTCTGACATCATGTAAAAACAAGCAGACTCTTTCTGACATCATGTAAAAACAAGCAGACTCTTTCTGACATCATGTAGAAACAAGCAGACTCTTTATCACATCTTCTAGAAACAAGCAGACTCTTTCTGACATCATGTAAAAGCAAGCAGTCTCATTCTGACATCATGTAGAAACAAGCAGACTCTTAATGACATCATAAAGAAACAAGCAGACTCTTTCTGACATCATGTAAAAACAAGCAGACTCTTTCTGACATCATGTAGAAACAAGCAGATGCTTTCTGACATCATGTAAAAACAATCAGACTCTTTCTGACATCACAAAGAAACAAGCAGACGTTCTGACATCATGTAGAAACAAGCAGATTCTTTCTGACATCATGTAAAACAAGCAGACTCTTTCTGACATCATGTAGAAACAAGCAGACTCTTTCTGACATCATGTAAAAACAAGCAGACTCTTTCTGACATCATGTAGAAACAAGCAGTCTCATTCTGACATCATCTAGAAACAAGCAGACTCTTTCTGACATCATGTAAAAACAAGCAGACTCTTTCTGACATCATGTAGAAACAAGCAGACTCTTTCTGACATCATGTAGAAACAAGCAGACTTTCTGACATCACAAAGAAACAAGCAGATTCTTTCTGACCTCATGTAAAACAAGCAGACTCTTTCTGACATCATGTAAAAACAAGCAGACTCTTTCTGACATCATGTAAAAACAAGCAGACTCTTTCTGACATCATGTAGAAACAAGCAGTCTCATTCTGACATCATCTAGAAACAAGCAGACTCTTTCTGACATCATGTAGAAACAAGCAGACTCTTTCTGACATCATAAAGAAACAAGCAGACTTTCTGACATCATGTAGAAACAAGCAGACTCTTTCTGACATCATGAAAAAACAAGCAGACTCTTTCTGACATCATGTAGAAACAAGCAGACTTTCTGACATCATGTAGAAACAAGCAGACTGTCTGACATCATGTAGAAACAAGCAGACTTTCTGACATAATGTAAAAACAATTAGACTCTTTCTGACATCATGTAGAAACAAGCACTCTTTCTGACATCATGTAGAAACAAGCAGACTTTCTGACATCATGTAAAAACAAGCAGACTCTTTCTGACATCATGTAGAAACAAGCAGACTCTTTATGAAATCTTCTAGAAACAAGCAGACTCTTTCTGACATCATGTAAAAGCAAGCAGTCTCATTCTGACATCATGTAGAAACAAGCAGACTCTTTATGACATCATAAAGAAACAAGCAGACTCTTTCTGACATCATGTAAAAACAAGCACACTCTTTCTGACATCATGTAAAAAAAGCAGACTCTTTCTGACATCATGTAGAAACAAGCAGATGCTTTCTGACATCATGTAGACACAAGCAGACTCTTTCTGACATCATGTAGAAACAAGCAGACTCTTTCTGACATCATAAAGAAACAAGCAGACTTTCTGACATCATGTAGAAACAAGCAGACTCTTTCTGACATCACAAAGAAACAACAGACTTTCTGACATCATGTAGAAACAAGCAGACTTTCTGACATCATGTAGAAACAAGCAGACTCTTTCTGACATCATGAAAAAACAAGCAGACCCTTTCTGACATCATGTAGAAACAAGCAGACTCTTTCTGACATCATGTGGAAACAAGCAGACTTTCTGACATCATGTAAAAACAATTAGACTCTTTCTGACATCATGTAGAAACAAGCACTCTTTCTGACATCATGTAGAAACAAGCAGCCTTTCTGACATCATGTAAAAACAAGCAGACTCTTTCTGACATCATGTAGAAACAAGCAGACTCTTTATGACATCTTCTAGAAACAAGCAGACTCTTTCTGACATCATGTAAAAGCAAGCAGTCTCATTCTGACATCATGTAGAAACAAGCAGACTCTTTATGACATCATAAAGAAACAAGCAGACTCTTTCTGACTTCATGTAAAAACAAGCACACTCTTTCTGACATCATGTAAAAACAAGCAGACTCTTTCTCACATCATGTAGAAACAAGCAGATGCTTTCTGACATCATGTAGAAACAAGCAGACTCTTTCTGACATCATGTAGAAACAAGCTGACTCTTTCTGACATCATGTAGAAACAAGCAGACTCTTTCTGACATCATAAAGAAACAAGCAGACTTTCTGACATCATGAAAAACAAGCATACTCTTTCTGACATCATGAAAAACAAGCATACTCTTTCTGACATCATGTAGAAACAAGCAGACTCTTTCTGACATCATCTAGAAACAAGCAGACTCATTCTGACATCATGTAGAAACAAGCAGTCTCATTCTGACATAATCTAGAAACAAGCAGACTCTTTATGACATCATAAAGAAACAAGCAGACTTTCTGACATCATGTAGAAACAAGCAGACTCTTTCTGACATCATGTAGAAACAAGCAGACACTTTCTGACATCATGTAGAAACAAGCAGACTCTTTCTGACATCATCTAGAAACAAGTAGTCTCCTTCTGACATCATAAAGAAACAAGCAGTCTGCCTCTGACATCATAAAGAACCAAGCAGTATCTTTCTGACATCATGTAGAAACAAGCACACTCTTTCTGACATCATGTAAAAACAAGCAGACTCTTTCTGACATCATGTAGAAACAAGCAGTCTCATTCTGACATCATCTAGAAACAAGCAGACTCTTTCTGACATCATGTAGAAACAAGCAGACTCTTTCTGACATCATGTAGAAACAAGCAGACTCTTTCTGACATCATAAAGAAACAAGCAGACTTTCTGACATCTTGTAGAAACAAGCAGACTCTTTCTGACATCATGAAAAAACAAGCAGACTCTTTCTGACATCATGTAGAAACAAGCAGACTCTTTCTGACATCATGTAGAAACAAGCAGACTTTCTGACATCATGTAAAAACAATCAGACTCTTTCTGACATCACAAAGAAACAAGCAGACTTTCTGACATCATGTAGAAACAAGCAGATTCTTTCTGACATCATGTAAAACAAGCAGACTCTTTCTGACATCATGTAGAAACAAGCAGACTCTTTCTGACATCATGTAAAAACAAGCAGACTCTTTCTGACATCATGTAGAAACAAGCAGTCTCATTCTGACATCATCTAGAAACAAGCAGACTCTTTCTGACATCATGTAAAAACAAGCAGACTCTTTCTGACATCATGTAGAAACAAGCAGACACTTTCTGACATCATGTAGAAACAAGCAGACTCTTTCTGACATCATGTAGAAACAAGCAGTCTCATTCTGACATAATCTAGAAACAAGCAGACTCTTTATGACATCATAAAGAAACAAGCAGACTTTCTGACATCATGTAGAAACAAGAAGACTCTTTCTAACATTATGTAGAAACAAGCAGACACTTTCTGACATCATGTAGAAACAAGCAGACTCTTTCTGACATCATCTAGAAACAAGCAGACTCTTTCTGACATCATGTAGAAACAAGCAGTCTCCTTCTGACATCATAAAGAAACAAGCAGTCTGCCTCTGATATCATAAAGAACCAAGCAGTATCTTTCTGACATCATGTAGAAACAAGCACACTCTTTCTGACATCATGTAAAAACAAGCAGACTCTTTCTGACATCATGTAGAAACAAGCAGTCTCATTCTGACATCATCTAGAAACAAGCAGACTCTTTCTGACATCATGTAGAAACAAGCAGACTCTTTCTGACATCATAAAGAAACAAGCAGACTTTCTGACATCATGTAGAAACAAGCAGATTCTTTCTGACATCATGTAAAACAAGCAGACTCTTTCTGACATCATGTAGAAACAAGCAGACTCTTTCTGACATCATGTAAAAACATGCAGACTCTTTCTGACATCATGTAGAAACAAGCAGTCTCATTCTGACATCATCTAGAAACAAGCAGACTCTTTCTGACATCATGTAAAAACAAGCAGACTCTTTCTGACATCATGTAAAAACAAGCAGACTCTTTCTGACATCATGTAGAAACAAGCAGACTCTTTATGACATCTTCTAGAAACAAGCAGACTCTTTCTGACATCATGTAAAAGCAAGCAGTCTCATTCTGACATCATGTAGAAACAAGCAGACTCTTTATGACATCATAAAGAAACAAGCAGACTCTTTCTGACATCATGTAAAAACAAGCACACTCTTTCTGACATCATGTAAAAAAAGCAGACTCTTTCTGACATCATGTAGAAACAAGCAGATGCTTTCTGACATCATGTAGACACAAGCAGACTCTTTCTGACATCATGTAGAAACAAGCAGACTCTTTCTGACATCATAAAGAAACAAGCAGACTTTCTGACATCATGTAGAAACAAGCAGACTCTTTCTGACATCACAAAGAAACAACAGACTTTCTGACATCATGTAGAAACAAGCAGACTTTCTGACATCATGTAGAAACAAGCAGACTCTTTCTGACATCATGAAAAAACAAACAGACTCTTTCTGACATCATGTAGAAACAAGCAGACTCTTTCTGACATCATGTGGAAACAAGCAGACTTTCTGACATCATGTAAAAACAATTAGACTCTTTCTGACATCATGTAGAAACAAGCACTCTTTCTGACATCATGTAGAAACAAGCAGCCTTTCTGACATCATGTAAAAACAAGCAGACTCTTTCTGACATCATGTAGAAACAAGCAGACTCTTTATGACATCTTCTAGAAACAAGCAGACTCTTTCTGACATCATGTAAAAGCAAGCAGTCTCATTCTGACATCATGTAGAAACAAGCAGACTCTTTCTGACATCATGTAAAAACAAGCACACTCTTTCTGACATCATGTAAAAACAAGCAGACTCTTTCTGACATCATGTAGAAACAAGCAGATGCTTTCTGACATCATGTAGAAACAAGCAGACTCTTTCTGACATCATGTAGAAACAAGCAGACTCTTTCTGACATCATAAAGAAACAAGCAGACTTTCTGACATCATGAAAAACAAGCATACTCTTTCTGACATCATGAAAAACAAGCATACTCTTTCTGACATCATGTAGAAACAAGCAGACTCTTTCTGACATCATCTAGAAACAAGCAGACTCATTCTGACATCATGTAGAAACAAGCAGTCTCATTCTGACATAATCTAGAAACAAGCAGACTCTTTATGACATCATAAAGAAACAAGCAGACTTTCTGACATCATGTAGAAACAAGCAGACTCTTTCTGACATCATGTAGAAACAAGCAGACACTTTCTGACATCATGTAGAAACAAGCAGACTCTTTCTGACATCATCTAGAAACAAGTAGTCTCCTTCTGACATCATAAAGAAACAAGCAGTCTGCCTCTGACATCATAAAGAACCAAGCAGTATCTTTCTGACATCATGTAGAAACAAGCACACTCTTTCTGACATCATGTAAAAACAAGCAGACTCTTTCTGACATCATGTAGAAACAAGCAGACTCTTTCTGACATCATAAAGAAACAAGCAGACTTTCTGACATCATGTAGAAACAAGCAGACTTTCTGACATCATGAAAAAACAAGCAGACTCTTTCTGACATCATGTAGAAACAAGCAGACTCTTTCTGACATCATGTAGAAACAAGCAGACTTTCTGACATCATGTAAAAACAATCAGACTCTTTCTGACATCACAAAGAAACAAGCAGACTTTCTGACATCATGTAGAAACAAGCAGACTCTTTCTGACATCATGTAGAAACAAGCAGACTCTTTCTGACATCATGTAAAAACAAGCAGACTCTTTCTGACATCATGTAGAAACAAGCAGTCTCATTCTGACATCATCTAGAAACAAGCAGACTCTTTCTGACATCATGTAAAAACAAGCAGACTCTTTCTGACATCATGTAAAAACAAGCAGACTCTTTCTGACATCATGTAGAAACAAGCAGACTCTTTATCACATCTTCTAGAAACAAGCAGACTCTTTCTGACATCATGTAAAAGCAAGCAGTCTCATTCTGACATCATGTAGAAACAAGCAGACTCTTAATGACATCATAAAGAAACAAGCAGACTCTTTCTGACATCATGTAAAAACAAGCAGACTCTTTCTGACATCATGTAGAAACAAGCAGATGCTTTCTGACATCATGTAGACACAAGCAGACTCTTTCTGACATCATGTAGAAACAAGCAGACTCTTTCTGACATCATAAAGAAACAAGCAGACTTTCTGAAATCATGTAGAAACAAGCAGACTCTTTCTGACATCACAAAGAAACAACAGACTTTCTGACATCATGTAGAAACAAGCAGACTCTTTCTGACATTATGTAAAAACAAGCAGACTCTTTCTGACATCATGTAGAAACAAGCAGTCTCATTCTGACATCATCTAGAAACAAGCAGACTCTTTATGACATCATAAAGAAACAAGCATACTTTCTGACATCATGTAGAAACAAGCAGACTCTTCCTGACATCATGTAGAAACAAGCAGACGCTTTCTGACATCATGTAGAAACAAGCAGACTCTTTCTGACATCATCTAGAAACAAGTAGTCTCCTTCTGACATCATAAAGAAACAAGCAGTCTGCCTCTGACATCATAAAGAACCAAGCAGTATCTTTCTGACATCATGTAGAAACAATCAGTCTCTTTCTGACATCATGTTGAAACAAGCAGTCTCCTTCTGACATCATAAAGAAACAAGCAGTATCTTTCTGTCATCATAAAGAAACAAGCAGTCTCCTTCTGATATCATGTAGAAACAAGCAGTCTCCTGACATCATAAAGAAACAAGCAGTATCTTTCTGACATCATAAAGAAACAAGCAGTCTCCTTCTGATATCATGTAGAAACAAGCAGTCTCCTTCTGATTTCATGTAGAAACAAGTAGTCTCTTTCTGACATCATAAAGAAACAAGCAGACTGCCTCTGCCATAATAAAGAAACAAGCAGTATCTTTCTGACATCATAAAGAAACAAGCAGTCTCCTTCTGATATCATGTAGAAACAAGCAGTCTCCTTCTGATATCATGTAGAAACAAGCAGTCTCCTTCTGATTTCATGTAGAAACAAGTAGTCTCTTTCTGTCATCATAAAGAAACAAGCAGACTGCCTCTGCCATAATAAAGAAACAAGCAGTATCTTTCTGACATCATAAAGAAACAAGCAGTCTCCTTCTGATATCATGTAGAAACAAGCAGTCTCCTTCTGATATCATGTCGAAACAAGCAGTCTCCTTCTGATATCATGTAAAACCAAGCAGTATCTTTCTGACATCATACAGAAACAAGCAGTCTCCTTCTGATATCATGTAGAAACAAGATATATATGTCTGATATATATCAGAATATATATATGCTTGTTGAATATAAATCTTCATTAAAACCTTTAAATGTCCATTTTTAAAAACGTTAAAATCATCATTAAAACGTTTAAATCTTCATTAAAACGTTTAAATGTTCGTTTTTAAAAACGTTAAAATCATCATTAAAACATTAAAATCTTCATTAAAACACTAAAATGTTCATTAAAATGTTAAAATGTTCACTAAAACGTTAAAATCTTCATTAAAATGTTTAAATTTTCATTTTTAAAAATGTTAAAATTCTCATTAAAATGTTAAAATGTTCATTAAAACCTTAAAATCTTCATTAAAACGTTAAATACTTCATTAAAACGTTTAAATTTTCATTAAAACATTAAAATGTTCATTTTTAAAAACGTTCAGATGTTCATTAAAATGTTTAAAGGTTCATTAAAACGATTAAATGTTCATTAAAACGTTAAAATGTTCATTAAAACTTTTAAATGTTAATTAAAATGTTAAAATCTTCATTTTTAAAAATGTTAAAATGTTCATGAAAATGTTCAATTGTCCATTAAAACGTTAAATTCTTCATTAAAACGTTAAAATGTTCATTAAAACATTAAAATGTTCATTTTTAAAAACGTTAAAATCATCATTAAAATGTTTAAATATTCATTTTTAAAAACATTAAAATGTTCATTAAAATGTTTAAATGTTCATTAAAAGTTTAATTCTTCATTAAAAAGTTTAAATGTTCATTTTTAAAACATTAATAGGTTCATTAAAATGTAAAAATTTTAATTAAAATGTTAAAATGTTCATTAAAACGTTAAAATGTTTTAAAACAAGCAGACTCTTTCTGACATCATGTAAAAACAAGCATACTTTCTGACATCATCTAGAAACAAGCAGACTTTCTGACATCATGTAGAAACAAGCAGACTTTCTGACATCATGTAGAAACAAGCAGACTCTTTCTGACATCATGTAAAAACAAGCAGACTCTTTCTGACATCATGTAGAAACAAGCAGACTCTTTCTGACATCATGTAAAAACAAGCAGACTCTTTCTGACATCATGTAGAAACAAGCAGTCTCATTCTGACATAATCTAGAAACAAGCAGACTCTTTCTGACATCATGAAGAAACAAGCAGACTTTCTGACATCATGTAGAAACAAGCAGACTCTTTCTGACATCATGTAGAAACAAGCAGGCTCTTTCTGACATCATGAAAAAACAAGCAGACTCTTTCTGACATCATGTAGAAACAAGCAGACTCTTTCTGACATCATGTAGAAACAAGCAGACTTTCTGACATCATGTAAAAACAATCAGACTCTTTCTGACATCATGTAGAAACAAGCACTCTTTCTGACATCATGTAGAAACAAGCAGACTCTTTATGACATCTTCTAGAAACAAGCAGACTCTTTCTGACATCATGTAAAAGCAAGCAGTCTCATTCTGACATCATGTAGAAACAAGCAGACTCTTTCTGACATCATAAAGAAACAAGCAGACTCTTTCTGACATCATGTAAAAACAAGCAGACTCTTTCTGACATCATGTAAAAACAAGCAGACTCTTTCTGACATCATGTAGAAACAAGCAGATGCTTTCTGACATCATGTAGAAACAAGCAGACTCTTTCTGACATCATGTAGAAACAAGCAGACTCTTTCTGACATCATAAAGAAACAAGCAGACTTTCTGACATCATGTAGAAACAAGCAGACTCTTTCTGACATCATGAAAAAACAAGCATACTCTTTCTGACATCATGTAGAAACAAGCAGACTCTTTCTGACATCATAAAGAAACAGTCTGCCTCTGACATCATAAAGAAACAAGCAGTATCTTTCTGACATCATGTAGAAACAATCAGTCTCATTCTGACATCATCTAGAAACAAGCAGACTCTTTCTGACATCATGTAGAAACAAGCAGACTCTTTCTGACATCATAAAGAAACAAGCAGACTCTTTCTGACATCATGTAGAAACAAGCAGACTTTCTGACATCATGTAAAAACAATCAGACTCTTTCTGACATCATGTAGAAACAAGCAGACTCTTTCTGACATTATGTAGAAACAAGCAGACTTTCTGACATCACGTAAAAACAATCAGACTCTGACATCATGTAGAAACAAGCACTCTTTCTGACATCATGTAGAAACAAGCAGACTTTCTGACATCATGTAAAAACAAACAGACTCTTTCTGACATCATGTAGAAACAAAAAGACTCTTTATGACATCTTCTAGAAACAAGCAGACTCTTTATGACATCATGTAAAAGCAAGCAGTCTCATTCTGACATCATGTAGAAACAAGCAGATGCTTTCTGACATCATGTAGAAACAAGCAGACTCTTTCTGACATCATGTAGAAACAAGCAGACTCTTTCTGACATCATAAAGAAACAAGCAGCCTTTCTGACATCATGTAGAAACAAGCAGACTCTTTCTGACATCATTAAAAAACAAGCATACTCTTTCTGACATCATGTAGAAACAAGCAGACTCTTTCTGACATCATAAAGAAACAAGCAGACTTTCTGACATCATGTAGAAACAAGCAGACTCTTTCTGACATCATGAAAAAACAAGCATACTCTTTCTGACATCATGTAGAAAAAAGCAGACTCTTTCTGACATGTAGAAACAAGCAGACTCTTTATGACATCTTCTAGAAACAAGCAGACTCTTTCTGACATCATAAAGAAACAAGCAGGCTTTCTGACATCATGTAGAAACAAGCAGACTCTTTCTGACATCATGAAAAAACAAGCATACTCTTTCTGACATCATGTAGAAACAAGCAGACTCTTTCTGACATGTAGAAACAAGCAGACTCTTTATGACATCTTCTAGAAACAAGCAGACTCTTTATGACATCATAACGAAGCAAGCAGACACTTTCTGACATCATGAAAAAACAAGCAGACTTTCTGACATCATGTAAAAACAAGCAGACTCTTTCTGACATCATGTAAAAACAAGCAGTCTCATTCTGACATCATGTAGAAACAAGCAGACTCTTTATGACATCTTCTAGAAACAAACAGACTCTTTATGACATCATAAAGAAACAAGCAGACTCTTTCTGACATCATGTAAAAACAAGCAGACTCTTTCTGACATAATCTAAAAACAAGCAGACTCTTTCTGACATCATGTAGAAACAAGCAGTCTCATTCTGACATCATCTAGAAACAAGCAGACTCTTTATGACATCATAAAGAAACAAGCAGACTTTCTGACATCATGTAGAAACAAGCAGACGCTTTCTGACATCATGTAGAAACAAGCAGACTCTTTCTGACATCATCTAGAAACAAGTAGTCTCCTTCTGACATCATAAAAAAAGCAGTCTGCCTCTGACATCATAAAGAACCAAGCAGTATCTTTCTGACATCATGTAGAAACAAGCAGTCTCCTTCTGATATCATGTAGAAACAAGCAGTCTCCTGACATCATAAAGAAACAAGCAGTATCTTTCTGACATCATCAAGAAACAAGCAGTCTCCTTCTGATATCATGTAGAAACAAGCAGTCTCCTTCTGATTTCATGTAGAAACAAGTAGTCTCTTTCTGACATCATAAAGAAACAAGCAGACTGCCTCTGCCATAATAAAGAAACAAGCAGTATCTTTCTGACATCATAAAGAAACAAGCAGTCTCCTTCTGATATCATGTAGAAACAAGCAGTCTCCTTCTGATATCATGTAAAAACAAGCAGTATCTTTCTGACATCATACAGAAACAAGCAGTCTCCTTCTGATATCATGTAGAAACAAGTAGTCTCCTTCTGACATCATAAAGAAACAAGCAGTCTGCCTCTGACATCATAAAGAACCAAGCAGTATCTTTCTGACATCATGTAGAAACAATCAGTCTCTTTCTGACATCATGTTGTAACAAGCAGTATCTTTCTGCCATCATAAAGAAACAAGCAGTCTCCTTCTGATATCATGTAGAAACAAGCAGTCTCCTGACATCATAAAGAAACAAGCAGTATCTTTCTGACATCATAAAGAAACAAGCAGTCTCCTTCTGATATCATGTAGAAACAAGCAGTCTCCTTCTGATTTCATGTAGAAACAAGTAGTCTCTTTCTGACATCATAAAGAAACAAGCAGACTGCCTCTGCCATAATAAAGAAACAAGCAGTATTTTTCTGACATCATAAAGAAACAAGCAGTCTCCTTCTGATATCATGTAGAAACAAGCAGTCTCCTTCTGATATCATGTAGAAACAAGCAGTCTCCTTCTGATATCATGTAAAAACAAGCAGTATCTTTCTGACATCATACAGAAACAAGCAGTCTCCTTCTGATATCATGTAGAAACAAGATATATATGTCTGATATATATCAGAATATATATATGCTTGTTGAATATAAATCTTCATTAAAACCTTTAAATGTTCGTTTTTAAAAACATTAAAATCATCATTAAAACGTTTAAATCTTCATTAAAACGTTTAAATGTTCGTTTTTAAAAACGTTAAAATCATCATTAAAATCTTCATTAAAACACTAAAATGTTCATTAAAACGTTAAAATGTTCACTAAAACGTTAAAATCTTCATTAAAATGTTTAAATTTTCATTTTTAAAAACGTTAAAATTTTCATTAAAATGTTAAAATGTTCATTAAAACCTTAAAATCTTCATTAAAACGTTAAATACTTCATTAAAACGTTTAAATGTTCATTAAAACATTAAAATGTTCATTTTTAAAAACGTTCAAATGTTCATTAAAATGTTTAAAGGTTCATTAAAACGATTAAATGTTCATTAAAACGTTAAAATGTTCATTAAAACTTTTAAATGTTAATTAAAATGTTAAAATGTTCATTAAAACATTTAAATGTTCATTAAAATGTTAAAATCTTCATTTTTAAAAACGTTAAAATGTTCATGAAAATGTTCAAATGTCCATTCAAACGTTAAATTCTTCATTAAAACATTAAAATCTTCATTAAAGCGTTAAATTCTTCATTAAAACGTTAAAATGTTCATTAAAACATTAAAATGTTCATTTTTAAAAATGTTAAAAATCATCATTAAAATGTTTAAATATTCATTTTTAAAAACATTAAAATGTTCATTAAAATGTTTAAATGTTCATTAAAACGTTAAATTCTTCATTAAAAAGTTTAAATGTTCATTTTTAAAACATTAATAGGTTCATTAAAATGTTAAAATATTAATTAAAACGTTAAAATGTTCATTAAAACGTTAAAATGTTTTAAAACAAGCAGACTCTTTCTGACATCATGTAAAAACAAGCATACTTTCTGACATCATCTAGAAACAAGCAGACTTTCTGACATCATGTAGAAACAAGCAGACTTTCTGACATCATGTAGAAACAAGCAGACTCTTTCTGACATCATGTAAAAACAAGCAGACTCTTTCTGACATAATGTAGAAACAAGCAGACTCTTTCTGACATCATGTAAAAACAAGCAGACTCTTTCTGACATCATGTAGAAACAAGCAGTGTCATTCTGACATCATCTAGAAACAAGCAGACTCTTTCTGACATCATGTAGAAACAAGCAGACTCTTTCTGAAATCATAAAGAAACAAGTAGTCTCTTTCTGACATCATAAAGAAACAAGCAGACTGCCTCTGCCATAATAAAGAAACAAGCAGTATCTTTCTGACATCATAAAGAAACAAGCAGTCTCCTTCTGATATCATGTAGAAACAAGCAGTCTCCTTCTGATATCATGTAAAAACAAGCAGTATCTTTCTGACATCATACAGAAACAAGCAGTCTCCTTCTGATATCATGTAGAAACAAGTAGTCTCCTTCTGACATCATAAAGAAACAAGCAGTCTGCCTCTGACATCATAAAGAACCAAGCAGTATCTTTCTGACATCATGTAGAAACAAGCACACTCTTTCTGACATCATGTAAAAACAAGCAGACTCTTTCTGACATAATGTAGAAACAAGCAGACTCTTTCTGACATCATAAAGAAACAAGCAGACTTTCTGACATCATGTAGAAACAAGCAGACTCTTTCTGACATCATGAAAAAACAAGCAGACTCTTTCTGACATCATGTAGAAACAAGCAGACTCTTTCTGACATCATGTAGAAACAAGCAGACTTTCTGACATCATGTAAAAACAATCAGACTCTTTCTGACATCACAAAGAAACAAGCAGACTTTCTGACATCATGTAGAAACAAGCAGACTCTTTCTGACATCATGTAGAAACAAGCAGACTCTTTCTGACATCATGTAAAAACAAGCAGACTCTTTCTGACATCATGTAGAAACAAGCAGTCTCATTCTGACATCATCTAGAAACAAGCAGACTCTTTCTGACATCATGTAAAAGCAAGCAGTCTCATTCTGACATCATGTAGAAACAAGCAGACTCTATGACATCATGAAAAAACAAGCAGACTCTTTCTGACATCATGTAGAAACAAGCAGACTCTTTCTGACATCATAAAGAAACAGTCTGCCTCTGACATCATAAAGAAACAAGCAGTATCTTTCTGACATCATGTAGAAACAATCAGTCTCTTTCTGACATCATGTTGAAACAAGCAGTCTCATTCTGACATCATCTAGAAACAAGCAGACTCTTTCTGACATCATGTAGAAACAAGCAGACTCTTTCTGACATCATAAAGAAACAAGCAGAATCTTTCTGACATCATGTAGAAACAAGCAGACTTTCTGACATCATGTAAAAACAATCAGACTCTTTCTGACATCATGTAGAAACAAGCAGACTTTCTGACATCATGTAAAAACAATCAGACACTGACATCATGTAGAAACAAGCACTCTTTCTGACATCATGTAGAAACAAGCAGACTTTCTGACATCATGTAAAAACAAGCAGACTCTTTCTGACATCATGTAGAAACAAGCAGACTCTTTATGACATCTTCTAGAAACAAGCAGACTCTTTCTGACATCATGTAAAAGCAAGCAGTCTCATTCTGACATCATGTAGAAACAAGCAGACTCTTTATGACATCATAAAGAAACAAGCAGACTCTTTCTGACATCATGTAAATACAAGCAGACTTTCTGACATCATGTAAAAACAAGCACTCTTTCTCACATCATGTAGAAACAAGCAGACGCTTTCTGACATCATGTAGAAACAAGCAGACACTTTCTGACATCATGTAGAAACAAGCAGACTCTTTCTGACATCATAAAGAAACAAGCAGACTTTCTGACATCATGTAGAAACAAGCAGACTTTCTGACATCATGTAGAAACAAGCAGAAGCTTTCTGACATCATGCAGAAACAAGCAGACTCTTTCTGACATGTAGAAACAAGCAAACTCTTTCTGACATCATGTAGAAACAAGCAGACTCTTTCTGACATCATAAAGAAGCAAGCAGACACTTTCTGACATCATGAAAAAACAAGCAGACTTTCTGAAATCATGTAAAAACAAGCAGACTCTTTCTGACATCATGTAAAAACAAGCAGTCTCATTCTGACATCATGTAGAAACAAGCAGACTCTTTATGACATCTTCTAGAAACAAGCAGACTCTTTCTGACAACATGTAAAAACAAGCAGACTCTTTCTGACATAATCTAGAAACAAGCAGACTCTTTCTGACATCTTGTAGAAACAAGCAGTCACATTCTGACATCATCTAGAAACAAGCAGACTCTTTATGACATCATAAAGAAACAAGCAGACTTTCTGACATCATGTAGAAACAAGCAGACTCTTTCTGACATCATGTAGAAACAAGCAGACGCTTTCTGACATCATGTAGAAACAAGCAGACTCTTTCTGACATCATCTAGAAACAAGTAGTCTCCTTCTGACATCATAAAGAAACAAGCAGTCTGCCTCTGACATCATAAAGAACCAAGCAGTATCTTTCTGACATCATGTAGAAACAGTCTCTTCTGACATCATGTAGAAACAAGCAGTCTCCTTCTGACATCATAAAGAAACAAGCAGTATCTTTCTGCCATCATAAAGAAACAAGCAGTCTCCTTCTGATATCATGTAGAAACAAGCAGTCTCCTGACATCATAAAGAAACAAGCTGTATCTTTCTGACATCATAAAGAAACAAGCAGTCTCCTTCTGATATCATGTAGAAACAAGCAGTCTCCTTCTGATTTCATGTAGAAACAAGCAGACTGCCTCTGCCATAATAAAGAAACAAGCAGTATCTTTCTGCCATAATAAAGAAACAAGCAGTCTCCTTCTGATATCATGTAGAAACAAGCAGTCTCCTGACATCATAAAGAAACAAGCTGTATCTTTCTGACATCATAAAGAAACAAGCAGTCTCCTTCTGACATCATAAAGAAACAAGCAGTCTCCTTCTGATATCATGTAGAAACAAGCATTCTCCTTCTGATATCATGTAGAAACAAGCAGTCTCCTTCTGATATCATGTAAAAACAAGCAGTATCTTTCTGACATCATACAGAAACAAGCAGTCTCCTTCTGATATCATGTAGAAACAAGATATATATGTCTGATATATATCAGAATATATATATGCTTGTTGAATAAAAATCTTCATTAAAACCTTTAAATGTTCGTTTTTAAAAACGTTAAAATCACCATTAAAACGTTTAAATCTTCATTAAAACGTTTAAATGTTCGTTTTTAAAAACGTTAAAATCATCATTAAAACGTTAAAATCTTCATTAAAACATTAAAATGTTCATTAAAACGTTAAAATGTTCACTAAAACGTTAAAATCTTCATTAAAATGTTTAAATGTTCATTTTTAAAAACGTTAAAATTTTCATTAAAATGTTAAAATGTTCATTAAAACCTTAAAATGTTCATTAAAACGTTAAATACTTCATTAAAACGTTTAAATGTTCATTAAAACATTAAAATGTTCATTTTTAAAAACGTTCAAATGTTCATTAAAATGTTTAAAGGTTCATTAAAACGATTAAATGTTCATTAAAACGTTAAAATGTTCATTAAAACTTTTAAATGTTATTTAAAATGTTAAAATGTTCATTAAAACGTTTAAATGTTCATTAAAACGTTAAAATCTTCATTTTTAAAAACGTTAAAATGTTCATGAAAACGTTCAAATGTCCATTAAAACGTTAAATTCTTCATTAAAACATTAAAATCTTCATTAAAACGTTAAAATGTTTTAAAACAAGCAGACTCTTTCTG
The DNA here is from genome assembly GCF_043380555.1 of Nothobranchius furzeri. NCBI lineage: Eukaryota > Metazoa > Chordata > Actinopteri > Cyprinodontiformes > Nothobranchiidae > Nothobranchius > Nothobranchius furzeri. The sequence continues at coordinate 46,239,330 of NC_091751.1, read as the reverse complement.
ACATCATGTAAAAACAAGCAGACTTTCTGACATCTAGAAACAAGCAGACTTTCTGACATCTAGAAACAAGCAGACTTTCTGACATCATGTAGAAACAAGCAGACTCTTTCTGACATCATGTAGAAACAAGCAGACTCTTTCTGACATCATGTAAAAACAAGCAGATGCTTTCTGACATGTAGAAACAAGCAGACTCTTTCTGATATCATGTAGAAACAAGATATATATGTCTGATATATATCAGAATATATATATGCTTGTTGAATATAAATCTTCATTAAAACCTTTAAATGTTCGTTTTATAAAAACGTTAAAATCATCATTAAAACGTTTAAATCTTCATTAAATATTTTAAATGTTCGTTTTTAAAAACGTTAAAATCATCATTAAAACGTTAAAATCTTCATTAAAACATTAAAATGTTCATTAAAATGTTAAAATGTTCACTAAAACGTTAAAATCTTCATTAAAATGTTTAAATGTTCATTTTTAAAAATGTTAAAATGTTCATTAAAATGTTAAAATGTTCATTAAAACCTTAAAATGTTCATTAAAACGTTAAATACTTCATTAAAACGTTTAAATGTTCATTAAAACATTAAAATGTTCATTTTTAAAAACGTTCAAATGTTCATTAAAATGTTTAAAGGTTCATTAAAACGATTAAATGTTCATTAAAACGTTAAAATGTTCATTAAAACTTTTAAATGTTAATTAAAATGTTAAAATGTTCATTAAAACGTTTAAATGTTCATTAAAACGTTAAAATCTTCATTTTTAAAAACGTTAAAATGTTCATTAAAACGTTTAAATGTCCATTAAAACGTTAAATTCTTCATTAAAACATTAAATTCTTCATTAAAACGTTAAAATGTTCATTAAAACATTAAAATGTTCATTTTTAAAAACGTTAAAATCATCATTAAAATGTTTAAATATTCATTTTTAAAAACATTAAAATGTTCATTAAAATGTTTAAATGTTCATTAAAACATTAAATTCTTCATTTAAAAGTTTAAATGTTCATTTTTAAAACATTAATAGGTTCATTAAAATGTTAAAATTTTAATTAAAACGTTAAAATGTTCATTAAAACGTTAAAATGTTTTAAAACAAGCAGACTCTTTCTGACATCATGTAAAAACAAGCATACTTTCTGACATCTAGAAACAAGCAGACTTTCTGACATCATGTAGAAACAAGCAGACTCTTTCTGACATCACAAAGAAACAAGCAGACTTTCTGACATAATGTAGAAACAAGCAGACTCTTTCTGACATCATGTAAAACAAGCAGACTCTTTCAGACATCATGTAGAAACAAGCAGACTTTCTGACATCATGTAAAAACAAGCAGACTCTTTCTGACATCATGTAGAAACAAGCAGTCTCATTCTGACATCATCTAGAAACAAGCAGACTCTTTCTGACATCATGTAGAAACAAGCAGACTCTTTCTGACATCATAAAGAAACAAGCAGACTTTCTGACATCTTCTAGAAACAAGCAGACTCTTTCTGACATCATGTAAAAGCAAGCAGTCTCATTCTGACATCATGTAGAAACAAGCAGACTCTTTATGACATCATAAAGAAACAAGCAGACTCTTTCTGGCATCATGTAAAAACAAGCACACTCTTTCTGACATTATGTAAAAACAAGAAGACTCTTTCTGACATCATGTAGAAACAAGCAGATGCTTTCTGACATCATGTAGAAACAAGCAGACTCTTTCTGACATCATGTAGAAACAAGCAGACTCTTTCTGACATCATAAAGAAACAAGCAGACTTTCTGACATCATGTAGAAACAAGCAGACTCTTTCTGACATCATGAAAAAACAAGCATACTCTTTCTGACATCATGTAGAAACAAGCAGACTCTTTCTGACATCATCTAGAAACAAGCAGACTCTTTCTGACATCATGTAGAAACAAGCAGTCTCATTCTGACATCATCTAGAAACAAGCAGACTCTTTATGACATCATAAAGAAACAAGCAGACTTTCTGACATCATGTAGAAACAAGCAGACTCTTTCTGACATCATGTAGAAACAAGCAGACGCTTTCTGACATCATGTAGAAACAAGCAGACTCTTTCTGACATCATCTAGAAACAAGTAGTCTCCTTCTGACATCATAAAGAAACAAGCAGTCTGCCTCTGACATCATAAAGAACCAAGCAGTATCTTTCTGACATCATGTAGAAACAATCAGTCTCTTTCTGACATCATGTTGAAACAAGCATTCTCCTTCTGACATCATAAAGAAACAAGCAGTATCTTTCTGCCATCATAAAGAAACAAGCAGTCTCCTTCTGATATCATGTAGAAACAAGCAGTCTCCTTCTGATATCATGTAGAAACAAGCAGTATCTTTCTGACATCATAAAGAAACAAGCAGTATCTTTCTGACATCATAAAGAAACAAGCAGTCTCCTTCTGATATCATGTAGAAACAAGCAGACTCTTTATGACATCATAAAGAAACAAGCAGACTTCCTGACATCATGTAGAAACAAGCAGACTCTTTCTGACATCATGTAGAAACAAGCAGACGCTTTCTGACATCATGTAGAAACAAGCAGACTCTTTCTGACATCATCTAGAAACAAGTAGTCTCCTTCTGACATCATAAAGAAACAAGCAGTCTGCCTCTGACATCATAAAGAACCAAGCAGTATCTTTCTGACATCATGTAGAAACAATCAGTCTCTTTCTGACATCATGTTGAAACAAGCATTCTCCTTCTGACATCATAAAGAAACAAGCAGTATCTTTCTGCCATCATAAAGAAACAAGCAGTCTCCTTCTGATATCATGTAGAAACAAGCAGTCTCCTTCTGATATCATGTAGAAACAAGCAGTCTCCTGACATCATAAAGAAACAAGCAGTATCTTTCTGACATCATAAAGAAACAAGCAGTCTCCTTCTGATATCATGTAGAAACAACCAGTCTCCTTCTGATTTCATGTAGAAACAAGTAGTCTCTTTCTGACATCATAAAGAAACAAGCAGACTGCCTCTGCCATAATAAAGAAACAAGCAGTATCTTTCTGACATCATAAAGAAACAAGCAGTCTCCTTCTGACATCATAAAGAAACAAGCAGTCTCCTTCTGATATCATGTAGAAACAAGCAGTCTCCTTCTGAAATCATGTAGAAACAAGCAGTCATCTTCTGATATCATGTAAAAACAAGCAGTATCTTTCTGACATCATACAGAAACAAGCAGTCTCCTGATATCATGTAGAAACAAGATATATATGTCTGATATATATCAGAATATATATATATATGCTTGTTGAATATAAATCTTCATTAAAACCTTTAAATGTTCGTTTTTAAAAACGTTAAAATCATCATTAAAACATTTAAATCTTCATTAAAACGTTTAAATGTTAGTTTTTAAAAACGTTTAAATCATCATTAAAACATTAAAATCTTCATTAAAACATTAAAATCTTCATTAAAACGTTAAAATGTTCACTAAAACGTTAAAATCTTCATTAAATGGTTTAAATGTTCATTTTTAAAAACGTTAAAATTTTCATTAAAATGTTAAAATGTTCATTAAAACCTTAAAATCTTCATTAAAACGTTAAATACTTCATTAAAACGTTTAAATGTTCATTAAAACATTAAAATGTTCATTTTTAAAAACGTTTAAATGTTCATTAAAATGTTTAAAGGTTCATTCAAACGATTAAATGTTCATTAAAACGTTAAAATGTTCATTAAGACTTTTAAATGTTAATTAAAATGTTAAAATGTTCATTAAAACATTTAAATGTTCATTAAAACGTTAAAATCTTCATTTTTAAAAATGTTAAAATGTTCATGAAAATGTTCAAATGTCCATTAAAATGTTAAATTCTTCATTAAAACATTAAAATCTTCATTAAAACGTTAAATTCTTCATTAAAACTTTAAAATGTTCATTAAAACATTAAAATGTTCATTTTTAAAAACGTTAAAATCATCATTAAAATGTTTAAATATTCATTTTTAAAAACATTAAAATGTTCATTAAAATGTTTAAATGTTCATTAAAACGTTAAATTCTTCATTAAAAAGTTTAAATGTTCATTTTTAAAACATTAATAGGTTCATTAAAATGTTAAAATTTTAATTCAAACGTTAAAATGTTCATTAAAACGTTAAAATGTTTTAAAACAAGAAGACTCTTTCTGACATCATGTAAAAACAAGCATACTTTCTGACATCATCTAGAAACAAGCAGACTTTCTGACATAATGTAGAAACAAGCAGACTCTTTCTGACATCATGTAGAAACAAGCAGACTCTTTCTGACATCATGTAAAAACAAGCAGACTCTTTCTGACATCATCTAGAAACAAGCAGTCTCATTCTGACATCATCTAGAAACAAGCAGACTCTTTCTGACATCATGTAGAAACAAGCAGACTCTTTCTGACATCATGTAAAAACAAGCAGACTCTTTCTGACATCATGTAGAAACAAGCAGACTCTTTCTGACATCATGTAGAAACAGGCAGACTCTGACATCATGTAGAAACAAGCAGACTCTTTCTGACATCATGTAGAAACAAGCAGACTCTTTCTGACATCATAAAGAAACAAGCAGACTTTCTGACATCATGTAGAAACAAGCAGACTCTTTCTGACATCATGAAAAAACAAGCATACTCTTTCTGACATCATGTAGAAACAAGCAGACTCTTTCTGGCATCATAAAGAAACAGTCTGCCTCTGACATCATAAAGAAACAAGCAGTATCTTTCTGACATCATGTAGAAACAATCAGTCTCTTTCTGACATCATCTAGAAACAAGCAGACTCTTTCTGACATCATGTAAAAACAAGCAGACTCTTTCTGACATCATAAAGAAACAAGCAGAATCTTTCTGACATCATGTAGAAACAAGCAGACTTTCTGACATCATGTAAAAACAATCAGACTCTTTCTGACATCATGTAGAAACAAGCAGACTTTCTGACATCATGTAAAAACAATCAGACTCTGACATCATGTAGAAACAAGCACTCTTTCTGACATCATGTAGAAACAAGCAGACTTTCTGACATCATGTAAAAACAAGCAGACTCTTTCTGACATCATGTAGAAACAAGCAGACTCTTTATGACATCATGTAGAAACAAGCAGACTCTTTATGACATCTTCTAGAAACAAGCAGACTCTTTCTGACATCATGTAAAAGCAAGCAGTATCTTTCTGACATCATGTAGAAACAATCAGTCTCTTTCTGACATCATCTAGAAACAAGCAGACTCTTTCTGACATCATGTAAAAACAAGCAGACTCTTTCTGACATCATAAAGAAACAAGCAGAATCTTTCTGACATCATGTAGAAACAAGCAGACTTTCTGACATCATGTAAAAACAATCAGACTCTTTCTGACATCATGTAGAAACAAGCAGACTTTCTGACATCATGTAAAAACAATCAGACTCTGACATCATGTAGAAACAAGCAGACTTTCTGACATCATGTAAAAACAAGCAGACTCTTTCTGACATCATGTAGAAACAAGCAGACTCTTTATGACATCATGTAGAAACAAGCAGACTCTTTATGACACCTTCTAGAAACAAGCAGACTCTTTCTGACATCATGTAAAAGCAAGCAGTCTCATTCTGACATCATGTAGAAACAAGCAGACTCTTTATGACATCATGTAGAAACAAGCAGATGCTTTCTGACATCATGTAGAAACAAGCAGACACTTTCTGACATCATGTAGAAACAAGCAGACTCTTTCTGACATCATAAAGAAACAAGCAGACTTTCTGACATCATGTAGAAACAAGCAGACTCTTTCTGACATCATGTAGAAACAAGCAGACGCTTTCTGACATCATGTAGAAACAAGCAGACTCTTTCTGACATGTAGAAACAAGCAGACTCTTTCTGACATCATAAAGAAGCAAGCAGACACTTTCTGACATCATGAAAAAACAAGCAGACTTTCTGAAATCATGTAAAAACAAGCAGACTCTTTCTGACATCATGTAAAAACAAGCAGTCTCATTCTGACATTATGTAGAAACAAGCAGACTCTTTATGACATCTTCTAGAAACAAGCAGACTCTTTCTGACATCATGTAAAAACAAGCAGACTCTTTCTGACATCATGTAGAAACAAGCAGACACTTTCTGACATCATGTAGAAACAAGCAGACTCTTTCTGACATCATCTAGAAACAAGTAGTCTCCATCTGACATCATAAAGAAACAAGCAGTCTGCCTCTGACATCATAAAGAACCAAGCAGTATCTTTCTGACATCATGTAGAAACAGTCTCTTTCTGACATCATGTAGAAACAAGCAGTCTCCTTCTGACATCATAAAGAAACAAGCAGTATCTTTCTGCCATCATAAAGAAACAAGCAGTCTCCTTCTGATATCATGTAGAAACAAGCAGTCTCCTGACATCATAAAGAAACAAGCAGTATCTTTCTGACATCATAAAGAAACAAGCAGTCTCCTTCTGATATCATGTAGAAACAAGCAGTCTCCTTCTGATATCATGTAGAAACAAGCTGTCTCCTTCTGATTTCATGTAGAAACAAGTAGTCTCTTTCTGACATCATAAAGAAACAAGCAGACTGCCTCTGCCATAATAAAGAAACAAGCAGTATCTTTCTGACATCATAAAGAAACAAGCAGTCTCCTTCTGACATCATAAAGAAACAAGCAGTCTCCTTCTGATATCATGTAGAAACAAGCAGTCTCCTTCTGAAATCATGTAGAAACAAGCAGTCTCCTTCTGATATCATGTAAAAACAAGCAGTATCTTTCTGACATCATACAGAAACAAGCAGTCTCCTGATATCATGTAGAAACAAGATATATATGTCTGATATATATCAGAATATATATATATGCTTGTTGAATATAAATCTTCATTAAAACCTTTAAATGTTCGTTTTTAAAAACGTTAAAATCATCATTAAAACATTTAAATCTTCATTAAAACGTTTAAATGTTAGTTTTTAAAAACGTTTAAATCATCATTAAAACATTAAAATCTTCATTAAAACATTAAAATGTTCATAAAAACGTTAAAATGTTCACTAAAACGTTAAAATCTTCATTAAATGGTTTAAATGTTCATTTTTAAAAACGTTAAAATTTTCATTAAAATGTTAAAATGTTCATTAAAACCATAAAATCTTCATTAAAACGTTAAATACTTCATTAAAACGTTTAAATGTTCATTAAAACATTAAAATGTTCATTTTTAAAAACGTTTAAATGTTCATTAAAATGTTTAAAGGTTCATTCAAACGATTAAATGTTCATTAAAACGTTAAAATGTTCATTAAGACTTTTAAATGTTAATTAAAATGTTAAAATGTTCATTAAAACATTTAAATGTTCATTAAAACGTTAAAATCTTCATTTTTAAAAACGTTAAAATGTTCATGAAAATGTTCAAATGTCCATTAAAATGTTGAATTCTTCATAAAAACATTAAAATCTTCATTAAAACGATAAATTCTTCATTAAAACGTTAAAATGTTCATTAAAACATTAAAATGTTCATTTTTAAAAACTTTAAAATCATCAATAAAATGTTTAAATATTCATTTTTAAAAACATTAAAATGTTCATTAAAATGTTTAAATGTTCATTAAAACGTTAAATTCTTCATTAAAAAGTTTAAATGTTCATTTTTAAAACATTAATAGGTTCATTAAAATGTTAAAATTTTAATTCAAACGTTAAAATGTTCATTAAAACGTTGAAATGTTTTAAAACAAGCAGACTCTTTCTGACATGTAAAAACAAGCATACTTTCTGACATCATCTAGAAACAAGCAGACTTTCTGACATAATGTAGAAACAAGCAGACTCTTTCTGACATCATGTAGAAACAAGCAGACTCTTTCTGACATCATGTAAAAAGAAGCAGACTCTTTCTGACATCATGTAGAAACAAGCAGTCTCATTCTGACATCATCTAGAAACAAGCAGACTCTTTCTGACATCATGTAGAAACAAGCAGACTCTTTCTGACATCATAAAGAAACAAGCAGACTCTTTCTGACATCATGTAAAAGCAAACAGTCTCTTTATGACATCATAAAGAAACAAGCAGACTCTTTCTGACATCATGTAAAAACAAGCAGACTCTTTCAGACATCATAAAGAAACAAGCAGACTCTTTCTGACATCATGTAAAAACAAGCAGACTCTTTCTGACATCATGTAAAAACAAGCAGACTCGTTCTGACATCATGTAAAAACAAGCAGACTCTTTCTGACATCATGTAGAAACAAGCAGACTCTTTCTGACATCATGTAGAAACAAGCAGACTCTTTCTGACATCATGTAGAAACAAGCAGACTCTTTCTGACATCATGTAGAAACAAGCACTCTTTCTGACATCATGTAGAAACAAGCAGACTCTTTATGACATCTTCTAGAAACAAGCAGACTCTTTCTGACATCATGTAAAAGCAAGCTGTCTCATTCTGACATCATGTAGAAACAAGCAGACTCTTTATGACATCATAAAGAATTAAGCAGACTCTTTCTGACATCATGTAAAAACAAGCAGACTTTCTGACATCATGTAAAAACAAGCAGACTCTTTCTCACATCATGTAGAAACAAGCAGATGCTTTCTGACATCATGTAGAAACAAGCAGACACTTTCTGACATCATGTAGAAACAATCAGACTCTTTCTGACATCATAAAGAAACAAGCAGACTTTCTGACATCATGTAGAAACAAGCAGACTCTTTCTGACATCATGAAAAAACAAGCATACTCTTTCTGACATCATGTAGAAACAAGCAGACTCTTTCTGACATCATAAAGAAACAAGCAGACTTTCTGACATCATGTAGAAACAAGCAGACTCTTTCTGACATCATGAAAAAACAAGCATACTCTTTCTGACATCATGTAGAAACAAGCAGACTCTTTCTGACATCATGTAGAAACAAGCAGACTCTTTCTGACATCATAAAGAAGCAAGCAGACACTTTCTGACATCATGAAAAAACAAGCAGACTTTCTGAAATCATGTAAAAACAAGCAGACTCTTTTTGACATCATGTTAAATCAAGCAGTCTCATTCTGACATCATGTAGAAACAAGCAGACTCTTTATGACATCTTCTAGAAACAAGCAGACTCTTTCTGACATCATGTAAAAACAAGGAGACTCTTTCTGACATAATCTAGAAACAAGCAGACTCTTTCTGACATCATGTAGAAACAAGCAGTCTCATTCTGACATCATCTAGAAACAAGCAGACTCTTCATGACATCATAAAGAAACAAGCAGACTTTCTGACATCATGTAGAAACAAGCAGACTCTTTCTGACATCATGTAAAAACAAGCAGACTCTTTCTGACATCATGTAGAAACAAGCAGACTCTTTCTGACATCATGTAGAAACAAGCAGACTCTTTCTGACATCATGTAGAAACAAGCAGACTCTTTCTGACATCATGCAGAAACAAGCAGACTCTTTCTGACATCATAAAGAAACAAGCAGACTTTCTGACATCATGTAGAAACAAGCAGACTCTTTCTGACATCATGAAAAAACAAGCATACTCTTTCTGACATCATGTAGAAACAAGCAGACTCTTTCTGACTCATAAAGAAACAGTCTGCCTCTGACATAATAAAGAAACAAGCAGTATCTTTCTGACATCATGTAGAAACAAGCAGTCTCATTCTGACATCATCTAGAAACAAGCAGACTCTTTCTGACATCATGTAAAAACAAGCAGACTCTTTCTGACATCATAAAGAAACAAGCAGAATCTTTCTGACATCATGTAGAAACAAGCAGACTTTCTGACATCATGTAAAAACAATCAGACTCTTTCTGACATCATGTAGAAACAAGCAGACTTTCTGACATCATGTAAAAACAATCAGACTCTGACATCATGTAGAAACAAGCACTCTTTCTGACATCATGTAGAAACAAGCAGACTTTCTGACATCATGTAAAAACAAGCAGACTCTTTCTGACATCATGTAGAAACAAGCAGACTCTTTATGACATCTTCTAGAAACAAGCAGACTCTTTCTAACATCATGTAAAAGCAAGCAGTCTCATTCTGACATCATGTAGAAACAAGCAGACTCTTTATGACATCATAAAGAAACAAGCAGACTCTTTCTGACATCATGTAAATACAAGCAGACTTTCTGACATCATGTAAAAACAAGCAGACTCTTTCTCACATCATGTAGAAACAAGTAGACGCTTTCTGACATCATGTAGAAACAAGCAGACACTTTCTGACATCATGTAGAAACAAGCAGACTCTTTCTGACATCATGTAGAAACAAGCAGACGCTTTCTGACATCATGTAGAAACAAGCAGACTCTTTCTGACATGTAGAAACAAGCAAACTCTTTCTGACATCATGTAGAAACAAGCAGACTCTTTCTGACATCATAAAGAAGCAAGCAGACACTTTCTGACATCATGAAAAAACAAGCAGACTTTCTGAAATCATGTAAAAACAAGCAGACTCTTTCTGACATCATGTAAAAACAAGCAGTCTCATTCTGACATCATGTAGAAACAAGCAGACTCTTGATGACATCTTCTAGAAACAAGCAGACTCTTTCTGACATCATGTAAAAACAAGCAGACTCTTTCTGACATAATCTAGAAACAAGCAGACTCTTTCTGACATCTTGTAGAAACAAGCAGTCACATTCTGACATCATCTAGAAACAAGCAGACTCTTTATGACATCATAAAGAAACAAGCAGACTTTCTGACATCATGTAGAAACAAGCAGACTCTTTCTGACATCATGAAAAAACAAGCATACTCTTTCTGACATCATGTAGAAACAAGCAGACGCTTTCTGACATCATGTAGAAACAAGCAGACTCTTTCTGACATCATCTAGAAACAAGTAGTCTCCTTCTGACATCATAAAGAAACAAGCAGTCTGCCTCTGACATCATAAAGAACCAAGCAGTATCTTTCTGACATCATGTAGAAACAGTCTCTTTCTGACATCATGTAGAAACAAGCAGTCTCCTTCTGACATCATAAAGAAACAAGCAGTATCTTTCTGCCATCATAAAGAAACAAGCAGTCTCCTTCTGATATCATGTAGAAACAAGCAGTCTCCTGACATCATAAAGAAACAAGCTGTATCTTTCTGACATCATAAAGAAACAAGCAGTCTCCTTCTGATTTCATGTAGAAACAAGCAGTCTCCTTCTGATTTCATGTAGAAACAAGCAGACTGCCTCTGCCATAATAAAGAAACAAGCAGTATCTTTCTGCCATAATAAAGAAACAAGCAGTCTCCTTCTGATATCATGTAGAAACAAGCAGTCTCCTGACATCATAAAGAAACAAGCTGTATCTTTCTGACATCATAAAGAAACAAGCAGTCTCCTTCTGATATCATGTAGAAACAAGCAGTCTCTTTCTGACATCATAAAGAAACAAGCAGACTGCCTCTGCCATAATAAAGAAACAAGCAGTCTCCTTCTGACATCATAAAGAAACAAGCAGTCTCCTTCTGACATCATAAAGAAACAAGCAGTCTCCTTCTGATATCATGTAGAAACAAGCATTCTCCTTCTGATATCATGTAGAAACAAGCAGTCTCCTTCTGATATCATGTAAAAACAAGCAGTATCTTTCTGACATCATACAGAAACAAGCAGTCTCCTTCTGATATCATGTAGAAACAAGATATACATGTCTGATATATATCAGAATATATATATTCTTGTTGAATAAAAATCTTCATTAAAACCTTTAAATGTTCGTTTTCAAAAACGTTAAAATCACCATTAAAACGTTTAAATCTTCATTAAAACGTTTAAATGTTCGTTTTTAAAAACGTTAAAATCATCATTAAAACGTTAAAATCTTCATTAAAACATTAAAATGTTCATTAAAACGTTAAAATGTTCACTAAAACGTTAAAATCTTCATTAAAATGTTTAAATGTTCATTTTTAAAAACGTTAAAATTTTCATTAAAATGTTAAAATGTTCATTAAAACCTTAAAATGTTCATTAAAACGTTAAATACTTCATTAAAACGTTTAAATGTTCATTAAAACATTAAAATGTTTATTTTTAAAAATGTTCAAATGTTCATTAAAATGTTTAAAGGTTCATTAAAACGATTAAATGTTCATTAAAACGTTAAAATGTTCATTAAAACTTTTAAATGTTATTTAAAATGTTAAAATGTTCATTAAAACGTTTAAATGTTCATTAAAACGTTAAAATCTTCATTTTTAAAAACGTTAAAATGTTCATGAAAACGTTCAAATGTCCATTAAAACGTTAAATTCTTCATTAAAACATTAAAATCTTCATTAAAACGTTAAATTCTTCATTAAAACGTTAAAATGTTCATTAAAACATTAAAATGTTCATTTTTAAAAACGTTAAAATCATCATTAAAATGTTTAAATATTCATTAAAATGTAAATTCTTCATTAAAAAGTTTAAATGTTCATTTTTAAAAACATTAAAAGTTTCATTAAAATGTTAAAATTTTAATTAAAACATTAAAATGTTCATTAAAACGTTAAAATGTTTTAAAACAAGCAGACTCTTTCTGACATCATGTAAAAACAAGCAGACTTTCTGACATCTAGAAACAAGCAGACTTTCTGACATCATGTAGAAACAAGCAGACTCTTTCTGACATCATGTAGAAACAAGCAGACTCTTTCTGACATCATGTAAAAACAAGCAGACTCTTTCTGACATCATGTAGAAACAAGCAGTCTCATTCTGACATCATCTAGAAACAAGCAGACTCTTTCTGACATCATGTAGAAACAAGCAGACTTTCTGACATCATGTAAAAACAATCAGACTCTTTCTGACATCATGTAGAAACAAGCACTCTTTCTGACATCATGTAGAAACAAGCAGACTCTTTATGACATCTTCTAGAAACAAGCAGACTCTTTCTGACATCATGTAAAAGCAAGCAGTCTCTTTATGACATCATAAAGAAACAAGCAGACTCTTTATGACATCATAAAGAAACAAGCAGACTCTTTCTGACATCATGTAAAAACAAGCAGACTCGTTCTGACATCATGTAAAAACAAGCAGACTCTTTCTGACATCATGTAGAAACAAGCAGACTCTTTCTGACATCATGTAGAAACAAGCAGACTCTTTCTGACATCATGTAGAAACAAGCAGACTCTTTCTGACATCATGTAGAAACAAGCAGACTCTTTCTGACATCATAAAGAAACAAGCAGACTTTCTGACATCATAAAGAAACAAGCAGACTTTCTGACATCATGTAGAAACAGGCAGACTCTTTTTGACATCATGAAAAAACAAGCATACTCTTTCTGACATCATGTAGAAACAAGCAGACTCTTTATGACATCTTCTAGAAACAAGCAGACTCTTTCTGACATCATGTAAAAGCAAGCAGTCTCATTCTGACATCATGTAGAAACAAGCAGATGCTTTCTGACATCATGTAGAAACAAGCAGACACTTTCTGACATCATGTAGAAACAAGCAGACTATTTATGACATCATAAAGAATTAAGCAGACTCTTTCTGACATCATGTAAAAACAAGCAGACTTTCTGACATCATGTAAAAACAAGCAGACTCTTTCTCACATCATGTAGAAACAAGCAGATGCTTTCTGACATCATGTAGAAACAAGCAGACACTTTCTGACATCATGTAGAAACAAGCAGACTCTTTCTGACATCATAAAGAAACAAGCAGACTTTCTGACATCATGTAGAAACAAGCAGACTCTTTCTGACATCATGAAAAAACAAGCATACTCTTTCTGACATCATAAAGAAACAAGCAGACTTTCTGACATCATGTAGAAACAAGCAGACTCTTTCTGACATCATGAAAAAACAAGCATACTCTTTCTGACATCATGTAGAAACAAGCAGACTCTTTCTGACATGTAGAAACAAGCAGACTCTTTCTGACATCATGTAGAAACAAGCAGACTCTTTCTGACATCATAAAGAAGCGAGCAGACACTTTCTGACACCATGAAAAAACAAGCAGACTTTCTGAAATCATGTAAAAACAAGCAGACTCTTTTTGACATCATGTAAAAACAAGCAGTCTCATTTTGACATCAAGTAGAAACAAGCAGACTCTTTATGACATCTTCTAGAAACAAGCAGACTCTTTCTGACATCATGTAAAAACAAGCAGACTCTTTCTGACATAATCTAGAAACAAGCAGACTCTTTCTGACATCATGTAGAAACAAGCAGTCTCATTCTGACATCATCTAGAAACAAGCAGACTCTTTATGACATCATAAAGAAACAAGCAGACTTTCTGACATCATGTAGAAACAAGCAGACTCTTTCTGACATCATGTAAAAACAAGCAGACTCTTTCTGACATCATGTAGAAACAAGCAGACTCTTTCTGACATCATGTAGAAACAAGCAGACTCTTTCTGACATCATGTAGAAACAAGCAGTCTCCTTCTGACATCATAAAGAAACAAGCAGTATCTGCCATCATAAAGAAACAAGCAGTCTCCTTCTGATATCATGTAGAAACAAGCAGTCTCCTGACATCATAAAGAAACAAGCTGTATCTTTCTGACATCATAAAGAAACAAGCAGTCTCCTTCTGATATCATGTAGAAACAAGATGTCTCCTTCTGATTTCATGTAGAAACAAGCAGACTGCCTCTGCCATAATAAAGAAACAAGCAGTATCTTTCTGCCATAATAAAGAAACAAGCAGTCTCCTTCTGATATCATGTAGAAACAAGCAGTCTCCTGACATCATAAAGAAACAAGCTGTATCTTTCTGACATCATAAAGAAACAAGCAGTCTCCTTCTGATATCATGTAGAAACAAGCAGTCTCTTTCTGACATCATAAAGACCAAGCAGACTGCCTCTGCCATAATAAAGAAACAAGCAGTATCTTTCTGACATCATAAAGAAACAAGCAGTCTCCTTCTGACATCATAAAGAAACAAGCAGTCTCCTTCTGATATCATGTAGAAACAAGCATTCTCCTTCTGATATCATGTAGAAACAAGCAGTCTCCTTCTGATATCATGTAAAAACAAGCAGTATCTTTCTGACATCATACAGAAACAAGCAGTCTCCTTCTGATATCATGTAGAAACAAGATATATATGTCTGATATATATCAGAATATATATATGCTTGTTGAATAAAAATCTTCATTAAAACCTTTAAATGTTCGTTTTCAAAAACGTTAAAATCACCATTAAAACGTTTAAATCTTCATTAAAACGTTTAAATGTTCGTTTTTAAAAACGTTAAAATCATCATTAAAACGTTAAAATCTTCATTAAAACATTAAAATGTTCATTAAAACGTTAAAATGTTCACTAAAACGTTAAAATCTTCATTAAAATGTTTAAATGTTCATTTTTAAAAACGTTAAAATTTTCATTAAGATGTTAAAATGTTCATTAAAACCTTAAAATGTTCATTAAAACGTTAAATACTTCATTAAAACGTTTAAATGTTCATTAAAACATTAAAATGTTCATTTTTAAAAACGTTCAAATGTTCATTAAAATGTTTAAAGGTTCATTAAAACAATTAAATGTTCATTAAAACGTTAAAATGTTCATTAAAACTTTTAAATGTTATTTAAAATGTTAAAATGTTCATTAAAACGTTTAAATGTTCATTAAAACGTTAAAATCTTCATTTTTAAAAACGTTAAAATGTTCATGAAAACGTTCAAATGTCCATTAAAACGTTAAATTCTTCATTAAAACATTAAAATCTTCATTAAAACATTAAAATGTTCATTTTTAAAAATGTTAAAATCATCATTAAAATGTTTAAATATTCATTAAAATGTAAATTTTTCATTAAAAAGTTTAAATGTTCATTTTTAAAAACATTAAAAGTTTCATTAAAATGTTAAAATTTTAATTAAAACGTTAAAATGTTCATTAAAACGTTAAAATGTTTTAAAACAAGCAGACTCTTTCTGACATCATGTAAAAACAAGCAGACTTTCTGACATCTAGAAACAAGCAGACTTTCTGACATCATGTAGAAACAAGCAGACTCTTTCTGACATCATGTAGAAACAAGCAGACTCTTTCTGACATCATGTAAAAACAAGCAGACTCTTTCTGACATCATGTAGAAACAAGCAGTCTCATTCTGACATCATCTAGAAACAAGCAGACTCTTTCTGACATCATGTAGAAACAAGCAGACTTTCTGACATCATGTAAAAACAATCAGACTCTTTCTGACATCATGTAGAAACAAGCACTCTTTCTGACATCATGTAGAAACAAGCAGACTCTTTATGACATCTTCTAGAAACAAGCAGACTCTTTCTGACATCATGTAAAAGCAAGCAGTCTCTTTATGACATCATAAAGAAACAAGCAGACTCTTTATGACATCATAAAGAAACAAGCAGACTCTTTCTGACATCATGTAAAAACAAGCAGACTCATTCTGACATCATGTAAAAACAAGCAGACTCTTTCTGACATCATGTAGAAACAAGCAGACTCTTTCTGACATCATGTAGAAACAAGCAGACTCTTTCTGACATCATGTAGAAACAAGCAGACTCTTTCTGACATCATGTAGAAACAAGCAGACTCTTTCTGACATCATAAAGAAACAAGCAGACTTTCTGACATCATGTAGAAACAGGCAGACTCTTTCTGACATCATGAAAAAACAAGCATACTCTTTCTGACATCATGTAGAAACAAGCAGACTCTTTATGACATCTTCTAGAAACAAGCAGACACTTTCTGACATCATGTAGAAACAAGCAGACTCTTTATGACATCATAAAGAATTAAGCAGACTCTGACATCATGTAAAAACAAGCAGACTTTCTGACATCATGTAAAAACAAGCAGACTCTTTCTCACATCATGTAGAAACAAGCAGATGCTTTCTGACATCATGTAGAAACAAGCAGACACTTTCTGACATCATGTAGAAACAAGCAGACTCTTTCTGACATCATAAAGAAACAAGCAGACTTTCTGACATCATGTAGAAACAAGCAGACTCTTTCTGACATCATGAAAAAACAAGCATACTCTTTCTGACATCATGTAGAAACAAGCAGACTCTTTCTGACATCATAAAGAAACAAGCAGACTCTTTCTGACATCATAAAGAAACAAGCAGACTTTCTGACATCATGTAGAAACAAGCAGACTCTTTCTGACATCATGAAAAAACAAGCATACTCTTTCTGACATCATGTAGAAACAAGCAGACTCTTTCTGACATGTAGAAACAAGCAGACTCTTTCTGACATCATGTAGAAACAAGCAGACTCTTTCTGACATCATGTAGAAACAAGCAGACTCTTTCTGACATCATAAAGAAGCGAGCAGACACTTTCTGACACCATGAAAAAACAAACAGACTTTCTGAAATCATGTAAAAACAAGCAGACTCTTTTTGACATCATGTAAAAACAAGCAGTCTCCTTCTGACATCATAAAGAAACAAGCAGTATCTTTCTGCCATCATAAAGAAACAAGCAGTCTCCTTCTGATATCATGTAGAAACAAGCAGTCTCCTGACATCATAAAGAAACAAGCTGTATCTTTCTGACATCATAAAGAAACAAGCAGTCTCCTTCTGATATCATGTAGAAACAAGCAGTCTCCTTCTGATTTCATGTAGAAACAAGTAGTCTCTTTCTGACATCATAAAGAAACAAGCAGACTGCCTCTGCCATAATAAAGAAACAAGCAGTATCTTTCTGACATCATAAAGAAACAAGCAGTCTCCTTCTGACATCATAAAGAAACAAGCAGTCTCCTTCTGATATCATGTAGAAACAAGCATTCTCCTTCTGATATCATGTAGAAACAAGCAGTCTCCTTCTGATATCATGTAAAAACAAGCAGTATCTTTCTGACATCATACAGAAACAAGCAGTCTCCTTCTGATATCATGTAGAAACAAG
Source organism: Nothobranchius furzeri (assembly GCF_043380555.1). NCBI lineage: Eukaryota > Metazoa > Chordata > Actinopteri > Cyprinodontiformes > Nothobranchiidae > Nothobranchius > Nothobranchius furzeri. The sequence continues at coordinate 46,221,361 of NC_091751.1, read as the reverse complement.
ATATATATGTCTGATATATATCAGAATATATATATGCTTGTTGAATAAAAATCTTCATTAAAACCTTTAAATGTTCGTTTTTAAAAACGTTAAAATCACCATTAAAACGTTTAAATCTTCATTAAAACGTTTAAATGTTCGTTTTTAAAAACGTTAAAATCATCATTAAAACGTTAAAATCTTCATTAAAACATTAAAATGTTCATTAAAACATTAAAATGTACACTAAAACGTTAAAATCTTCATTAAAATGTTTAAATGTTCATTTTTAAAAATGTTAAAATTTTCATTAAAATGTTAAAATGTTCATTAAAACGTTAAAATGTTCATTAAAACGTTAAATACTTCATTAAAACGTTTAAATGTTCATTAAAACATTAAAATGTTTTTTTTTTAAAAACGTTCAAATGTTCATTAAAATGTTTAAAGGTTCATTAAAACGATTAAATGTTCATTAAAACGTTAAAATGTTCATTAAAACTTTTAAATGTTATTTAAAATGTTAAAATGTTCATTAAAACGTTTAAATGTTCATTAAAACATTTAAATGTTCATTAAAACGTTAAAATCTTCATTTTTAAAAATGTTAAAATGTTCATGAAAACGTTCAAATGTCCATTAAAACGTTAAATTCTTCATTAAAACATTAAAATCTTCATTAAAACGTTAAATTCTTCATTAAAACGTTAAAATGTTCATTAAAACATTAAAATGTTCATTTTTAAAAACGTTAAAATCATCATTAAAATGTTTAAATATTCATTAAAACGTTAAATTCTTCATTAAAAAGTTTAAATGTTCATTTTTAAAAACATTAAAAGTTTCATTAAAATGTTAAAATTTTAATTAAAACGTTAAAATGTTCATTAAAACGTTAAAATGTTTTAAAACAAGCAGACTCTTTCTGACATCATGTAAAAACAAGCAGACTTTCTGACATCATGTAGAAACAAGCAGACTCTTTCTGACATCATGTAGAAACAAGCAGACTCTTTCTGACATCATGTAGAAACAAGCAGACTCTTTCTGACATCATGTAAAAACAAGCAGACTCTTTCTGACATCATGTAGAAACAAGCAGTCTCATTCTGACATCATCTAGAAACAAGCAGACTCTTTCTGACATCATGTAGAAACAAGCAGACTTTCTGACATCATGTAAAAACAATCAGACTCTTTCTGACATCATGTAGAAACAAGCACTCTTTCTGACATCATGTAGAAACAAGCAGACTCTTTATGACATCTTCTAGAAACAAGCAGACTCTTTCTGACATCATGTAAAAGCAAGCAGTCTCTTTATGACATCATAAAGAAACAAGCAGACTCTTTATGACATCATAAAGAAACAAGCAGACTCTTTCTGACATCATGAAAAAACAAGCAGACTCGTTCTGACATCATGTAAAAACAAGCAGACTCTTTCTGACATCATGTAGAAACAAGCAGACTCTTTCTGACATCATGTAGAAACAAGCAGACTCTTTCTGACATCATAAAGAAACAAGCAGACTTTCTGACATCTTCTAGAAACAAGCAGACTCTTTCTGACATCATGTAAAAGCAAGCAGTCTCATTCTGACATCATGTAGAAACAAGCAGACTCTTTATGACATCATAAAGAAACAAGCAGACTCTTTCTGACATCATGTAAAAACAAGCACACTCTTTCTGACATTATGTAAAAACAAGAAGACTCTTTCTGACATCATGTAGAAACAAGCAGATGCTTTCTGACATCATGTAGAAACAAGCAGACTCTTTCTGACATCATGTAGAAACAAGCAGACTCTTTCTGACATCATAAAGAAACAAGCAGACTTTCTGACATCATGTAGAAACAAGCATCTTTCTGACATCATGAAAAAACAAGCATACTCTTTCTGACATCATGTAGAAACAAGCAGACTCTTTCTGACATCATGTAGAAACAAGCAGTCTCATTCTGACATCATCTAGAAACAAGCAGACTCTTTATGACATCATAAAGAAACAAGCAGACTTTCTGACATCATGTAGAAACAAGCAGACTCTTTCTGACATCATGTAGAAACAAGCAGACGCTTTCTGACATCATGTAGAAACAAGCAGACTCTTTCTGACATCATCTAGAAACAAGTAGTCTCCTTCTGACATCATAAAGAAACAAGCAGTCTGCCTCTGACATCATAAAGAACCAAGCAGTATCTTTCTGACATCATGTAGAAACAATCAGTCTCTTTCTGACATCATGTTGAAACAAGCATTCTCCTTCTGACATCATAAAGAAACAAGCAGTATCTTTCTGCCATCATAAAGAAACAAGCAGTCTCCTTCTGATATCATGTAGAAACAAGCAGTCTCCTTCTGATATCATGTAGAAACAAGCAGTCTCCTGACATCATAAAGAAACAAGCAGTATCTTTCTGACATCATAAAGAAACAAGCAGTCTCCTTCTGATATCATGTAGAAACAAGCAGTCTCCTTCTGATTTCATGTAGAAACAAGTAGTCTCTTTCTGACATCATAAAGAAACAAGCAGACTGCCTCTGCCATAATAAAGAAACAAGCAGTATCTTTCTGACATCATAAAGAAACAAGCAGTCTCCTTCTGACATCATAAAGAAACAAGCAGTCTCCTTCTGATATCATGTAGAAACAAGCAGTCTCCTTCTGAAATCATGTAGAAACAAGCAGTCTCCTTCTGATATCATGTAAAAACAAGCAGTATCTTTCTGACATCATACAGAAACAAGCAGTCTCCTGATATCATGTAGAAACAAGATATATATGTCTGATATATATCAGAATATATATATATGCTTGTTGAATACTCCTCCTTGAACCGTCACCTTATCGTGGTGGAGGAGTTTGAGTGCCCTAATGATCCTAGGAGCTATGTTGTCTGGGGCACTTAGTGCCCCTGGTAGGGTCTCCCATGACAAATTGGTCTTAGGTGAAGGGTGAGACAAAGAACGGTTCGAAGGATCTTTCATGGCGGTTAAAATGAAGAGTCGGAGTACCCGGCCCGGAGGGTTACCGGGGTCCCACCCTGGAGCCAGGCCTGGGGTTGGGGCCCGTGAGCGAGCGCCTGGTGGCCGGGCTTTCGCCCATGGGGCCCGGCCGGGCCCAGCCCGAACCGGATACATGGGCTCGTCCAACTGTGGACCCACCACCCGCAGGAGGAACATGAAGGGTCCGGTGCAATGCGAATCGGGTGGCAGACCAAGGCGGGAGCCTTGGCGGTCCAATCCCCGGACAAGAAAACTAGTTTTTGGGACATGGAACGTCACCTCGCTGGCGGGGAAGGAGCCGGAGCTTGTGGCAGAGGTTGAGCGGTACCGGCTAGATATAGTCGGACTCACCTCGACACATTGCATTGGCTCTGGAACCCGAGACCTGGAGAGGGGTTGGACACTCTACTTTGCTGGAGTTGCTCCGGGTGAGAGGCGGAGGGCTGGGGTTGGCTTTTTGTTAGCTCCGAGACTCTCTGCCTGTGTGTTGGGGTTTACCCCGGGGGACAAGAGGGTAGCTTCCTTGCGCCTTCGGGTCGGGGAACGGGTCCTGACTGTTGTTTGTGCTTATGGGCCAAATATCAGTTCAGAGTACCCACCCTTTTTGGAGTCCCTGGGACGAGTGCTAGATAGTGCTCCATCAGGGGACTCCATTGTCCTGCTGGGGGACTTCAATGCTCACGTGGGCAATGACAGCTTGACCTGGAGGGGTGTGATTGGGAGGAACGGCCCACCTAATCTGAACTCGAGCGGTGTTTTGTTATTGGACTTCTGTGCAAGCCGCAGTTTGGCCATAACGAACACCATGTTCGAACATAAGGATGCCCACCGGTACACTTGGTACCAGGGCAGCCTAGGTCACAGGTCGATGATAGATTTTGTAGTCGTATCATCTGACCTGCGGCCGTATGTTTTGGACACCCGAGTGAAGAGAGGGGCGGAGCTGTCAACTGATCACCACCTGGTGGTGAGTTGGATCAGATGGCAAGGGAACATGCCGCGTAGACCTGGCAGACCCAAACGCAGAGTGAGGGTCTGCTGGGAACGCCTGGCAGAAGAACCTGTCAAGACGGTCTTCAACTCCCACCTCCGGCAGAGCTTTGACCACGTCCCGAGAGCAGTGGGGGACATTGAGTCCGAGTGGGCCTTGTTCCACTCTGCGATTGTCGAGGCGGCTGTTGCTAGCTGTGGCCGTAAGGTGGCCGGTGCCAGTCGTGGTGGCAACCCCCGTACCCGCTGGTGGACACCAGAGGTTCGGGGAGCCGTCAGGCTGAAGAAGGAGGCCTACAGGGCGTGGCTGGTCTGTGGGTCTCCGGAGGCAGCAGACAGGTACCGGATAGCCAAGCGGGGTGCAGCAGTGGCAGTTGCCGAGGCAAAATCTCGGGCGTGGGAGGAGTTTGGTGAGGCCATGGAGAAAGACTATCGATCGGCTCCAAAGAGGTTCTGGCAAACTGTCCGGCGCCTCAGGAGAGGAAGGCAGCAACCCGCTCACACTGTTTACAGTGGGGATGGGGAGCTGCTGACGTCAACTGAGGCTATAGTCGGACGGTGGAAGGAATACTTTGAGGAGCTCCTCAATCCCACCAATGCGCATTCCGAGGAGGAACCAGAGCTGGGAGGCCTGGGGATGGACTGTCCGATCTCGGGGGCAGAAGTTGCTGAGGTAGTCAAACAACTACACAGCGGCGGAGCCCCGGGGGCGGATGAGGTTCGTCCTGGGTATCTCAAGGCTATGGATGTTGTAGGGCTGTCATGGTTGACACGTCTCTACAACATTGCGTGGTCATCGGGGGCAGTTCCTAGGGAGTGGCAGACCGGGGTGGTGGTCCCCATCTTTAAGAAGGGTGACCTGAGGGTGTGTTCCAACTATAGGGGGATCACACTCCTCAGCCTCCCTGGAAAGGTCTACGCCAAGGTACTGGAGAGGAGGGTCCGATCGATAGTTGAATCTCAGATAGAGGAGGAGCAATGTGGTTTTCGTCCTGGCCGTGGAACTGTGGACCAGCTCTATACCCTTGCAAGGGTGATGGAGGGGGCATGGGAGTTTGCCCAACCAATCCACATGTGTTTTGTGGATTTGGAGAAGGCTTATGACCGTGTCCCCAGGGGCACCCTGTGGGGGACACTCCAGGAGTATGGGGTGGGTGGCTTTCTGTTAAGGGCCATTCAGTCCCTTTACCAGAGGAGCGTGAGTTTGGTCCGCATAGCCGGTAGTAAGTCGGACCTGTTCCCAGTGAGGGTTGGACTCCGCCAGGGCTGCCCTTTGTCACCGGTTCTGTTCATCACTTTTATGGACAGAATTTCTAGACGCAGCCGTGGTGTGGAGTGTGTCGAGTTTGGTGGCAGGAGAATCTCGTCTCTGCTTTTTGCGGATGATGTGGTCCTCCTAGCTTCATCCAGCTCTGACCTTCAGCTCTTGCTGGGAAGGTTCGCGGCCGAATGTGAAGCGGCTGGGATGAGGATCAGCAACTCCAAATCTGAGACCATGGTTCTCGACCGGAAAAGGGTGGCTTGCCACCTCCGGGTCGGGGGAGAGGTCCTACCTCAAGTGGAGGAGTTTAAGTATCTCGGGGTCTTGTTCACGAGTGAGGGTAGGAGGGATCGGGAGATCGACAGGCGGATTGGTTCGGCGTCTGCAGTGATGCGGACGCTGAGCCGATCTGTCGTGGGGAAGAGGGAGCTGAGCCAGAAAGCCAGGCTCTCGATTTACCGGTCGATCTACGTCCCAATCCTCACCTATGGTCATGAGCTTTGGGTAATGACCGAAAGAACGAGATCGCGGATACAAGCGGCCGAAATGAGTTTCCTCCGTAGGGTGGCCGGGCTCAGCCTTAGAGATAGGGTGAGGAGCTCGGACATTCGGGAGGGACTCGGAGTAGAACCGCTGCTCCTCCGGATCGAAAGGAGCCAGTTGAGGTGGTTTGGGCATCTGGTCAGGATGCCTCCTGGACGCCTCCCCGGGGAGGTGTTTCGGGCATGTCCTGCCGGCAGAAGGCCCCCGGGTCGACCCAGGACACGTTGGAGAGGTTACATCTCCAATCTGGTCCGGGAACGCCTTGGGGTCCTGCCGGAGGAGCTGGTGGACAAGGCCGGGGAGAGGACGGCCTGGAGCTCCCTAGTTGGGATGCTGCCCCCGCGACCCGGACCCGGATAAGCGGAGGAAGACGAGACAAGACGAGACGAGGCTTGTTGAATATAAATCTTCATTAAAACCTTTAAATGTTCGTTTTTAAAAACGTTAAAATCATCATTAAAACATTTAAATCTTCATTAAAACGTTTAAATGTTAGTTTTTAAAAACGTTTAAATCATCATTAAAACATTAAAATCTTCATTAAAACATTAAAATGTTCATTAAAACGTTAAAATGTTCACTAAAACGTTAAAATCTTCATTAAATGGTTTAAATGTTCATTTTTAAAAACGTTAAAATTTTCATTAAAATGTTAAAATGTTCATTAAAACCATAAAATCTTCATTAAAACGTTAAATACTTCATTAAAACGTTTAAATGTTCATTAAAACATTAAAATGTTCATTTTTAAAAACGTTTAAATGTTCATTAAAATGTTTAAAGGTTCATTCAAACGATTAAATGTTCATTAAAACGTTAAAATGTTCATTAAGACTTTTAAATGTTTATTAAAATGTTAAAATGTTCATTAAAACATTTAAATGTTCATTAAAACGTTAAAATCTTCATTTTTAAAAACGTTAAAATGTTCATGAAAATGTTCAAATGTCCATTAAAATGTTAAATTCTTCATTAAAACATTAAAATCTTCATTAAAACGTTAAATTCTTCATTAAAACGTTAAAATGTTCATTAAAACATTAAAATGTTCATTTTTAAAAACGTTAAAATCATCAATAAAATGTTTAAATATTCATTTTTAAAAACATTAAAATGTTCATTAAAATGTTTAAATGTTCATTAAAACGTTAAATTCTTCATTAAAAAGTTTAAATGTTCATTTTTAAAACATTAATAGGTTCATTAAAATGTTAAAATTTTAATTCAAACGTTAAAATGTTCATTGAAACGTTGAAATGTTTTAAAACAAGCAGACTCTTTCTGACATCATGTAAAAACAAGCATACTTTCTGACATCATCTAGAAACAAGCAGACTTTCTGACATAATGTAGAAACAAGCAGACTCTTTCTGACATCATGTAGAAACAAGCAGACTCTTTCTGACATCATGTAAAAAGAAGCAGACTCTTTCTGACATCATGTAGAAACAAGCAGTCTCATTCTGACATCATCTAGAAACAAGCAGACTCTTTCTGACATCATGTAGAAACAAGCAGACTCTTTCTGACATCATAAAGAAACAAGCAGACTCTTTCTGACATCATGTAGAAACAAGCAGACTTTCTGACATCATGTAAAAACAACCAGACTCTTTCTGACATCATGTAGAAACAAGCAGACTCTTTATGACATCATGTAGAAACAAGCAGACTCTTTCTGACATCATGTAAAAGAAAACAGTCTCTTTATGACATCATAAAGAAACAAGCAGACTCTTTCTGACATCATGTAAAAACTAGCAGACTCTTTCAGACATCATAAAGAAACAAGCAGACTCTTTCTGACATCATGTAAAAACAAGCAGACTCTTTCTGACATCATGTAAAAACAAGCAGACTCGTTCTGACATCATGTAAAAACAAGCAGACTCTTTCTGACATCATGTAGAAACAAGCAGACTCTTTCTGACATCATGTAGAAACAAGCAGACTCTTTCTGACATCATGTAGAAACAAGCAGACTCTTTCTGACATCATGTAGAAACAAGCACTCTTTCTGACATCATGTAGAAACAAGCAGACTCTTTATGACATCTTCTAGAAACAAGCAGACTCTTTCTGACATCATGTAAAAGCAAGCAGTCTCATTCTGACATCATGTAGAAACAAGCAGACTCTTTATGACATCATAAAGAATTAAGCAGACTCTTTCTGACATCATGTAAAAACAAGCAGACTTTCTGACATCATGTAAAAACAAGCAGACTCTTTCTCACATCATGTAGAAACAAGCAGATGCTTTCTGACATCATGTAGAAACAAGCAGACACTTTCTGACATCATGTAGAAACAAGCAGACTCTTTCTGACATCATAAAGAAACAAGCAGACTTTCTGACATCATGTAGAAACAAGCAGACTCTTTCTGACATCATGAAAAAACAAGCATACTCTTTCTGACATCATGTAGAAACAAGCAGACTCTTTCTGACATCATAAAGAAACAAGCAGACTTTCTGACATCATGTAGAAACAAGCAGACTCTTTCTGACATCATGAAAAAACAAGCATACTCTTTCTGACATCATGTAGAAACAAGCAGACTCTTTCTGACATGTAGAAACAAGCAGACTCTTTCTGACATCATGTAGAAACAAGCAGACTCTTTCTGACATCATAAAGAAGCAAGCAGACACTTTCTGACATCATGAAAAAACAAGCAGACTTTCTGAAATCATGTAAAAACAAGCAGACTCTTTTTGACATCATGTTAAATCAAGCAGTCTCATTCTGACATCATGTAGAAACAAGCAGACTCTTTATGACATCTTCTAGAAACAAGCAGACTCTTTCTGACATCATGTAAAAACAAGCAGACTCTTTCTGACATAATCTAGAAACAATCAGACTCTTTCTGACATCATGTAGAAACAAGCAGTCTCATTCTGGCATCATCTAGAAACAAGCAGACTCTTTATGACATCATAAAGAAACAAGCAGACTTTCTGACATCATGTAGAAACAAGCAGACTCTTTCTGACATCATGTAAAAACAAGCAGACTCTTTCTGACATCATGTAGAAACAAGCAGACTCTTTCTGACATCATGTAGAAACAAGCAGACTCTTTCTGACATCATGTAGAAACAAGCAGACTCTTTCTGACATCATGTAGAAACAAGCAGACTCTTTCTGACATCATAAAGAAACAAGCAGACTTTCTGACATCATGTAGAAACAAGCAGACTCTTTCTGACATCATGAAAAAACAAGCATACTCTTTCTGACATCATGTAGAAACAAGCAGACTCTTTCTGACATCATAAAGAAACAGTCTGCCTCTGACATCATAAAGAAACAAGCAGTATCTTTCTGACATCATGTATAAACAATCGGTCTCTTTCTGACATCATGTTGAAACAAGCAGTCTCATTCTGACATCATCTAGAAACAAGCAGACTCTTTCTGACATCATGTAAAAACAAGCAGACTCTTTCTGACATCATAAAGAAACAAGCAGAATCTTTCTGACATCATGTAGAAACAAGCAGAGTTTCTGACATCATGTAAAAACAATCAGACTCTTTCTGACATCATGTAGAAACAAGCAGACTTTCTGACATCATGTAAAAACAATCAGACTCTGACATCATGTAGAAACAAGCACTCTTTCTGACATCATGTAGAAACAAGCAGACTTTCTGACATCATGTAAAAACAAGCAGACTCTTTCTGACATCATGTAGAAACAAGCAGACTCTTTATGACATCTTCTAGAAACAAGCAGACTCTTTCTGACATCATGTAAAAGCAAGCAGTCTCATTCTGACATCATGTAGAAACAAGCAGACTCTTTATGACATCATAAAGAAACAAGCAGACTCTTTCTGACATCATGTAAATACAAGCAGACTTTCTGACATCATGTAAAAACAAGCAGACTCTTTCTCACATCATGTAGAAACAAGTAGACGCTTTCTGACATCATGTAGAAACAAGCAGACACTTTCTGACATCATGTAGAAACAAGCAGACTCTTTCTGACATCATAAAGAAACAAGCAGACTTTCTGACATCATGTAGAAACAAGCAGACTCTTTCTGACATCATGTAGAAACAAGCAGACGCTTTCTGACATCATGTAGAAACAAGCAGACTCTTTCTGACATGTAGAAACAAGCAAACTCTTTCTGACATCATGTAGAAACAAGCAGACTCTTTCTGACATCATAAAGAAGCAAGCAGACACTTTCTGACATCATGAAAAAACAAGCAGACTTTCTGAAATCATGTAAAAACAAGCAGACTCTTTCTGACATCATGTAAAAACAAGCAGTCTCATTCTGACATCATGTAGAAACAAGCAGACTCTTAATGACATCTTCTAGAAACAAGCAGACTCTTTCTGACATCATGTAAAAACAAGCAGTCACATTCTGACATCATCTAGAAACAAGCAGACTCTTTATGACATCATAAAGAAACAAGCAGACTTTCTGACATCATGTAGAAACAAGCAGACTCTTTCTGACATCATGTAGAAACAAGCAGACGCTTTCTGACATCATGTAGAAACAAGCAGACTCTTTCTGACATCATCTAGAAACAAGTAGTCTCCTTCTGACATCATAAAGAAACAAGCAGTCTGCCTCTGACATCATAAAGAACCAAGCAGTATCTTTCTGACATCATGTAGAAACAGTCTCTTTCTGACATCATGTAGAAACAAGCAGTCTCCTTCTGACATCATAAAGAAACAAGCAGTATCTTTCTGCCATCATAAAGAAACAAGCAGTCTCCTTCTGATATCATGTAGAAACAAGCAGTCTCCTGACATCATAAAGAAACAAGCTGTATCTTTCTGACATCATAAAGAAACAAGCAGTCTCCTTCTGATTTCATGTAGAAACAAGCAGTCTCCTTCTGATTTCATGTAGAAACAAGCAGACTGCCTCTGCCATAATAAAGAAACAAGCAGTATCTTTCTGCCATAATAAAGAAACAAGCAGTCTCCTTCTGATATCATGTAGAAACAAGCAGTCTCCTGACATCATAAAGAAACAAGCTGTATCTTTCTGACATCATAAAGAAACAAGCAGTCTCCTTCTGATATCATGTAGAAACGAGCAGTCTCTTTCTGACATCATAAAGAAACAAGCAGACTGCCTCTGCCATAATAAAGAAACAAGCAGTCTCCTTCTGACATCATAAAGAAACAAGCAGTCTCCTTCTGACATCATAAAGAAACAAGCAGTCTCCTTCTGATATCATGTAGAAACAAGCATTCTCCTTCTGATATCATGTAGAAACAAGCAGTCTCCTTCTGATATCATGTAAAAACAAGCAGTATCTTTCTGACATCATACAGAAACAAGCAGTCTCCTTCTGATATCATGTAGAAACAAGATATACATGTCTGATATATATCAGAATATATATATATTCTTGTTGAATAAAAATCTTCATTAAAACCTTTAAATGTTCGTTTTCAAAAACGTTAAAATCACCATTAAAACGTTTAAATCTTCATTAAAACGTTTAAATGTTCGTTTTTAAAAACGTTAAAATCATCATTAAAACGTTAAAATCTTCATTAAAACATTAAAATGTTCATTAAAACGTTAAAATGTTCACTAAAACGTTAAAATCTTCATTAAAATGTTTAAATGTTCATTTTTAAAAATGTTAAAATTTTCATTAAAATGTTAAAATGTTCATTAAAACCTTAAAATGTTCATTAAAACGTTAAATACTTCATTAAAACGTTTAAATGTTCATTAAAACATTAAAATGTTCATTTTTAAAAATGTTCAAATGTTCATTAAAATGTTTAAAGGTTCATTAAAACGATTAAATGTTCATTAAAACGTTAAAATGTTCATTAAAACTTTTAAATGTTATTTAAAATGTTAAAATGTTCATTAAAACGTTTAAATGTTCATTAAAACGTTAATATCTTCATTTTTAAAAACGTTAAAATGTTCATGAAAACGTTCAAATGTCCATTAAAACGTTAAATTCTTCATTAAAACATTAAAATCTTCATTAAAACGTTAAATTCTTCATTAAAACGTTAAAATGTTCATTAAAACATTAAAATGTTCATTTTTAAAAACGTTAAAATCATCATTAAAATGTTTAAATATTCATTAAAATGTAAATTCTTCATTAAAAAGTTTAAATGTTCATTTTTAAAAACATTAAAAGTTTCATTAAAATGTTAAAATTTTAATTAAAACATTAAAATGTTCATTAAAACGTTAAAATGTTTTAAAACAAGCAGACTCTTTCTGACATCATGTAAAAACAAGCAGACTTTCTGACATCTAGAAACAAGCAGACTTTCTGACATCATGTAGAAACAAGCAGACTCTTTCTGACATCATGTAGAAACAAGCAGACTCTTTCTGACATCATGTAAAAACAAGCAGACTCTTTCTGACATCATGTAGAAACAAGCAGTCTCATTCTGACATCATCTAGAAACAAGCAGACTCTTTCTGACATCATGTAGAAACAAGCAGACTTTCTGACATCATGTAAAAACAATCAGACTCTTTCTGACATCATGTAGAAACAAGCACTCTTTCTGACATCATGTAGAAACAAGCAGACTCTTTATGACATCTTCTAGAAACAAGCAGACTCTTTCTGACATCATGTAAAAGCAAGCAGTCTCTTTATGACATCATAAAGAAACAAGCAGACTCTTTATGACATCATAAAGAAACAAGCAGACTCTTTCTGACATCATGTAAAAACAAGCAGACTCGTTCTGACATCATGTAAAAACAAGCAGACTCTTTCTGACATCATGTAGAAACAAGCAGACTCTTTCTGACATCATAAAGAAACAAGCAGACTTTCTGACATCATGTAGAAACAAGCAGACTCTTTCTGACATCATAAAGAAACAAGCAGACTTTCTGACATCATGTAGAAACAGGCAGACTCTTTTTGACATCATGAAAAAACAAGCATACTCTTTCTGACATCATGTAAAAACAAGCACACTCTTTCTGACATCATGTAAAAGCAAGCAGTCTCATTCTGACATCATGTAGAAACAAGCAGACGCTTTCTGACATCATGTAGAAACAAGCAGACTCTTTCTGACATGTAGAAACAAGCAAACTCTTTCTGACATCATGTAGAAACAAGCAGACTCTTTCTGACATCATAAAGAAGCAAGCAGACACTTTCTGACATCATGAAAAAACAAGCAGACTTTCTGAAATCATGTAAAAACAAGCAGACTCTTTCTGACATCATGTAAAAACAAGCAGTCTCATTCTGACATCATGTAGAAACAAGCAGACTCTTAATGACATCTTCTAGAAACAAGCACTCTTTCTGACATCATGTAAAAACAAGCAGTCACATTCTGACATCATCTAGAAACAAGCAGACTCTTTATGACATCATAAAGAAACAAGCAGACTTTCTGACATCATGTAGAAACAAGCAGACTCTTTCTGACATCATGTAGAAACAAGCAGACGCTTTCTGACATCATGTAGAAACAAGCAGACTCTTTCTGACATCATCTAGAAACAAGTAGTCTCCTTATGACATCATAAAGAAACAAGCAGTCTGCCTCTGACATCATAAAGAACCAAGCAGTATCTTTCTGACATCATGTAGAAACAGTCTCTTTCTGACATCATGTAGAAACAAGCAGTCTCCTTCTGACATCATAAAGAAACAAGCAGTATCTTTCTGCCATCATAAAGAAACAAGCAGTCTCCTTCTGATATCATGTAGAAACAAGCAGTCTCCTGACATCATAAAGAAACAAGCTGTATCTTTCTGACATCATAAAGAAACAAGCAGTCTCCTTCTGATTTCATGTAGAAACAAGCAGTCTCCTTCTGATTTCATGTAGAAACAAGCAGACTGCCTCTGCCATAATAAAGAAACAAGCAGTATCTTTCTGCCATAATAAAGAAACAAGCAGTCTCCTTCTGATATCATGTAGAAACAAGCAGTCTCCTGACATCATAAAGAAACAAGCTGTATCTTTCTGACATCATAAAGAAACAAGCAGTCTCCTTCTGATATCATGTAGAAACGAGCAGTCTCTTTCTGACATCATAAAGAAACAAGCAGACTGCCTCTGCCATAATAAAGAAACAAGCAGTCTCCTTCTGACATCATAAAGAAACAAGCAGTCTCCTTCTGACATCATAAAGAAACAAGCAGTCTCCTTCTGATATCATGTAGAAACAAGCATTCTCCTTCTGATATCATGTAGAAACAAGCAGTCTCCTTCTGATATCATGTAAAAACAAGCAGTATCTTTCTGACATCATACAGAAACAAGCAGTCTCCTTCTGATATCATGTAGAAACAAGATATACATGTCTGATATATATCAGAATATATATATATTCTTGTTGAATAAAAATCTTCATTAAAACCTTTAAATGTTCGTTTTCAAAAACGTTAAAATCACCATTAAAACGTTTAAATCTTCATTAAAACGTTTAAATGTTCGTTTTTAAAAACGTTAAAATCATCATTAAAACGTTAAAATCTTCATTAAAACATTAAAATGTTCATTAAAACGTTAAAATGTTCACTAAAACGTTAAAATCTTCATTAAAATGTTTAAATGTTCATTTTTAAAAATGTTAAAATTTTCATTAAAATGTTAAAATGTTCATTAAAACCTTAAAATGTTCATTAAAACGTTAAATACTTCATTAAAACGTTTAAATGTTCATTAAAACATTAAAATGTTCATTTTTAAAAATGTTCAAATGTTCATTAAAATGTTTAAAGGTTCATTAAAACGATTAAATGTTCATTAAAACGTTAAAATGTTCATTAAAACTTTTAAATGTTATTTAAAATGTTAAAATGTTCATTAAAACGTTTAAATGTTCATTAAAACGTTAATATCTTCATTTTTAAAAACGTTAAAATGTTCATGAAAACGTTCAAATGTCCATTAAAACGTTAAATTCTTCATTAAAACATTAAAATCTTCATTAAAACGTTAAATTCTTCATTAAAACGTTAAAATGTTCATTAAAACATTAAAATGTTCATTTTTAAAAACGTTAAAATCATCATTAAAATGTTTAAATATTCATTAAAATGTAAATTCTTCATTAAAAAGTTTAAATGTTCATTTTTAAAAACATTAAAAGTTTCATTAAAATGTTAAAATTTTAATTAAAACATTAAAATGTTCATTAAAACGTTAAAATGTTTTAAAACAAGCAGACTCTTTCTGACATCATGTAAAAACAAGCAGACTTTCTGACATCTAGAAACAAGCAGACTTTCTGACATCATGTAGAAACAAGCAGACTCTTTCTGACATCATGTAGAAACAAGCAGACTCTTTCTGACATCATGTAAAAACAAGCAGACTCTTTCTGACATCATGTAGAAACAAGCAGTCTCATTCTGACATCATCTAGAAACAAGCAGACTCTTTCTGACATCATGTAGAAACAAGCAGACTTTCTGACATCATGTAAAAACAATCAGACTCTTTCTGACATCATGTAGAAACAAGCACTCTTTCTGACATCATGTAGAAACAAGCAGACTCTTTATGACATCTTCTAGAAACAAGCAGACTCTTTCTGACATCATGTAAAAGCAAGCAGTCTCTTTATGACATCATAAAGAAACAAGCAGACTCTTTATGACATCATAAAGAAACAAGCAGACTCTTTCTGACATCATGTAAAAACAAGCAGACTCGTTCTGACATCATGTAAAAACAAGCAGACTCTTTCTGACATCATGTAGAAACAAGCAGACTCTTTCTGACATCATAAAGAAACAAGCAGACTTTCTGACATCATGTAGAAACAAGCAGACTCTTTCTGACATCATAAAGAAACAAGCAGACTTTCTGACATCATGTAGAAACAGGCAGACTCTTTTTGACATCATGAAAAAACAAGCATACTCTTTCTGACATCATGTAAAAACAAGCACACTCTTTCTGACATCATGTAAAAGCAAGCAGTCTCATTCTGACATCATGTAGAAACAAGCAGATGCTTTCTGACATCATGTAGAAACAAGCAGACACTTTCTGACATCATGTAGAAACAAGCAGACTCTTTATGACATCATAAAGAATTAAGCAGACTCTTTCTGACATCATGTAAAAACAAGCAGACTTTCTGACATCATGTAAAAACAAGCAGACTCTTTCTCACATCATGTAGAAACAAGCAGATGCTTTCTGACATCATGTAGAAACAAGCAGACACTTTCTGACATCATGTAGAAACAAGCAGACTCTTTCTGACATCATAAAGAAACAAGCAGACTTTCTGACATCATGTAGAAACAAGCAGACTCTTTCTGACATCATGAAAAAACAAGCATACTCTTTCTGACATCATAAAGAAACAAGCAGACTTTCTGACATCATGTAGAAACAAGCAGACTCTTTCTGACATCATGAAAAAACAAGCATACTCTTTCTGACATCATGTAGAAACAAGCAGACTCTTTCTGACATCATAAAGAAGCGAGCAGACACTTTCTGACACCATGAAAAAACAAGCAGACTTTCTGAAATCATGTAAAAACAAGCAGACTCTTTTTGACATCATGTAAAAACAAGCAGTCTCATTTTGACATCATGTAGAAACAAGAAGACTCTTTCTGACATCATGTAAAAACAAGCAGACTCTTTCTGACATAATCTAGAAACAAGCAGACTCTTTCTGACATCATGTAGAAACAAGCAGTCTCATTCTGACATCATCTAGAAACAAGCAGACTCTTTATGACATCATAAAGAAACAAGCAGACTTTCTGACATCATGTAGAAACAAGCAGACTCTTTCTGACATCATGTAAAAACAAGCAGACTCTTTCTGACATCATGTAGAAACAAGCAGACTCTTTCTGACATCATGTAGAAACAAGCAGACTCTTTCTGACATCATGTAGAAACAAGCAGTCTCCTTCTGACATCATAAAGAAACAAGCAGTATCTGCCATCATAAAGAAACAAGCAGTCTCCTTCTGATATCATGTAGAAACAAGCAGTCTCCTGACATCATAAAGAAACAAGCTGTATCTTTCTGACATCATAAAGAAACAAGCAGTCTCCTTCTGATACCATGTAGAAACAAGCAGTCTCCTTCTGATTTCATGTAGAAACAAGCAGACTGCCTCTGCCATAATAAAGAAACAAGCAGTATCTTTCTGCCATAATAAAGAAACAAGCAGTCTCCTTCTGATATCATGTAGAAACAAGCAGTCTCCTGACATCATAAAGAAACAAGCTGTATCTTTCTGACATCATAAAGAAACAAGCAGTCTCCTTCTGATATCATGTAGAAACAAGCAGTCTCTTTCTGACATCATAAAGAAACAAGCAGACTGCCTCTGCCATAATAAAGAAACAAGCAGTATCTTTCTGACATCATAAAGAAACAAGCAGTCTCCTTCTGACATCATAAAGAAACAAGCAGTCTCCTTCTGATATCATGTAGAAACAAGCATTCTCCTTCTGATATCATGTAGAAACAAGCAGTCTCCTTCTGATATCATGTAAAAACAAGCAGTATCTTTCTGACATCATACAGAAACAAGCAGTCTCCTTCTGATATCATGTAGAAACAAGATATATATGTCTGATATATATCAGAATATATATATGCTTGTTGAATAAAAATCTTCATTAAAACCTTTAAATGTTTGTTTTTAAAAACGTTAAAATTACCATTAAAACGTTTAAATCTTCATTAAAACGTTTAAATGTTCGTTTTTAAAAACGTTAAAATCATCATTAAAACGTTAAAATCTTCATTAAAACATTAAAATGTTCATTAAAACGTTAAAATGTTCACTAAAACGTTAAAATCTTCATTAAAATGTTTAAATGTTCATTTTTAAAAACGTTAAAATTTTCATTAAGATGTTAAAATGTTCATTAAAACCTTAAAATGTTCATTAAAACGTTAAATACTTCATTAAAACGTTTAAATGTTCATTAAAACATTAAAATGTTCATTTTTAAAAACGTTCAAATGTTCATTAAAATGTTTAAAGGTTCATTAAAACAATTAAATGTTCATTAAAACGTTAAAATGTTCATTAAAACTTTTAAATGTTATTTAAAATGTTAAAATGTTCATTAAAACGTTTAAATGTTCATTAAAACGTTAAAATCTTCATTTTTAAAAACGTTAAAATGTTCATGAAAACGTTCAAATGTCCATTAAAACGTTAAATTCTTCATTAAAACATTAAAATCTTCATTAAAACATTAAATTCTTCATTAAAACGTTAAAATGTTCATTAAAACATTAAAATGTTCATTTTTAAAAATGTTAAAATCATCATTAAAATGTTTAAATATTCATTAAAATGTAAATTCTTCATTAAAAAGTTTAAATGTTCATTTTTAAAAACATTAAAAGTTTCATTAAAATGTTAAAATTTTAATTAAAACGTTAAAATGTTCATTAAAACGTTAAAATGTTTTAAAACAAGCAGACTCTTTCTGACATCATGTAAAAACAAGCAGACTTTCTGACATCTAGAAACAAGCAGACTTTCTGACATCATGTAGAAACAAGCAGACTCTTTCTGACATCATGTAGAAACAAGCAGACTCTTTCTGACATCATGTAAAAACAAGCAGACTCTTTCTGACATCATGTAGAAACAAGCAGTCTCATTCTGACATCATCTAGAAACAAGCAGACTCTTTCTGACATCATGTAGAAACAAGCAGACTTTCTGACATCATGTAAAAACAATCAGACTCTTTCTGACATCATGTAGAAACAAGCACTCTTTCCATTAAAACGTTAAATTCTTCATTAAAACATTAAAATCTTCATTAAAACATTAAATTCTTCATTAAAACGTTAAAATGTTCATTAAAACATTAAAATGTTCATTTTTAAAAATGTTAAAATCATCATTAAAATGTTTAAATATTCATTAAAATGTAAATTCTTCATTAAAAAGTTTAAATGTTCATTTTTAAAAACATTAAAAGTTTCATTAAAATGTTAAAATTTTAATTAAAACGTTAAAATGTTCATTAAAACGTTAAAATGTTTTAAAACAAGCAGACTCTTTCTGACATCATGTAAAAACAAGCAGACTTTCTGACATCTAGAAAGAAGCAGACTTTCTGACATCATGTAGAAACAAGCAGACTCTTTCTGACATCATGTAGAAACAAGCAGACTCTTTCTGACATCATGTAAAAACAAGCAGACTCTTTCTGACATCATGTAGAAACAAGCAGTCTCATTCTGACATCATCTAGAAACAAGCAGACTCTTTCTGACATCATGTAGAAACAGGCAGACTTTCTGACATCATGTAAAAACAATCAGACTCTTTCTGACATCATGTAGAAACAAGCACTCTTTCTGACATCATGTAGAAACAAGCAGACTCTTTATGACATCTTCTAGAAACAAGCAGACTCTTTCTGACATCATGTAAAAGCAAGCAGTCTCTTTATGACATCATAAAGAAACAAGCAGACTCTTTATGACATCATAAAGAAACAAGCACACTCTTTCTGACATCATGTAAAAACAAGCAGACTCATTCTGACATCATGTAAAAACAAGCAGACTCTTTCTGACATCATGTAGAAACAAGCAGACTCTTTCTGACATCATGTAGAAACAAGCAGACTCTTTCTGACATCATGTAGAAACAAGCAGACTCTTTCTGACATCATGTAGAAACAAGCAGACTCTTTCTGACATCATAAAGATACAAGCAGACTTTCTGACATCATGTAGAAACAGGCAGACTCTTTCTGACATCATGAAAAAACAAGCATACTCTTTCTGACATCATGTAGAAACAAGCAGACTCTTTATGACATCTTCTAGAAACAAGCAGACTCTTTCTGACATCATGTAGAAACAAGCAGACTCTTTCTGACATCATGTAGAAACAAGCAGACTCTTTCTGACATCATAAAGAAACAAGCAGACTTTCTGACATCATAAAGAAACAAGCAGACTTTCTGACATCATGTAGAAACAGGCAGACTCTTTTTGACATCATGAAAACACAAGCATACTCTTTCTGACATCATGTAGAAACAAGCAGACTCTTTATGACATCTTCTAGAAACAAGCAGACTCTTTCTGACATCATGTAAAAGCAAGCAGTCTCATTCTGACATCATGTAGAAACAAGCAGATGCTTTCTGACATCATGTAGAAACAAGCAGACACTTTCTGACATCATGTAGAAACAAGCAGACTCTTTATGACATCATAAAGAATTAAGCAGACTCTTTCTGACATCATGTAAAAACAAGCAGACTTTCTGACATCATGTAAAAACAAGCAGACTCTTTCTCACATCATGTAGAAACAAGCAGATGCTTTCTGACATCATGTAGAAACAAGCAGACACTTTCTGACATCATGTAGAAACAAGCAGACTCTTTCTGACATCATAAAGAAACAAGCAGACTTTCTGACATCATGTAGAAACAAGCAGACTCTTTCTGACATCATGAAAAAACAAACATACTCTTTCTGACATCATAAAGAAACAAGCAGACTTTCTGACATCATGTAGAAACAAGCAGACTCTTTCTGACATCATGAAAAAACAAGCATACTCTTTCTGACATCATGTAGAAACAAGCAGACTCTTTCTGACATGTAGAAACAAGCAGACTCTTTCTGACATCATGTAGAAACAAGCAGACTCTTTCTGACATCATAAAGAAGCGAGCAGACACTTTCTGACACCATGAAAAAACAAGCAGACTTTCTGAAATCATGTAAAAACAAGCAGACTCTTTTTGACATCATGTAAAAACAAGCAGTCTCATTTTGACATGTAGAAACAAGCAGACTCTTTATGACATCTTCTAGAAACAAGCAGACTCTTTCTGACATCATGTAAAAACAAGCAGACTCTTTCTGACATAATCTAGAAACAAGCAGACTCTTTCTGACATCATGTAGAAACAAGCAGTCTCATTCTGACATCATCTAGAAACAAGCAGACTCTTTATGACATCATAAAGAAACAAGCAGACTTTCTGACATCATGTAGAAACAAGCAGACTCTTTCTGACATCATGTAGAAACAAGCAGACTCTTTCTGACATCATGTAGAAACAAGCAGACTCTTTCTGACATCATGTAGAAACAAGCAGTCTCCTTCTGACATCATAAAGAAACAAGCAGTATCTGCCATCATAAAGAAACAAGCAGTCTCCTTCTGATATCATGTAGAAACAAGCAGTCTCCTGACATCATAAAGAAACAAGCTGTATCTTTCTGACATCATAAAGAAACAAGCAGTCTCCTTCTGATATCATGTAGAAACAAGCAGTCTCCTTCTGATTTCATGTAGAAACAAGCAGACTGCCTCTGCCATAATAAAGAAACAAGCAGTATCTTTCTGCCATAATAAAGAAACAAGCAGTCTCCTTCTGATATCATGTAGAAACAAGCAGTCTCCTGACATCATAAAGAAACAAGCTGTATCTTTCTGACATCATAAAGAAACAAGCAGTCTCCTTCTGATATCATGTAGAAACAAGCAGTCTCTTTCTGACATCATAAAGAAACAAGCAGACTGCCTCTGCCATAATAAAGAAACAAGCAGTATCTTTCTGACATCATAAAGAAACAAGCAGTCTCCTTCTGACATCATAAAGAAACAAGCAGTCTCCTTCTGATATCATGTAGAAACAAGCATTCTCCTTCTGATATCATGTAGAAACAAGCAGTCTCCTTCTGATATCATGTAAATACAAGCAGTTTCTTTCTGACATCATACAGAAACAAGCAGTCTCCTTCTGATATCATGTAGAAACAAGATATATATGTCTGATATATATCAGAATATATATATGCTTGTTGAATAAAAATCTTCATTAAAACCTTTAAATGTTCGTTTTCAAAAACGTTAAAATCACCATTAAAACGTTTAAATCTTCATTAAAACGTTTAAATGTTCGTTTTTAAAAACGTTAAAATCATCATTAAAACGTTAAAATCTTCATTAAAACATTAAAATGTTCATTAAAACGTTAAAATGTTCACTAAAACGTTAAAATCTTCATTAAAATGTTTAAATGTTCATTTTTAAAAACGTTAAAATTTTCATTAAGATGTTAAAATGTTCATTAAAACCTTAAAATGTTCATTAAAACGTTAAATACTTCATTAAAACGTTTAAATGTTCATTAAAACATTAAAATGTTCATTTTTAAAAACGTTCAAATGTTCATTAAAATGTTTAAAGGTTCATTAAAATGATTAAATGTTCATTAAAACGTTAAAATGTTCATTAAAACTTTTAAATGTTATTTAAAATGTTAAAATGTTCATTAAAACGTTTAAATGTTCATTAAAACGTTAAAATCTTCATTTTTAAAAACGTTAAAATGTTCATGAAAACGTTCAAATGTCCATTAAAACGTTAAATTCTTCATTAAAACATTAAAATCTTCATTAAAACATTAAATTCTTCATTAAAACGTTAAAATGTTCATTAAAACATTAAAATGTTCATTTTTAAAAATGTTAAAATCATCATTAAAATGTTTAAATATTCATTAAAATGTAAATTCTTCATTAAAAAGTTTAAATGTTCATTTTTAAAAACATTAAAAGTTTCATTAAAATGTTAAAATTTTAATTAAAACGTTAAAATGTTCATTAAAACGTTAAAATGTTTTAAAACAAGCAGACTCTTTCTGACATCATGTAAAAACAAGCAGACTTTCTGACATCTAGAAACAAGCAGACTTTCTGACATCATGTAGAAACAAGCAGACTCTTTCTGACATCATGTAGAAACAAGCAGACTCTTTCTGACATCATGTAAAAACAAGCAGACTCTTTCTGACATCATGTAGAAACAAGCAGTCTCATTCTGACATCATCTAGAAACAAGCAGACTCTTTCTGACATCATGTAGAAACAAGCAGACTTTCTGACATCATGTAAAAACAATCAGACTCTTTCTGACATCATGTAGAAACAAGCACTCTTTCTGACATCATGTAGAAACAAGCAGACTCTTTATGACATCTTCTAGAAACAAGCAGACTCTTTCTGACATCATGTAAAAGCAAGCAGTCTCTTTATGACATCATAAAGAAACAAGCAGACTCTTTATGACATCATAAAGAAACAAGCAGACTCTTTCTGACATCATGTAAAAACAAGCAGACTCATTCTGACATCATGTAAAAACAAGCAGACTCTTTCTGACATCATGTAGAAACAAGCAGACTCTTTCTGACATCATGTAGAAACAAGCAGACTCTTTCTGACATCATGTAGAAACAAGCAGACTCTTTCTGACATCATGTAGAAACAAGCAGACTCTTTCTGACATCATAAAGAAACAAGCATACTCTTTCTGACATCATGTAGAAACAAGCAGACTCTTTATGACATCTTCTAGAAACAAGCAGACTCTTTCTGACATCATGTAAAAGCAAGCAGTCCCATTCTGACATCATGTAGAAACAAGCAGATGCTTTCTGACATCATGTAGAAACAAGCAGACACTTTCTGACATCATGTAGAAACAAGCAGACTCTTTATGACATCATAAAGAATTAAGCAGACTCTTTCTGACATCATGTAAAAACAAGCAGACTTTCTGACATCATGTAAAAACAAGCAGACTCTTTCTCACATCATGTAGAATCAAGCAGATGCTTTCTGACATCATGTAGAAACAAGCAGACACTTTCTGACATCATGTAGAAACAAGCAGACTCTTTCTGACATCATAAAGAAACAAGCAGACTTTCTGACATCATGTAGAAACAAGCAGACTCTTTCTGACATCATGAAAAAACAAGCATACTCTTTCTGACATCATGTAGAAACAAGCAGACTCTTTCTGACATCATAAAGAAACAAGCAGACTCTTTCTGACATCATAAAGAAACAAGCAGACTTTCTGACATCATGTAGAAACAAGCAGACTCTTTCTGACATCATGAAAAAACAAGCATACTCTTTCTGACATCATGTAGAAACAAGCAGACTCTTTCTGACATGTAGAAACAAGCAGACTCTTTCTGACATCATGTAGAAACAAGCAGACTCTTTCTGACATCATAAAGAAGCGAGCAGACACTTTCTGACACCATGAAAAAACAAACAGACTTTCTGAAATCATGTAAAAACAAGCAGACTCTTTTTGACATCATGTAAAAACAAGCAGTCTCATTTTGACATCATGTAGAAACAAGCAGACTCTTTATGACATCTTCTAGAAACAAGCAGACTCTTTCTGACATCATGTAAAAACAAGCAGACTCTTTCTGACATAATCTAGAAACAAGCAGACTCTTTCTGACATCATGTAGAAACAAGCAGTCTCATTCTGACATCATCTAGAAACAAGCAGACTCTTTATGACATCATAAAGAAACAAGCAGACTTTCTGACATCATGTAGAAACAAGCAGACTCTTTCTGACATCATGTAGAAACAAGCAGACTCTTTCTGACATCATGTAGAAACAAGCAGACTCTTTCTGACATCATGTAGAAACAAGCAGACTCTTTCTGACATCATAAAGAAACAAGCAGACTTTCTGACATCATGTAGAAACAAGCAAACTCTTTCTGACATCATGAAAAAACAAGCATACTCTTTCTGACATCATGTAGAAACAAGCAGACTCTTTCTGACATCATAAAGAAACAGTCTGCCTCTGACATCATAAAGAAACAAGCAGTATCTTTCTGACATCATGTAGAAACAATCAGTCTCTTTCTGACATCATGTTGAAACAAGCAGTCTCATTCTGACATCTAGAAACAAGCAGACTCTTTCTGACATCATGTAGAAACAAGCAGACTCTTTCTGACATCATAAAGAAACAAGCAGACTCTTTCTGACATCATGTAGAAACAAGCAGACTTTCTGACATCATGTAAAAACAATCAGACTCTTTCTGACATCATGTAGAAACAAGGAGACTTTCTGACATCATGTAAAAACAATCAGACTCTGACATCATGTAGAAACAAGCACTCTTTCTGACATCATGTAGAAACAAGCAGACTTTCTGACATCATGAAAAAACAAGCAGACTCTTTCTGACATCATGTAGAAACAAGCAGACTCTTTATGACATCTTCTAGAAACAAGCAGACTCTTTCTGACATCATGTAAAAGCAAGCAGTCTCATTCTGACATCATGAAAAAACAAGCAGACTTTCTGAAATCATGTAAAAACAAGCAGACTCTTTCTGACATCATGTAAAAACAAGCAGTCTCATTCTGACATCATGTAGAAACAAGCAGACTCTTTATGACATCTTCTAGAAACAAGCAGACTCTTTCTGACATCATGTAAAAACAAGCAGACTCTTTCTGACATAATCTAGAAACAAGCAGACTCTTTCTGACATCATGTAGAAACAAGCAGTCTCATTCTGACATCATCTAGAAACAAGCAGACTCTTTATGACATCATAAAGAAACAAGCAGACTTTCTGACATCATGTAGAAACAAGCAGACTCTTTCTGACATCATGTAGAAACAAGCAGACTCTTTCTGACATCATGTAGAAACAAGCAGTCTCCTTCTGATTTCATGTAGAAACAAGTAGTCTCTTTCTGACATCATAAAGAAACAAGCAGACTGCCTCTGCCATAATAAAGAAACAAGCAGTATCTTTCTGACATCATAAAGAAACAAGCAGTCTCCTTCTGACATCATAAAGAAACAAGCAGTCTCCTTCTGACATCATAAAGAAACAAGCATTCTCCTTCTGATATCATGTAGAAACAAGCATTCTCCTTCTGATATCATGTAGAAACAAGCAGTCTCCTTCTGATATCATGTAAAAACAAGCAGTATCTTTCTGACATCATACAGAAACAAGCAGTCTCCTTCTGATATCATGTAGAAACAAGATATATATGTCTGATATATATCAGAATATATATATGCTTGTTGAATAAAAATCTTCATTAAAACCTTTAAATGTTCGTTTTTAAAAACGTTAAAATCACCATTAAAACGTTTAAATCTTCATTAAAACGTTTAAATGTTCGTTTTTAAAAACGTTAAAATCATCATTAAAACGTTAAAATCTTCATTAAAACATTAAAATGTTCATTAAAACGTTAAAATGTTCACTAAAACGTTAAAATCTTCATTAAAATGTTTAAATGTTCATTTTTAAAAACTTTAAAATTTTCATTAAAATGTTAAAATGTTCATTAAAACGTTAAAATGTTCATTAAAACGTTAAATACTTCATTAAAACGTTTAAATGTTCATTAAAACATTAAAATGTTCTTTTTTAAAAACGTTCAAATGTTCATTAAAATGTTTAAAGGTTCATTAAAACGATTAAATGTTCATTAAAACGTTAAAATGTTCATTAAAACTTTTAAATGTTATTTAAAATGTTAAAATGTTCATTAAAACGTTTAAATGTTCATTAAAACGTTTAAATGTTCATTAAAACGTTAAAATCTTCATTTTTAAAAATGTTAAAATGTTCATGAAAACGTTCAAATGTCCATTAAAACGTTAAATTCTTCATTAAAACATTAAAATCTTCATTAAAACGTTAAATTCTTCATTAAAACGTTAAAATGTTCATTAAAACATTAAAATGTTCATTTTTAAAAACGTTAAAATCATCATTAAAATGTTTAAATATTCATTAAAACGTTAAATTGTTCATTAAAAAGTTTAAATGTTCATTTTTAAAAACATTAAAAGTTTCATTAAAATGTTAAAATTTTAATTAAAACGTTAAAATGTTCATTAAAACGTTAAAATGTTTTAAAACAAGCAGACTCTTTCTGACATCATGTAAAAACAAGCAGACTTTCTGACATCATGTAGAAACAAGCAGACTCTTTCTGACATCATGTAGAACCAAGCAGACTCTTTCTGACATCATGTAGAAACAAGCAGACTCTTTCTGACATCATGTAAAAACAAGCAGACTCTTTCTGACATCATGTAGAAACAAGCAGTCTCATTCTGACATCATCTAGAAACAAGCAGACTCTTTCTGACATCATGTAGAAACAAGCAGACTTTCTGACATCATGTAAAAACAATCAGACTCTTTCTGACATCATGTAGAAACAAGCACTCTTTCTGACATCATGTAGAAACAAGCAGACTCTTTATGACATCTTCTAGAAACAAGCAGACTCTTTCTGACATCATGTAAAAGCAAGCAGTCTCTTTATGACATCATAAAGAAACAAGCAGACTCTTTCTGACATCATAAAGAAACAAGCAGACTTTCTGACATCATGTAGAAACAAGCAGACTCTTTCTGACATCATGAAAAAACAAGCATACTCTTTCTGACATCATGTAGAAACAAGCAGACTCTTTCTGACATCATAAAGAAACAGTCTGCCTCTGACATCATAAAGAAACAAGCAGTATCTTTCTGACATCATGTAGAAACAATCAGTCTCTTTCTGACATCATCTAGAAACAAGCAGACTCTTTCTGACATCATGTAAAAACAAGCAGACTCTTTCTGACATCATAAAGAAACAAGCAGAATCTTTCTGACATCATGTAGAAACAAGCAGACTTTCTGACATCATGTAAAAACAATCAGACTCTTTCTGACATCATGTAGAAACAAGCAGACTTTCTGACATCATGTAAAAACAATCAGACTCTGACATCATGTAGAAACAAGCACTCTTTCTGACATCATGTAGAAACAAGCAGACTTTCTGACATCATGTAAAAACAAGCAGACTCTTTCTGACATCATGTAGAAACAAGCAGACTCTTTATGACATCTTCTAGAAACAAGCAGACTCTTTCTGACATCATGTAAAAGCAAGCAGTCTCATTCTGACATCATGTAGAAACAAGCAGACTCTTTATGACATCATAAAGAAACAAGCAGACTCTTTCTGACATCATGTAAATACAAGCAGACTTTCTGACATCATGTAAAAACAAGCAGACTCTTTCTCACATCATGTAGAAACAAGTAGACGCTTTCTGACATCATGTAGAAACAAGCAGACACTTTCTGACATCATGTAGAAACAAGCAGACTCTTTCTGACATCATAAAGAAACAAGCAGACTCTTTCTGACATCATGTAGAAACAAGCAGACTCTTTCTGACATCATGTAGAAACAAGCAGACGCTTTCTGACATCATGTAGAAACAAGCAGACTCTTTCTGACATGTAGAAACAAGCAAACTCTTTCTGACATCATGTAGAAACAAGCAGACTCTTTCTGACATCATAAAGAAGCAAGCAGACACTTTCTGACATCATGAAAAAACAAGCAGACTTTCTGAAATCATGTAAAAACAAGCAGACTCTTTCTGACATCATGTAAAAACAAGCAGTCTCATTCTGACATCATGTAGAAACAAGCAGACTCTTAATG
Source organism: Nothobranchius furzeri (assembly GCF_043380555.1). Classification (NCBI taxonomy): domain Eukaryota; kingdom Metazoa; phylum Chordata; class Actinopteri; order Cyprinodontiformes; family Nothobranchiidae; genus Nothobranchius; species Nothobranchius furzeri. The sequence continues at coordinate 46,193,232 of NC_091751.1, read as the reverse complement.
ACATCTTCTAGAAACAAGCAGACTCTTTCTGACATCATGTAAAAACAAGCAGTCACATTCTGACATCATCTAGAAACAAGCAGACTCTTTATGACATCATAAAGAAACAAGCAGACTTTCTGACATCATGTAGAAACAAGCAGACTCTTTCTGACATCATGTAGAAACAAGCAGACGCTTTCTGACATCATGTAGAAACAAGCAGACTCTTTCTGACATCATCTAGAAACAAGTAGTCTCCTTCTGACATCATAAAGAAACAAGCAGTCTGCCTCTGACATCATAAAGAACCAAGCAGTATCTTTCTGACATCATGTAGAAACAGTCTCTTTCTGACATCATGTAGAAACAAGCAGTCTCCTTCTGCCATCATAAAGAAACAAGCAGTCTCCTTCTGATATCATGTAGAAACAAGCAGTCTCCTGACATCATAAAGAAACAAGCTGTATCTTTCTGACATCATAAAGAAACAAGCAGTCTCCTTCTGATTTCATGTAGAAACAAGCAGTCTCCTTCTGATTTCATGTAGAAACAAGCAGACTGCCTCTGCCATAATAAAGAAACAAGCAGTATCTTTCTGCCATAATAAAGAAACAAGCAGTCTCCTTCTGATATCATGTAGAAACAAGCAGTCTCCTGACATCATAAAGAAACAAGCTGTATCTTTCTGACATCATAAAGAAACAAGCAGTCTCCTTCTGATATCATGTAGAAACAAGCAGTCTCTTTCTGACATCATAAAGAAACAAGCAGACTGCCTCTGCCATAATAAAGAAACAAGCAGTCTCCTTCTGACATCATAAAGAAACAAGCAGTCTCCTTCTGACATCATAAAGAAACAAGCAGTCTCCTTCTGATATCATGTAGAAACAAGCATTCTCCTTCTGATATCATGTAGAAACAAGCAGTCTCCTTCTGATATCATGTAAAAACAAGCAGTATCTTTCTGACATCATACAGAAACAAGCAGTCTCCTTCTGATATCATGTAGAAACAAGATATACATGTCTGATATATATCAGAATATATATATATTCTTGTTGAATAAAAATCTTCATTAAAACCTTTAAATGTTCGTTTTCAAAAACGTTAAAATCACCATTAAAACGTTTAAATCTTCATTAAAACGTTTAAATGTTCGTTTTTAAAAACGTTAAAATTATCATTAAAACGTTAAAATCTTCATTAAAACATTAAAATGTTCATTAAAACGTTAAAATGTTCACTAAAACGTTAAAATCTTCATTAAAATGTTTAAATGTTCATTTTTAAAAATGTTAAAATTTTCATTAAAATGTTAAAATGTTCATTAAAACCTTAAAATGTTCATTAAAACGTTAAATACTTCATTAAAACGTTTAAATGTTCATTAAAACATTAAAATGTTCATTTTTAAAAATGTTCAAATGTTCATTAAAATGTTTAAAGGTTCATTAAAACGATTAAATGTTCATTAAAACGTTAAAATGTTCATTAAAACTTTTAAATGTTATTTAAAATGTTAAAATGTTCATTAAAACGTTTAAATGTTCATTAAAACGTTAATATCTTCATTTTTAAAAACGTTAAAATGTTCATGAAAACGTTCAAATGTCCATTAAAACGTTAAATTCTTCATTAAAACATTAAAATCTTCATTAAAACGTTAAATTCTTCATTAAAACGTTAAAATGTTCATTAAAACATTAAAATGTTCATTTTTAAAAACGTTAAAATCATCATTAAAATGTTTAAATATTCATTAAAATGTAAATTCTTCATTAAAAAGTTTAAATGTTCATTTTTAAAAACATTAAAAGTTTCATTAAAATGTTAAAATTTTAATTAAAACATTAAAATGTTCATTAAAACGTTAAAATGTTTTAAAACAAGCAGACTCTTTCTGACATCATGTAAAAACAAGCAGACTTTCTGACATCTAGAAACAAGCAGACTTTCTGACATCATGTAGAAACAAGCAGACTCTTTCTGACATCATGTAGAAACAAGCAGACTCTTTCTGACATCATGTAAAAACAAGCAGACTCTTTCTGACATCATGTAGAAACAAGCAGTCTCATTCTGACATCATCTAGAAACAAGCAGACTCTTTCTGAGATCATGTAGAAACAAGCAGACTTTCTGACATCATGTAAAAACAATCAGACTCTTTCTGACATCATGTAGAAACAAGCACTCTTTCTGACATCATGTAGAAACAAGCAGACTCTTTATGACATCTTCTAGAAACAAGCAGACTCTTTCTGACATCATGTAAAAGCAAGCAGTCTCTTTATGACATCATAAAGAAACAAGCAGACTCTTTATGACATCATAAAGAAACAAGCAGACTCTTTCTGACATCATGTAAAAACAAGCAGACTCGTTCTGACATCATGTAAAAACAAGCAGACTCTTTCTGACATCATGTAGAAACAAGCAGACTCTTTCTGACATCATAAAGAAACAAGCAGACTTTCTGACATCATGTAGAAACAAGCAGACTCTTTCTGACATCATAAAGAAACAAGCAGACTTTCTGACATCATGTAGAAACAAGCAGACTCTTTTTGACATCATGAAAAAACAAGCATACTCTTTCTGACATCATGTAGAAACAAGCAGACTCTTTATGACATCTTCTAGAAACAAGCAGACTCTTTCTGACATCATGTAAAAGCAAGCAGTCTCATTCTGACATCATGTAGAAACAAGCAGATGCTTTCTGACATCATGTAGAAACAAGCAGACACTTTCTGACATCATGTAGAAACAAGCAGACTCTTTATGACATCATCAAGAATTAAGCAGACTCTTTCTGACATCATGTAAAAACAAGCAGACTTTCTGACATCATGTAAAAACAAGCAGACTCTTTCTCACATCATGTAGAAACAAGCAGATGCTTTCTGACATCATGTAGAAACAAGCAGACACTTTCTGACATCATGTAGAAACAAGCACTCTTTCTGACATCATAAAGAAACAAGCAGACTTTCTGACATCATGTAGAAACAAGCAGACTCTTTCTGACATCATGAAAAAACAAGCATACTCTTTCTGACATCATAAAGAAACAAGCAGACTTTCTGACATCATGTAGAAACAAGCAGACTCTTTCTGACATCATGAAAAAACAAGCATACTCTTTCTGACATCATGTAGAAACAAGCAGACTCTTTCTGACATGTAGAAACAAGCAGACTCTTTCTGACATCATGTAGAAACAAGCAGACTCTTTCTGACATCATAAAGAAACAAGCAGACTTTCTGACATCATGTAGAAACAAGCAGACTCTTTCTGACATCATGTAGAAACAAGCAGACTCTTTCTGACATCATGTAGAAACAAGCAGACTCTTTCTGACATCATGTAGAAACAAGCAGTCTCCTTCTGACATCATAAAGAAACAAGCAGTATCTGCCATCATAAAGAAACAAGCAGTCTCCTTCTGATATCATGTAGAAACAAGCAGTCTCCTTCTGATTTCATGTAGAAACAAGTAGTCTCTTTCTGACATCATAAAGAAGCGAGCAGACACTTTCTGACACCATGAAAAAACAAGCAGACTTTCTGAAATCATGTAAAAACAAGCAGACTCTTTTTGACATCATGTAAAAACAAGCAGTCTCATTTTGACATCATGTAGAAACAAGCAGACTCTTTCTGACATCATGTAAAAACAAGCAGACTCTTTCTGACATAATCTAGAAACAAGCAGACTCTTTATGACATCATAAAGAAACAAGCAGACTTTCTGACATCATGTAGAAACAAGCAGACTCTTTCTGACATCATGTAAAAACAAGCAGACTCTTTCTGACATCATGTAGAAACAAGCAGACTCTTTCTGACATCATGTAGAAACAAGCAGACTCTTTCTGACATCATGTAGAAACAAGCAGTCTCCTTCTGACATCATAAAGAAACAAGCAGTATCTTCCATCATAAAGAAACAAGCAGTCTCCTTCTGATATCATGTAGAAACAAGCAGTCTCCTGACATCATAAAGAAACAAGCTGTATCTTTCTGACATCATAAAGAAACAAGCAGTCTCCTTCTGATATCATGAAGAAACAAGCAGTCTCCTTCTGATTTCATGTAGAAACAAGCAGACTGCCTCTGCCATAATAAAGAAACAAGCAGTATCTTTCTGCCATAATAAAGAAACAAGCAGTCTCCTTCTGATATCATGTAGAAACAAGCAGTCTCCTGACATCATAAAGAAACAAGCTGTATCTTTCTGACATCATAAAGAAACAAGCAGTCTCCTTCTGATATCATGTAGAAACAAGCAGTCTCTTTCTGACATCATAAAGAAACAAGCAGACTGCCTCTGCCATAATAAAGAAACAAGCAGTATCTTTCTGACATCATAAAGAAACAAGCAGTCTCCTTCTGACATCATAAAGAAACAAGCAGTCTCCTTCTGATATCATGTAGAAACAAGCATTCTCCTTCTGATATCATGTAGAAACAAGCAGTCTCCTTCTGATATCATGTAAAAACAAGCAGTATCTTTCTGACATCATACAGAAACAAGCAGTCTCCTTCTGATATCATGTAGAAACAAGATATATATGTCTGATATATATCAGAATATATATATGCTTGTTGAATAAAAATCTTCATTAAAACCTTTAAATGTTCGTTTTTAAAAACGTTAAAATCACCATTAAAACGTTTAAATCTTCATTAAAACGTTTAAATGTTCGTTTTTAAAAACGTTAAAATCATCATTAAAACGTTAAAATCTTCATTAAAACATTAAAATGTTCATTAAAACGTTAAAATGTTCACTAAAACGTTAAAATCTTCATTAAAATGTTTAAATGTTCATTTTTAAAAACGTTAAAATTTTCATTAAGATGTTAAAATGTTCATTAAAACATTAAAATGTTCATTTTTAAAAACGTTAAAATCATCATTAAAATGTTTAAATATTCATTAAAATGTAAATTCTTCATTAAAAAGTTTAAATGTTCATTTTTAAAAACATTAAAAGTTTCATTAAAATGTTGAAATTTTAATTAAAACATTAAAATGTTCATTAAAACGTTAAAATGTTTTAAAACAAGCAGACTCTTTCTGACATCATGTAAAAACAAGCAGACTTTCTGACATCTAGAAACAAGCAGACTTTCTGACATCATGTAGAAACAAGCAGACTCTTTCTGACATCATGTAGAAACAAGCAGACTCTTTCTGACATCATGTAAAAACAAGCAGACTCTTTCTGACATCATGTAGAAACAAGCAGTCTCATTCTGACATCATCTAGAAACAAGCAGACTCTTTCTGACATCATGTAGAAACAAGCAGACTTTCTGACATCATGTAAAAACAATCAGACTCTTTCTGACATCATGTAGAAACAAGCACTCTTTCTGACATCATGTAGAAACAAGCAGACTCTTTATGACATCTTCTAGAAACAAGCAGACTCTTTCTGACATCATGTAAAAGCAAGCAGTCTCTTTATGACATCATAAAGAAACAAGCAGACTCTTTATGACATCATAAAGAAACAAGCAGACTCTTTCTGACATCATGTAAAAACAAGCAGACTCGTTCTGACATCATGTAAAAACAAGCAGACTCTTTCTGACATCATGTAGAAACAAGCAGACTCTTTCTGACATCATAAAGAAACAAGCAGACTTTCTGACATCATGTAGAAACAAGCAGACTCTTTCTGACATCATAAAGAAACAAGCAGACTTTCTGGCATCATGTAGAAACAGGCAGACTCTTTTTGACATCATGAAAAAACAAGCATACTCTTTCTGACATCATGTAGAAACAAGCAGACTCTTTATGACATCTTCTAGAAACAAGCAGACTCTTTCTGACATCATGTAAAAGCAAGCAGTCTCATTCTGACATTATGTAGAAACAAGCAGATGCTTTCTGACATCATGTAGAAACAAGCAGACACTTTCTGACATCATGTAGAAACAAGCAGACTCTTTATGACATCATAAAGAATTAAGCAGACTCTTTCTGACATCATGTAAAAACAAGCAGACTTTCTGACATAATGTAAAAACAAGCAGACTCTTTCTCACATCATGTAGAAACAAGCAGATGCTTTCTGACATCATGTAGAAACAAGCAGACACTTTCTGACATCATGTAGAAACAAGCACTCTTTCTGACATCATAAAGAAACAAGCAGACTTTCTGACATCATGTAGAAACAAGCAGACTCTTTCTGACATCATGAAAAAACAAGCATACTCTTTCTGACATCATAAAGAAACAAGCAGACTTTCTGACATCATGTAGAAACAAGCAGACTCTTTCTGACATCATGAAAAAACAAGCATACTCTTTCTGACATCATGTAGAAACAAGCAGACTCTTTCTGACATGTAGAAACAAGCAGACTCTTTCTGACATCATGTAGAAACAAGCAGACTCTTTCTGACATCATAAAGAAGCGAGCAGACACTTTCTGACACCATGAAAAAACAAGCAGACTTTCTGAAATCATGTAAAAACAAGCAGACTCTTTTTGACATCATGTAAAAACAAGCAGTCTCATTTTGACATCATGTAGAAACAAGCAGACTCTTTCTGACATCATGTAAAAACAAGCAGACTCTTTCTGACATAATCTAGAAACAAGCAGACTCTTTCTGACATCATGTAGAAACAAGCAGTCTCATTCTGACATCATCTAGAAACAAGCAGACTCTTTATGACATCATAAAGAAACAAGCAGACTTTCTGACATCATGTAGAAACAAGCAGACTCTTTCTGACATCATGTAAAAACAAGCAGACTCTTTCTGACATCATGTAGAAACAAGCAGACTCTTTCTGACATCATGTAGAAACAAGCAGACTCTTTCTGACATCATGTAGAAACAAGCAGTCTCCTTCTGACATCATAAAGAAACAAGCAGTATCTGCCATCATAAAGAAACAAGCAGTCTCCTTCTGATATCATGTAGAAACAAGCAGTCTCCTGACATCATAAAGAAACAAGCTGTATCTTTCTGACATCATAAAGAAACAAGCAGTCTCCTTCTGATATCATGTAGAAACAAGCAGTCTCCTTCTGATTTCATGTAGAAACAAGCAGACTGCCTCTGCCATAATAAAGAAACAAGCAGTATCTTTCTGCCATAATAAAGAAACAAGCAGTCTCCTTCTGATATCATGTAGAAACAAGCAGTCTCCTGACATCATAAAGAAACAAGCTGTATCTTTCTGACATCATAAAGAAACAAGCAGTCTCCTTCTGATATCATGTAGAAACAAGCAGTCTCTTTCTGACATCATAAAGAAACAAGCAGACTGCCTCTGCCATAATAAAGAAACAAGCAGTATCTTTCTGACATCATAAAGAAACAAGCAGTCTCCTTCTGACATCATAAAGAAACAAGCAGTCTCCTGATATCATGTAGAAACAAGCATTCTCCTTCTGATATCATGTAGAAACAAGCAGTCTCCTTCTGATATCATGTAAAAACAAGCAGTATCTTTCTGACATCATACAGAAACAAGCAGTCTCCTTCTGATATCATGTAGAAACAAGATATATATGTCTGATATATATCAGAATATATATATGCTTGTTGAATAAAAATCTTCATTAAAACCTTTAAATGTTCGTTTTTAAAAACGTTAAAATCACCATTAAAACGTTTAAATCTTCATTAAAACGTTTAAATGTTCGTTTTTAAAAACGTTAAAATCATCATTAAAACGTTAAAATCTTCATTAAAACATTAAAATGTTCATTAAAACGTTAAAATGTTCACTAAAACGTTAAAATCTTCATTAAAATGTTTAAATGTTCATTTTTAAAAACGTTAAAATTTTCATTAAGATGTTAAAATGTTCATTAAAACCTTAAAATGTTCATTAAAACGTTAAATACTTCATTAAAACGTTTAAATGTTCATTAAAACATTAAAATGTTCATTTTTAAAAACGTTCAAATGTTCATTAAAATGTTTAAAGGTTCATTAAAACAATTAAATGTTCATTAAAACGTTAAAATGTTCATTAAAACTTTTAAATGTTATTTAAAATGTTAAAATGTTCATTAAAACGTTTAAATGTTCATTAAAACGTTAAAATCTTCATTTTTAAAAACGTTAAAATGTTCATGAAAACGTTCAAATGTCCATTAAAACGTTAAATTCTTCATTAAAACATTAAAATCTTCATTAAAACATTAAATTCTTCATTAAAACGTTAAAATGTTCATTAAAACATTAAAATGTTCATTTTTAAAAATGTTAAAATCATCATTAAAATGTTTAAATATTCATTAAAATGTAAATTCTTCATTAAAAAGTTTAAATGTTCATTTTTAAAAACATTAAAAGTTTCATTAAAATGTTAAAATTTTAATTAAAACGTTAAAATGTTCATTAAAACGTTAAAATGTTTTAAAACAAGCAGACTCTTTCTGACATCATGTAAAAACAAGCAGACTTTCTGACATCTAGAAACAAGCAGACTTTCTGACATCATGTAGAAACAAGCAGACTCTTTCTGACATCATGTAGAAACAAGCAGACTCTTTCTGACATCATGTAAAAACAAGCAGACTCTTTCTGACATCATGTAGAAACAAGCAGTCTCATTCTGACATCATCTAGAAACAAGCAGACTCTTTCTGACATCATGTAGAAACAAGCAGACTTTCTGACATCATGTAAAAACAATCAGACTCTTTCTGACATCATGTAGAAACAAGCACTCTTTCCATTAAAACGTTAAATTCTTCATTAAAACATTAAAATCTTCATTAAAACATTAAATTCTTCATTAAAACGTTAAAATGTTCATTAAAACATTAAAATGTTCATTTTTAAAAATGTTAAAATCATCATTAAAATGTTTAAATATTCATTAAAATGTAAATTCTTCATTAAAAAGTTTAAATGTTCATTTTTAAAAACATTAAAAGTTTCATTAAAATGTTAAAATTTTAATTAAAACGTTAAAATGTTCATTAAAACGTTAAAATGTTTTAAAACAAGCAGACTCTTTCTGACATCATGTAAAAACAAGCAGACTTTCTGACATCTAGAAACAAGCAGACTTTCTGACATCATGTAGAAACAAGCAGACTCTTTCTGACATCATGTAGAAACAAGCAGACTCTTTCTGACATCATGTAAAAACAAGCAGACTCTTTCTGACATCATGTAGAAACAAGCAGTCTCATTCTGACATCATCTAGAAACAAGCAGACTCTTTCTGACATCATGTAGAAACAAGCAGACTTTCTGACATCATGTAAAAACAATCAGACTCTTTCTGACATCATGTAGAAACAAGCAGACTCTTTCTGACATCATGTAGAAACAAGCAGACTCTTTCTGACATCATGTAGAAACAAGCAGACTCTTTCTGACATCATGTAGAAACAAGCAGACTCTTTCTGACATCATAAAGATACAAGCAGACTTTCTGACATCATGTAGAAACAGGCAGACTCTTTCTGACATCATGAAAAAACAAGCATACTCTTTCTGACATCATGTAGAAACAAGCAGACTCTTTATGACATCTTCTAGAAACAAGCAGACTCTTTCTGACATCATGTAGAAACAAGCAGACTCTTTCTGACATCATGTAGAAACAAGCAGACTCTTTCTGACATCATAAAGAAACAAGCAGACTTTCTGACATCATAAAGAAACAAGCAGACTTTCTGACATCATGTAGAAACAGGCAGACTCTTTTTGACATCATGAAAACACAAGCATACTCTTTCTGACATCATGTAGAAACAAGCAGACTCTTTATGACATCTTCTAGAAACAAGCAGACTCTTTCTGACATCATGTAAAAGCAAGCAGTCTCATTCTGACATCATGTAGAAACAAGCAGATGCTTTCTGACATCATGTAGAAACAAGCAGACACTTTCTGACATCATGTAGAAACAAGCAGACTCTTTATGACATCATAAAGAATTAAGCAGACTCTTTCTGACATCATGTAAAAACAAGCAGACTTTCTGACATCATGTAAAAACAAGCAGACTCTTTCTCACATCATGTAGAAACAAGCAGATGCTTTCTGACATCATGTAGAAACAAGCAGACACTTTCTGACATCATGTAGAAACAAGCAGACACTTTCTGACATCATAAAGAAACAAGCAGACTTTCTGACATCATGTAGAAACAAGCAGACTCTTTCTGATATCATGAAAAAACAAACATACTCTTTCTGACATCATAAAGAAACAAGCAGACTTTCTGACATCATGTAGAAACAAGCAGACTCTTTCTGACATCATGAAAAAACAAGCAGATTCTTTCTGACATGTAGAAACAAGCAGACTCTTTCTGACATCATGTAGAAACAAGCAGACTCTTTCTGACATCATGTAGAAACAAGCAGACTCTTTCTGACATCATGTAGAAACAAGCAGTCTCATTCTGACATCATCTAGAAACAAGCAGACTCTTTCTGACATCATGTAGAAACAAGCAGACTTTCTGACATCATGTAAAAACAATCAGACTCTTTCTGACATCATGTAGAAACAAGCAGACTCTTTCTGACATCATGTAGAAACAAGCAGACTCTTTCTGACATCATGTAGAAACAAGCAGACTCTTTCTGACATCATGTAGAAACAAGCAGACTCTTTCTGACATCATAAAGATACAAGCAGACTTTCTGACATCATGTAGAAACAGGCAGACTCTTTCTGACATCATGAAAAAACAAGCATACTCTTTCTGACATCATGTAGAAACAAGCAGACTCTTTATGACATCTTCTAGAAACAAGCAGACTCTTTCTGACATCATGTAGAAACAAGCAGACTCTTTCTGACATCATGTAGAAACAAGCAGACTCTTTCTGACATCATAAAGAAACAAGCAGACTTTCTGACATCATAAAGAAACAAGCAGACTTTCTGACATCATGTAGAAACAGGCAGACTCTTTTTGACATCATGAAAACACAAGCATACTCTTTCTGACATCATGTAGAAACAAGCAGACTCTTTATGACATCTTCTAGAAACAAGCAGACTCTTTCTGACATCATGTAAAAGCAAGCAGTCTCATTCTGACATCATGTAGAAACAAGCAGATGCTTTCTGACATCATGTAGAAACAAGCAGACACTTTCTGACATCATGTAGAAACAAGCAGACTCTTTATGACATCATAAAGAATTAAGCAGACTCTTTCTGACATCATGTAAAAACAAGCAGACTTTCTGACATCATGTAAAAACAAGCAGACTCTTTCTCACATCATGTAGAAACAAGCAGATGCTTTCTGACATCATGTAGAAACAAGCAGACACTTTCTGACATCATGTAGAAACAAGCAGACACTTTCTGACATCATAAAGAAACAAGCAGACTTTCTGACATCATGTAGAAACAAGCAGACTCTTTCTGATATCATGAAAAAACAAACATACTCTTTCTGACATCATAAAGAAACAAGCAGACTTTCTGACATCATGTAGAAACAAGCAGACTCTTTCTGACATCATGAAAAAACAAGCATACTCTTTCTGACATCATGTAGAAACAAGCAGACTCTTTCTGACATGTAGAAACAAGCAGACTCTTTCTGACATCATGTAGAAACAAGCAGACTCTTTCTGACATCATAAAGAAGCGAGCAGACACTTTCTGACACCATGAAAAAACAAGCAGACTTTCTGAAATCATGTAAAAACAAGCAGACTCTTTTTGACATCATGTAAAAACAAGCAGTCTCATTTTGACATGTAGAAACAAGCAGACTCTTTATGACATCTTCTAGAAACAAGCAGACTCTTTCTGACATCATGTAAAAACAAGCAGACTCTTTCTGACATAATCTAGAAACAAGCAGACTCTTTCTGACATCATGTAGAAACAAGCAGTCTCATTCTGACATCATCTAGAAACAAGCAGACTCTTTATGACATCATAAAGAAACAAGCAGACTTTCTGACATCATGTAGAAACAAGCAGACTCTTTCTGACTTCATGTAAAAACAAGCAGACTCTTTCTGACATCATGTAGAAACAAGCAGACTCTTTCTGACATCATGTAGAAACAAGCAGACTCTTTCTGACATCATGTAGAAACAAGCAGTCTCCTTCTGACATCATAAAGAAACAAGCAGTATCTGCCATCATAAAGAAACAAGCAGTCTCCTTCTGATATCATGTAGAAACAAGCAGTCTCCTGACATCATAAAGAAACAAGCTGTATCTTTCTGACATCATAAAGAAACAAGCAGTCTCCTTCTGATATCATGTAGAAACAAGCAGTCTCCTTCTGATTTCATGTAGAAACAAGCAGACTGCCTCTGCCATAATAAAGAAACAAGCAGTATCTTTCTGCCATAATAAAGAAACAAGCAGTCTCCTTCTGATATCATGTAGAAACAAGCAGTCTCCTGACATCATAAAGAAACAAGCTGTATCTTTCTGACATCATAAAGAAACAAGCAGTCTCCTTCTGATATCATGTAGAAACAAGCAGTCTCTTTCTGACATCATAAAGAAACAAGCAGACTGCCTCTGCCATAATAAAGAAACAAGCAGTATCTTTCTGACATCATAAAGAAACAAGCAGTCTCCTTCTGACATCATAAAGAAACAAGCAGTCTCCTTCTGATATCATGTAGAAACAAGCATTCTCCTTCTGATATCATGTAGAAACAAGCAGTCTCCTTCTGATATCATGTAAATACAAGCAGTTTCTTTCTGACATCATACAGAAACAAGCAGTCTCCTTCTGATATCATGTAGAAACAAGATATATATGTCTGATATATATCAGAATATATATATGCTTGTTGAATAAAAATCTTCATTAAAACCTTTAAATGTTCGTTTTCAAAAACGTTAAAATCACCATTAAAACGTTTAAATCTTCATTAAAACGTTTAAATGTTCGTTTTTAAAAACGTTAAAATCATCATTAAAACGTTAAAATCTTCATTAAAACATTAAAATGTTCATTAAAACGTTAAAATGTTCACTAAAACGTTAAAATCTTCATTAAAATGTTTAAATGTTCATTTTTAAAAACGTTAAAATTTTCATTAAGATGTTAAAATGTTCATTAAAACCTTAAAATGTTCATTAAAACGTTAAATACTTCATTAAAACGTTTAAATGTTCATTAAAACATTAAAATGTTCATTTTTAAAAACGTTCAAATGTTCATTAAAATGTTTAAAGGTTCATTAAAATGATTAAATGTTCATTAAAACGTTAAAATGTTCATTAAAACTTTTAAATGTTATTTAAAATGTTAAAATGTTCATTAAAACGTTTAAATGTTCATTAAAACGTTAAAATCTTCATTTTTAAAAACGTTAAAATGTTCATGAAAACGTTCAAATGTCCATTAAAACGTTAAATTCTTCATTAAAACATTAAAATCTTCATTAAAACATTAAATTCTTCATTAAAACGTTAAAATGTTCATTAAAACATTAAAATGTTCATTTTTAAAAATGTTAAAATCATCATTAAAATGTTTAAATATTCATTAAAATGTAAATTCTTCATTAAAAAGTTTAAATGTTCATTTTTAAAAACATTAAAAGTTTCATTAAAATGTTAAAATTTTAATTAAAACGTTAAAATGTTCATTAAAACGTTAAAATGTTTTAAAACAAGCAGACTCTTTCTGACATCATGTAAAAACAAGCAGACTTTCTGACATCTAGAAACAAGCAGACTTTCTGACATCATGTAGAAACAAGCAGACTCTTTCTGACATCATGTAGAAACAAGCAGACTCTTTCTGACATCATGTAAAAACAAGCAGACTCTTTCTGACATCATGTAGAAACAAGCAGTCTCATTCTGACATCATCTAGAAACAAGCAGACTCTTTCTGACATCATGTAGAAACAAGCAGACTTTCTGACATCATGTAAAAACAATCAGACTCTTTCTGACATCATGTAGAAACAAGCACTCTTTCTGACATCATGTAGAAACAAGCAGACTCTTTATGACATCTTCTAGAAACAAGCAGACTCTTTCTGACATCATGTAAAAGCAAGCAGTCTCTTTATGACATCATAAAGAAACAAGCAGACTCTTTATGACATCATAAAGAAACAAGCAGACTCTTTCTGACATCATGTAAAAACAAGCAGACTCATTCTGACATCATGTAAAAACAAGCAGACTCTTTCTGACATCATGTAGAAACAAGCAGACTCTTTCTGACATCATGTAGAAACAAGCAGACTCTTTCTGACATCATGTAGAAACAAGCAGACTCTTTCTGACATCATGTAGAAACAAGCAGACTCTTTCTGACATCATAAAGAAACAAGCATACTCTTTCTGACATCATGTAGAAACAAGCAGACTCTTTATGACATCTTCTAGAAACAAGCAGACTCTTTCTGACATCATGTAAAAGCAAGCAGTCCCATTCTGACATCATGTAGAAACAAGCAGATGCTTTCTGACATCATGTAGAAACAAGCAGACACTTTCTGACATCATGTAGAAACAAGCAGACTCTTTATGACATCATAAAGAATTAAGCAGACTCTTTCTGACATCATGTAAAAACAAGCAGACTTTCTGACATCATGTAAAAACAAGCAGACTCTTTCTCACATCATGTAGAAACAAGCAGATGCTTTCTGACATCATGTAGAAACAAGCAGACACTTTCTGACATCATGTAGAAACAAGCAGACTCTTTCTGACATCATAAAGAAACAAGCAGACTTTCTGACATCATGTAGAAACAAGCAGACTCTTTCTGACATCATGAAGAAACAAGCATACTCTTTCTGACATCATGTAGAAACAAGCAGACTCTTTCTGACATCATAAAGAAACAAGCAGACTCTTTCTGACATCATAAAGAAACAAGCAGACTTTCTGACATCATGTAGAAACAAGCAGACTCTTTCTGACATCATGAAAAAACAAGCATACTCTTTCTGACATCATGTAGAAACAAGCAGACTCTTTCTGACATGTAGAAACAAGCAGACTCTTTCTGACATCATGTAGAAACAAGCAGACTCTTTCTGACATCATAAAGAAGCGAGCAGACACTTTCTGACACCATGAAAAAACAAACAGACTTTCTGAAATCATGTAAAAACAAGCAGACTCTTTTTGACATCATGTAAAAACAAGCAGTCTCATTTTGACATCATGTAGAAACAAGCAGACTCTTTATGACATCTTCTAGAAACAAGCAGACTCTTTCTGACATCATGTAAAAACAAGCAGACTCTTTCTGACATAATCTAGAAACAAGCAGACTCTTTCTGACATCATGTAGAAACAAGCAGTCTCATTCTGACATCATCTAGAAACAAGCAGACTCTTTATGACATCATAAAGAAACAAGCAGACTTTCTGACATCATGTAGAAACAAGCAGACTCTTTCTGACATCATGTAGAAACAAGCAGACTCTTTCTGACATCATGTAGAAACAAGCAGACTCTTTCTGACATCATGTAGAAACAAGCAGACTCTTTCTGACATCATAAAGAAACAAGCAGACTTTCTGACATCATGTAGAAACAAGCAAACTCTTTCTGACATCATGAAAAAACAAGCATACTCTTTCTGACATCATGTAGAAACAAGCAGACTCTTTCTGACATCATAAAGAAACAGTCTGCCTCTGACATCATAAAGAAACAAGCAGTATCTTTCTGACATCATGTAGAAACAATCAGTCTCTTTCTGACATCATGTTGAAACAAGCAGTCTCATTCTGACATCTAGAAACAAGCAGACTCTTTCTGACATCATGTAGAAACAAGCAGACTCTTTCTGACATCATAAAGAAACAAGCAGACTCTTTCTGACATCATGTAGAAACAAGCAGACTTTCTGACATCATGTAAAAACAATCAGACTCTTTCTGACATCATGTAGAAACAAGCAGACTTTCTGACATCATGTAAAAACAATCAGACTCTGACATCATGTAGAAACAAGCACTCTTTCTGACATCATGTAGAAACAAGCAGACTTTCTGACATCATGAAAAAACAAGCAGACTCTTTCTGACATCATGTAGAAACAAGCAGACTCTTTATGACATCTTCTAGAAACAAGCAGACTCTTTCTGACATCATGTTAAAGCAAGCAGTCGCATTCTGACATCATGAAAAAACAAGCAGACTTTCTGAAATCATGTAAAAACAAGCAGACTATTTCTGACATCATGTAAAAACAAGCAGTCTCATTCTGACATCATGTAGAAACAAGCAGACTCTTTATGACATCTTCTAGAAACAAGCAGACTCTTTCTGACATCATGTAAAAACAAGCAGACTCTTTCTGACATAATCTAGAAACAAGCAGACTTTTTCTGACATCATCTAGAAACAAGTAGTCTCCTTCTGACATCATAAAGAAACAAGCAGTCTGCCTCTGACATCATAAAGAACCAAGCAATATCTTTCTGACATCATGTAGAAACAGTCTCTTTCTGACATCATGTAGAAACAAGCAGTCTCCTTCTGACATCATAAAGAAACAAGCAGTATCTTTCTGCCATCATAAAGAAACAAGCAGTCTCCTTCTGATATCATGTAGAAACAAGCAGTCTCCTGACATCATAAAGAAACAAGCTGTATCTTTCTGACATCATAAAGAAACAAGCAGTCTCCTTCTGATATCATGTAGAAACAAGCAGTCTCCTTCTGATTTCATGTAGAAACAAGTAGTCTCTTTCTGACATCATAAAGAAACAAGCAGACTGCCTCTGCCATAATAAAGAAACAAGCAGTATCTTTCTGACATCATAAAGAAACAAGCAGTCTCCTTCTGACATCATAAAGAAACAAGCAGTCTCCTTCTGATATCATGTAGAAACAAGCATTCTCCTTCTGATATCATGTAGAAACAAGCAGTCTCCTTCTGATATCATGTAAAAACAAGCAGTATCTTTCTGACATCATACAGAAACAAGCAGTCTCCTTCTGATATCATGTAGAAACAAGATATATATGTCTGATATATATCAGAATATATATATGCTTGTTGAATAAAAATCTTCATTAAAACCTTTAAATGTTCGTTTTTAAAAACGTTAAAATCACCATTAAAACGTTTAAATCTTCATTAAAACGTTTAAATGTTCGTTTTTAAAAACGTTAAAATCATCATTAAAACGTTAAAATCTTCATTAAAACATTAAAATGTTCATTAAAACGTTAAAATGTTCACTAAAATGTTAAAATCTTCATTAAAATGTTTAAATGTTCATTTTTAAAAACTTTAAAATTTTCATTAAAATGTTAAAATGTTCATTAAAACGTTAAAATGTTCATTAAAACGTTAAATACTTCATTAAAACGTTTAAATGTTCATTAAAACATTAAAATGTTCTTTTTTAAAAACGTTCAAATGTTCATTAAAATGTTTAAAGGTTCATTAAAACGATTAAATGTTCATTAAAACGTTAAAATGTTCATTAAAACTTTTAAATGTTATTTAAAATGTTAAAATGTTCATTAAAACGTTTAAATGTTCATTAAAACGTTTAAATGTTCATTAAAACGTTAAAATCTTCATTTTTAAAAATGTTAAAATGTTCATGAAAACGTTCAAATGTCCATTAAAACGTTAAATTCTTCATTAAAACATTAAAATCTTCATTAAAACGTTAAATTCTTCATTAAAACGTTAAAATGTTCATTAAAACATTAAAATGTTCATTTTTAAAAACGTTAAAATCATCATTAAAATGTTTAAATATTCATTAAAACGTTAAATTCTTCATTAAAAAGTTTAAATGTTCATTTTTAAAAACATTAAAAGTTTCATTAAAATGTTAAAATTTTAATTAAAACGTTAAAATGTTCATTAAAACGTTAAAATGTTTTAAAACAAGCAGACTCTTTCTGACATCATGTAAAAACAAGCAGACTTTCTGACATCATGTAGAAACAAGCAGACTCTTTCTGACATCATGTAGAAACAAGCAGACTCTTTCTGACATCATGTAGAAACAAGCAGACTCTTTCTGACATCATGTAAAAACAAGCAGACTCTTTCTGACATCATGTAGAAACAAGCAGTCTCATTCTGACATCATCTAGAAACAAGCAGACTCTTTCTGACATCATGTAGAAACAAGCAGACTTTCTGACATCATGTAAAAACAATCAGACTCTTTCTGACATCATGTAGAAACAAGCACTCTTTCTGACATCATGTAGAAACAAGCAGACTCTTTATGACATCTTCTAGAAACAAGCAGACTCTTTCTGACATCATGTAAAAGCAAGCAGTCTCTTTATGACATCATAAAGAAACAAGCAGACTCTTTATGACATCATAAAGAAACAAGCAGACTCTTTCTGACATCATGTAAAAACAAGCAGACTCGTTCTGACAT
Source organism: Nothobranchius furzeri (assembly GCF_043380555.1). Lineage (NCBI taxonomy): Eukaryota > Metazoa > Chordata > Actinopteri > Cyprinodontiformes > Nothobranchiidae > Nothobranchius > Nothobranchius furzeri. The sequence goes on along the minus strand of NC_091751.1, from coordinate 46,174,895 downwards.
CATGTAAAAACAAGCAGACTCTTTCTGACATCATGTAGAAACAAGCAGACTCTTTCTGACATCATGTAGAAACAAGCAGACTCTTTCTGACATCATAAAGAAACAAGCAGACTTTCTGACATCTTGTAGAAACAAGCAGACTCTTTCTGACATCATGAAAAAACAAGCATACTCTTTCTGACATCATGTAGAAACAAGCAGACTCTTTATGACATCTTCTAGAAACAAGCAGACTCTTTCTGACATCATGTAAAAGCAAGCAGTCTCATTCTGACATCATGTAGAAACAAGCAGACTCTTTCTGACATCATGTAGAAACAAGCAGACACTTTCTGACATCATGTAGAAACAAGCAGACTCTTTATGACATAATAAAGAATTAAGCAGACTCTTTCTGACATCATGTAAAAACAAGCAGACTCTTTCTGACATCATGTAAAAACAAGCAGACTCTCACATCATGTAGAAACAAGCAGATGCTTTCTGACATCATGTAGAAACAAGCAGACACTTTCTGACATCATGTAGAAACAAGCAGACTCTTTCTGACATCATAAAGAAACAAGCAGGCTTTCTGACATCATGTAGAAGCAAGCAGACTCTTTCTGACATCATGAAAAAACAAGCATACTCTTTCTGACATCATGTAGAAACAAGCAGACTCTTTCTGACATCATAAAGAAACAAGCAGACTTTCTGACATCATGTAGAAACAAGCAGACTCTTTCTGACATCATGAAAAAACAAGCATACTCTTTCTGACATCATGTAGAAACAAGCAGACTCTTTCTGAAATGTAGAAACAAGCAGACTCTTTCTGACATCATGTAGAAACAAGCAGACTCTTTCTGACATCATAAAGAAGCAAGCAGACACTTTCTGACACCATGAAAAAACAAGCAGACTTTCTCAAATCATGTAAAAACAAGCAGACTCTTTTTGACATCATGTAAAAACAAGCAGTCTCATTTTGACATCATGTAGAAACAAGCAGACTCTTTATGACATCTTCTAGAAACAAGCAGACTCTTTCTGACATCATGTAAAAACAAGCAGACTCTTTCTGACATCATGTAGAAACAAGCAGACTCTTTCTGACATCATGTAGAAACAAGCAGACTCTTTCTGACATCATGTAGAAACAAGCAGACTCTTTCTGACATCATAAAGAAACAAGCAGACTTTCTCACATCATGTAGAAACAAGCAAACTCTTTCTGACATCATGAAAAAACAAGCATACTCTTTCTGACATCATGTAGAAACAAGCAGACCCTTTCTGACATCATAAAGAAACAGTCTGCCTCTGACATCATAAAGAAACAAGCAGTATCTTTCTGACATCATGTAGAAACAATCAGTCTCTTTCTGACATCATGTTGAAACAAGCAGTCTCATTCTGACATCATCTAGAAACAAGCAGAATCTTTCTGACATCATGTAGAAACAAGCAGACTCTTTCTGACATCATAAAGAAACAAGCAGACTCTTTCTGACATCATGTAGAAACAAGCAGACTTTCTGACATCATGTAAAAACAATCAGACTCTGACATCATGTAGAAACAAGCACTCTTTCTGACATCATGTAGAAACAAGCAGACTTTCTGACATCATGTAAAAACAAGCAGACTCTTTCTGACATCATGTAGAAACAAGCAGACTCTTTATGACATCTTCTAGAAACAAGCAGACTCTTTCTGACATCATGTAAAAGCAAGCAGTCTCATTCTGACATCATGTAGAAACAAGCAGACTCTTTATGACATCATAAAGAAACAAGCAGACTCTTTCTGACATCATGTAAAAACAAGCAGACTTTCTGACATCATGTAAAAACAAGCAGACTCTTTCTCACATCATGTAGAAACAAGCAGATGCTTTCTGACATCATGTAGAAACAAGCAGACACTTTCTGACATCATGTAGAAACAAGCAGACTCTTTCTGACATCATAAAGAAACAAGCAGACTTTCTGACATCATGTAGAAACAAGCACTCTTTCTGACATCATGAAAAAACAAGCATACTCTTTCTGACATCATAAAGAAACAAGCAGACTTTCTGACATCATAAAGAAACAAGCAGACTTTCTGACATCATGTAGAAACAAGCAGACTCTTTCTGACATCATGAAAAAACAAGCATACTCTTTCTGACATCATATAGAAACAAGCAGACTCTTTCTGACATGTAGAAACAAGCAGACTCTTTCTGACATCATGTAGAAACAAGCAGACTCTTTCTGACATCATAAAGAAGCAAGCAGACACTTTCTGACATCATGAAAAAACAAGCAGACTTTCTGAAATCATGTAAAAACAAGCAGACTCTTTCTGACATCATGTAAAAACAAGCAGTCTCATTCTGACATCATGTAGAAACAAGCAGACTCTTTGTGACATCTTCTAGAAACAAGCAGACTCTTTCTGACATCATGTAAAAACAAGCAGACTCTTTCTGACATAATCTAGAAACAAGCAGACTCTTTCTGACATCATGTAGAAACAAGCAGTCTCATTCTGACATCATCTAGAAACAAGCAGACTCTTTATGACATCATAAAGAAACAAGCAGACTTTCTGACATCATGTAGAAACAAGCAGACTCTTTCTGACATCATGTAGAAACAAGCAGACGCTTTCTGACATCATGTAGAAACAAGCAGACTCTTTCTGACATCATCTAGAAACAAGTAGTCTCCTTCTGACATCATAAAGAAACAAGCAGTCTGCCTCTGACATCATAAAGAACCAAGCAGTATCTTTCTGACATCATGTAGAAACAATCAGTCTCTTTCTGACATCATGTAGAAACAAGCAGTCTCCTTCTGACATCATAAAGAAACAAGCAGTATCTTTCTGCCATCATAAAGAAACAAGCAGTCTCCTTCTGATATCATGTAGAAACAAGCAGTCTCCTGACATCATAAAGGAACAAGCTGTATCTTTCTGACATCATAAAGAAACAAGCAGTCTCCTTCTGATGTCATGTAGAAACAAGCAGTCTCCTTCTGATTTCTTGTAGAAACAAGTAGTCTCTTTCTGACATCATAAAGAAACAAGCAGACTGCCTCTGCCATAATAAAGAAACAAGCAGTATCTTTCTGACATCATAAAGAAACAAGCAGTCTCCTTCTGACATCATAAAGAAACAAGCAGTCTGCTTCTGATATCATGTAGAACCAAGCAGTCTCCTTCTGATATCATGTAGAAACAAGCAGTCTCCTTCTGATATCATGTAAAAACAAGCAGTATCTTTCTGACATCATACAGAAACAAGCAGTCTCCTTCTGATATCATGTAGAAACAAGATATATATGTCTGATATATATCAGAATATATATATGCTTGTTGAATAAAAATCTTCATTAAAACCTTTAAATGTTCGTTTTTAAAAACGTTAAAATCACCATTAAAACGTTTAAATCTTCATTAAAACGTTGAAATGTTCGTTTTGAAAAACGATAAAATCATCATTAAAACGTTAAAATCTTCATTAAAACATTAAAATGTTCATTAAAACGTTAAAATGTTCACTAAAACGTTAAAATCTTCATTAAAATGTTTAAATGTTCATTTTTAAAAACGTTAAAATTTTCATTAAAATGTTAAAATGCTCATTAACACCTTAAAATGTTCATTAAAACGTTAAATACTTCATTAAAACGTTTAAATGTTCATTAAAACAATAAAATGTTCATTTTTAAAAACGTTCAAATGTTCATTAAAATGTTTAAAGGTTCATTAAAACGATAAAATGTTCATTAAAACGTTAAAATGTTCATTAAAACGTTAAAATGTTCATTAAAACTTTTAAATGTTATTTAAAATGTTAAAATGTTCATTAAAACGTTAAAATCTTCATTTTTAAAAACGTTAAAATGTTCATGAAAACGTTCAAATGTCCATAAAACGTTAAATTCTTCATTAAAACATTAAAATCTTCATTAAAACGTTAAATTCTTCATTAAAACGTTAAAATGTTCATTAAAACATTAAAATGTTCATTTTTAAAAACGTTAAAATCATCATTAAAATGTTTAAATATTCATTAAAACGTTAAATTCTTCATTAAAAAGTTTAAATGTTCATTTTTAAAAACATTAAAAGTTTCATTAAAATGTTAAAATTTTAATTAAAACGTTAAAATGTTCATTAAAACGTTAAAATGTTTTAAAACAAGCAGACTCTTTCTGACATCTAGAAACAAGCAGACTTTCTGACATCATGTAGAAACAAGCAGACTCTTTCTGACATCATGTAGAAACAAGCACTCTTTCTGACATCATGTAAAAACAAGCAGACTCTTTCTGACATCATGTAGAAACAAGCAGACTCTTTATGACATCTTCTAAAAACAAGCAGACTCTTTCTTACATCATGTAAAAGCAAGCAGTCTCATTCTGACATCATAAAGAAACAAGCAGACTCTTTCTGACATCATGTAGAAACAAGCAGACTCTTTCTGACATCACAAAGAAACAAGCAGACTCTTTCTGACATCACAAAGAAACAAGCAGACTTTCTGACATCATGTAGAAACAAGCAGACTCTTTCTGACATCATGTAGAAACAAGCAGACTCTTTCTGACATCATGTAAAACAAGCAGACTCTTTCTGACATCATGTAGAAACAAGCACACTCTTTCTGACATCATGTAAAAACAAGCAGACTCTTTCTGACATCATGTAAAAACAAGCAGACTCATTCTGACATCATCTAGAAACAAGCAGTCTCATTCTGACATCATCTAGAAACAAGCAGACTCTTTCTGACATCATGTAGAAACAAGCAGACTCTTTCTGACATCATAAAGAAACAAGCAGACTTTCTGACATCATGTAGAAACAAGCAGACTCTTTCTAACATCATAAAAAAACAAGCAGACTCTTTCTGACATCATGTAGAAACAAGCAGACTCTTTCTGACATCATGTAGAAACAAGCAGACTTTCTGACATCATGTAAAAACAATCAGACTCTTTCTGACATCACAAAGAAACAAGCAGACTTTCTGACATCATGTAGAAACAAGCAGACTCTTTCTGACATCATGTAAAACAAGCAGACTCTTTCTGACATCATGTAGAAACAAGCAGACTCTTTCTGACATCATGTAAAAACAAGCAGACTCTTTCTGACATCATGTAGAAACAAGCAGTCTCATTCTGACATCATCTAGAAACAAGCAGACTCTTTCTGACATCATGTAGAAACAAGCAGACTCTTTCTGACATCATAAAGAAACAAGCAGACTTTCTGACATCATGTAGAAACAAGCAGACTCTTTCTAACATCATAAAAAAACAAGCAGACTCTTTCTGACATCATGTAGAAACAAGCAGACTCTTTCTGACATCATGTAGAAACAAGCAGACTTTCTGACATCATGTAAAAACAATCAGACTCTTTCTGACATCACAAAGAAACAAGCAGACTTTCTGACATCATGTAGAAACAAGCAGACTCTTTCTGACATCATGTAAAACAAGCAGACTCTTTCTGACATCATGTAGAAACAAGCAGACTCTTTCTGACATCATGTAAAAACAAGCAGACTCTTTCTGACATCATGTAGAAACAAGCAGTCTCATTCTGACATCATCTAGAAACAAGCAGACTCTTTCTGACATCATGTAGAAACAAGCAGACTCTTTCTGACATCATGTAGAAACAAGCAGACTCTTTCTGACATCATGTAGAAACAAGCAGACTCTTTCTGACATCATGAAAAAACAAGCAGACTCTTTCTGACATCATGTAGAAACAAGCAGACTCTTTCTGACATCATGTAGAAACAAGCAGACTTTCTGACATCATGTAAAAACAATTAGACTCTTTCTGACATAATGCAGAAACAAGCACTCTTTCTGACATCATGTAGAAACAAGCAGACTTTCTGACATCATGTAAAAACAAGCAGACTCTTTCTGACATCATGTAGAAACAAGCAGACTCTTGATGACATCTTCTAGAAACAAGCAGACTCTTTCTGACATCATGTAAAAGCAAGCAGTCTCATTCTGACATCATGTAGAAACAAGCAGACTCTTTATGACATCATAAAGTAAGAAGCAGACTCTTTCTGACATCATGTAAAAACAAGAACACTCTTTCTGACATCATGTAGAAACAAGCAGATGCTTTCTGACATCATGTAGAAACAAGCAGACTCTTTCTGACATCATGTAGAAACAAGCAGACTCTTTCTGACATCATAAAGAAACAAGCAGACTTTCTGACATCATGTAGAAACAAGCAGACTCTTTCTGACATCACAAAGAAACAAGCAGACTTTCTGACATCATGTAGAAACAAGCAGACTCTTTCTGACATCATGTAAAACAAGCAGACTCTTTCTGACATCATGTAGAAACAAGCAGACTCTTTCTGACATCATGTAAAAACAAGCAGACTCTTTCTGACATCATGTAGAAACAAGCAGTCTCATTCTGACATCATCTAGAAACAAGCAGACTCTTTCTGACATCATAAAGAAACAAGCAGACTTTCTGACATCATGTAGAAACAAGCAGACTCTTTCTGACATCATGAAAAAACAAGCAGACTCTTTCTGACATCATGTAGAAACAAGCAGACTCTTTATGACATCTTCTAGAAACAAGCAGACTCTTTCTGACATCATGTAAAAGCAAGCAGTCTCATTCTGACATCATGTAGAAACAAGCAGACTCTTTATGACATCATAAAGTAACAAGCAGACTCTTTCTGACATCATGTAAAAACAAGAACACTCTTTCTGACATCATGTAGAAACAAGCAGATGCTTTCTGACATCATGTAGAAACAAGCAGACTCTTTCTGACATCATAAAGAAACAAGCAGACTTTCTGACATCATGTAGAAACAAGCAGACTCTTTCTGACATCACAAAGAAACAAGCAGACTTTCTGACATCATGTAGAAACAAGCAGACTCTTTCTGACATCATGTAAAACAAGCAGACTCTTTCTGACATCATGTAGAAACAAGCAGACTCTTTCTGACATCATGTAAAAACAAGCAGACTCTTTCTGACATCATGTAGAAACAAGCAGTCTCATTCTGACATCATCTAGAAACAAGCAGACTCTTTCTGACATCATAAAGAAACAAGCAGACTTTCTGACATCATGTAGAAACAAGCAGACTCTTTCTGACATCATGAAAAAACAAGCAGACTCTTTCTGACATCATGTAGAAACAAGCAGACTCTTTCTGACATCATGTAGAAACAAGCAGACTTTCTGACATCATGTAAAAACAATTAGACTCTTTCTGACATCATGTAGAAACAAGCACTCTTTCTTACATCATGTAGAAACAAGCAGACTTTCTGACATCATGTAAAAACAAGCAGACTCTTTCTGACATCATGTAGAAACAAGCAGACTCTTTATGACATCTAGAAACAAGCAGACTCTTTCTGACATCATGTAAAAGCAAGCAGTCTCATTCTGAAATCGTGTAAAAACAAGCAGACTCTTTCTGACATCATGTAAAAACAAGCAGTCTCATTCTGACATCATGTAGAAACAAGCAGACTCTTTATGACATCTTCTAGAAACAAGCAGACTCTTTCTGACATCATGTAAAAACAAGCAGACTCTTTCTGACATAATCTAGAAACAAGCAGACTATTTCTGACATCATGTAGAAACAAGCAGTCTCATTCTGACATCATCTAGAAACAAGCAGACTCTTTATGACATCATAAAGAAACAAGCAGACTTTCTGACATCATGTAGAAACAAGCAGACTCTTTCTGACATCATGTAGAAACAAGCAGACGCTTTCTGACATCATGTAGAAACAAGCAGACTCTTTCTGACATCATCTAGAAACAAGTAGTCTCCTTCTGACATCATAAAGAAACAAGCAGTCTGCCTCTGACATCATAAAGAACCAAGCAGCATCTTTCTGACATCATGTAGAAACAGTCTCTTTCTGACATCATGTAGAAACAAGCAGTCTCCTTCTGACATCATAAAGAAACAAGCAGTATCTTTCTGCCATCATAAAGAAACAAGCAGTCTCCTTCTGATATCATGTAGAAACAAGCAGTCTCCTGACATCATAAAGGAACAAGCTGTATCTTTCTGACATCATAAAGAAACAAGCAGTCTCCTTCTGATATCATGTAGAAACAAGCAGTCTCCTTCTGATTTCTTGTAGAAACAAGTAGTCTCTTTCTGACATCATAAAGAAACAAGCAGACTGCCTCTGCCATAATAAAGAAACAAGCAGTATCTTTCTGACATCATAAAGAAACAAGCAGTCTCCTTCTGACATCATAAAGAAACAAGCAGTCTCCTTCTGATATCATGTAGAAACAAGCAGTCTCCTTCTGATATCATGTAGAAACAAGCAGTCTCCTTCTGATATCATGTAAAAACAAGCAGTATCTTTCTGACATCATACAGAAACAAGCAGTCTCCTTCTGATATCATGTAGAAACAAGATATATATGTCTGATATATATCAGAATATATATATGCTTGTTGAATAAAAATCTTCATTAAAACCTTTAAATGTTCGTTTTGAAAAACGATAAAATCATCATTAAAACGTTAAAATCTTCATTAAAACATTAAAATGTTCATTAAAACGTTAAAATGTTCACTAAAACGTTAAAATCTTCATTAAAATGTTTAAATGTTCATTTTTAAAAAGGTTAAAATTTTCATTAAAATGTTAAAATGTTCATTAACACCTTAAAATGTTCATTAAAACGTTAAATACTTCGTTAAAACGTTTAAATGTTCATTAAAACATTAAAATGTTCATTTTTAAAAACGTTCAAATGTTCATTAAAATGTTTAAAGGTTCATTAAAACGATTAAATGTTCATTAAAACGTTAAAATGTTCATTAAAACGTTAAAATGTTCATTAAAACTTTTAAATGTTATTTAAAATGTTAAAATGTTCATTAAAACGTTTAAATGTTCATTAAAACGTTAAAATCTTCATTTTTAAAAACGTTAAAATGTTCATGAAAACGTTCAAATGTCCATTAAAACGTTAAATTCTTCATTAAAACATTAAAATCTTCATTAAAACGTTAAATTCTTCATTAAAACGTTAAAATGTTCATTAAAACATTAAAATGTTCATTTTTAAAAACGTTAAAATCATCATTAAAATGTTTAAATATTCATTAAAACGTTAAATTCTTCATTAAAAAGTTTAAATGTTCATTTTTAAAAACATTAAAAGTTTCATTAAAATGTTAAAATTTTAATTAAAACGTTAAAATGTTCATTAAAACGTTAAAATGTTTTAAAACAAGCAGACTCTTTCTGACATCATGTAAAAACAAGCAGACTTTCTGACATCTAGAAACAAGCAGACTTTCTGACATCATGTAGAAACAAGCAGACTCTTTCTGACATCATGTAGAAACAAGCACTCTTTCTGACATCATGTAGAAACAAGCAGACTCTTTATGACATCTTCTAAAAAAAAGCAGACTCTTTCTTACATCATGTAAAAGCAAGCAGTCTCATTCTGACATCATAAAGAAACAAGCAGACTCTTTCTGACATCAGGTAGAAACAAGCAGACTCTTTCTGACATCACAAAGAAACAAGCAGACTCTTTCTGACATCACAAAGAAACAAGCAGACTTTCTGACATCATGTAGAAACAAGCAGACTCTTTCTGACATCATGTAGAAACAAGCAGACTCTTTCTGACATCATGTAAAACAAGCAGACTCTTTCTGACATCATGTAGAAACAAGCACACTCTTTCTGACATCATGTAAAAACGAGCAGACTCTTTCTGACATCATGTAAAAACAAGCAGACTCATTCTGACATCATCTAGAAACAAGCAGTCTCATTCTGACATCATCTAGAAACAAGCAGACTCTTTCTGACATCATGTAAAAACAAGCAGACTCTTTCTGACATCATAAAGAAACAAGCAGACTTTCTGACATCATGTAGAAACAAGCAGACTCTTTCTAACATCATAAAAAAACAAGCAGACTCTTTCTGACATCATGTAGAAACAAGCAGACTCTTTCTGACATCATGTAGAAACAAGCAGACTTTCTGACATCATGTAAAAACAATCAGACTCTTTCTGACATCACAAAGAAACAAGCAGACTTTCTGACATCATGTAGAAACAAGCAGACTCTTTCTGACATCATGTAAAACAAGCAGACTCTTTCTGACATCATGTAGAAACAAGCAGACTCTTTCTGACATCATGTAAAAACAAGCAGACTCTTTCTGACATCATGTAGAAACAAGCAGTCTCATTCTGACATCGTCTAGAAACAAGCAGACTCTTTCTGACATCATGTAGAAACAAGCAGACTCTTTCTGACATCATAAAGAAACAAGCAGACTTTCTGACATCATGTAGAAACAAGCAGACTCTTTCTGACATCATGAAAAAACAAGCAGACTCTTTCTGACATCATGTAGAAACAAGCAGACTCTTTCTGACATCATGTAGAAACAAGCAGACTTCCTGACATCATGTAAAAACAATTAGACTCTTTCTGACATAATGCAGAAACAAGCACTCTTTCTGACATCATGTAGAAACAAGCAGACTTTCTGACATCATGTAAAAACAAGCAGACTCTTTCTGACATCATGTAGAAACAAGCAGACTCTTTATGACATCTTCTAGAAACAAGCAGACTCTTTCTGACATCATGTAAAAGCAAGCAGTCTCATTCTGACATCATGTAGAAACAAGCAGACTCTTCATGACATCATGTAAAAACAAGAACACTCTTTCTGACATCATGTAAAAACAAGAACACTCTTTCTGACATCATGTAGAAACAAGCAGATGCTTTCTGACATCATGTAGAAACAAGCAGACTCTTTCTGACATCATGTAGAAACAAGCAGACTCTTTCTGACATCATAAAGAAACAAGCAGACTTTCTGACATCATGTAGAAACAAGCAGACTCTTTCTGACATCACAAAGAAACAAGCAGACTCTTTCTGACATCATGTAGAAACAAGCAGACTCTTTCTGACATCATGTAGAAACAAGCAGACTCTTTCTGACATCATGTAGAAACAAGCAGACTCTTTCTGACATCATGTAAAAACAAGCAGACTCTTTCTGACATCATGTAGAAACAAGCAGTCTCATTCTGACATCATCTAGAAACAAGCAGACTCTTTCTGACATCATAAAGAAACAAGCAGACTTTCTGACATCATGTAGAAACAAGCAGACTCTTTCTGACATCATGAAAAAACAAGCAGACTCTTTCTGACATCATGTAGAAACAAGCAGACTCTTTATGACATCTTCTAGAAACAAGCAGACTCTTTCTGACATCATGTAAAAGCAAGCAGTCTCATTCTGACATCATGTAGAAACAAGCAGACTCTTTATGACATCATAAAGTAACAAGCAGACTCTTTCTGACATCATGTAAAAACAAGAACACTCTTTCTGACATCATGTAGAAACAAGCAGATGCTTTCTGACATCATGTAGAAACAAGCAGACTCTTTCTGACATCATGTAGAAACAAGCAGACTCTTTCTGACATCACAAAGAAACAAGCAGACTTTCTGACATCATGTAGAAACAAGCAGACTCTTTCTGACATCATGTAAAACAAGCAGACTCTTTCTGACATCATGTAGAAACAAGCAGACTCTTTCTGACATCATGTAAAACAAGCAGACTCTTTCTGACATCATGTAGAAACAAGCAGACTCTTTCTGACATCATGTAAAAACAAGCAGACTCTTTCTGACATCATGTAGAAACAAGCAGTCTCATTCTGACATCATCTAGAAACAAGCAGACTCTTTCTGACATCATAAAGAAACAAGCAGACTTTCTGACATCATGTAGAAACAAGCAGACTCTTTCTGACATCATGAAAAAACAAGCAGACTCTTTCTGACATCATGTAGAAACAAGCAGACTCTTTATGACATCTTCTAGAAACAAGCAGACTCTTTCTGACATCATGTAAAAGCAAGCAGTCTCATTCTGACATCATGTAGAAACAAGCAGACTCTTTATGACATCATAAAGTAACAAGCAGACTCTTTCTGACATCATGTAAAAACAAGAACACTCTTTCTGACATCATGTAGAAACAAGCAGATGCTTTCTGACATCATGTAGAAACAAGCAGACTCTTTCTGACATCATGTAGAAACAAGCAGACTCTTTCTGACATCACAAAGAAACAAGCAGACTTTCTGACATCATGTAGAAACAAGCAGACTCTTTCTGACATCATGTAAAACAAGCAGACTCTTTCTGACATCATGTAGAAACAAGCAGACTCTTTCTGACATCATGTAAAAACAAGCAGACTCTTTCTGACATCATGTAGAAACAAGCAGTCTCATTCTGACATCATCTAGAAACAAGCAGACTCTTTCTGACATCATAAAGAAACAAGCAGACTTTCTGACATCATGTAGAAACAAGCAGACTCTTTCTGACATCATGAAAAAACAAGCAGACTCTTTCTGACATCATGTAGAAACAAGCAGACTCTTTCTGACATCATGTAGAAACAAGCAGACTTTCTGACATCATGTAAAAACAATTAGACTCTTTCTGACATCATGTAGAAACAAGCACTCTTTCTTACATCATGTAGAAACAAGCAGACTTTCTGACATCATGTAAAAACAAGCAGACTCTTTCTGACATCATGTAGAAACAAGCAGATGCTTTCTGACATCATGTAGAAACAAGCAGACTCTTTCTGACATCATGTAGAAACAAGCAGACTCTTTCTGACATCATAAAGAAACAAGCAGACTTTCTGACATCATGTAGAAACAAGCAGACTCTTTCTGACATCACAAAGAAACAAGCAGACTTTCTGACATCATGTAGAAACAAGCAGACTCTTTCTGACATCATGTAAAACAAGCAGACTCTTTCTGACATCATGTAGAAACAAGCAGACTCTTTCTGACATCATGTAAAAACAAGCAGACTCTTTCTGACATCATGTAGAAACAAGCAGTCTCATTCTGACATCATCTAGAAACAAGCAGACTCTTTTTTTTTTTTTTTTTTTTTTAGTTTAGTTTATTTCAAACAAAGAAAACATACATTTTTTTAAAAAAATACCACAAACAGAAAAAATACATATCATCCCTTCTTCTGTGTTTGAAAAGGAGTAGGCTGAAGTGGAAACTTATATGTCCCTACCCCTTTATACAAGTAATTTTTACTTGTTTACTAAATCTAACACAAAACCGACATTAAAACAAACAAAATGGTACAAGTCACCAAAAACCACCAAATTATATGGAAAAAAAACAACAAAAGAAAAAAAAAACATCTTTTTACAATTGATACAATTTACTTTTCCTTAGAATAAAGGACACTCACATAAATCATCTATTTTCTACTATATACTTGTTCAGAATATGTTTTTTATAATTCATTTTAAACACATTTATATTTGTACTTACTTTAATTTCTTCTTCTAAATTGTTCCATAATTTAACCCCAATTATTGTGATACACATCTGTTTTAATGTTGTTCTAAACTTATGTATCTTTAAGTTTAGTGTTCCTCTCAGGTTATATCCTCCTTCTCTCTCTGTGAACAGTTTCTGTATTTTATCAGGCATTAATTTATTTCTTACTTTATACATTATTTGTGCTGTTTTGTATTTAACCAAGTCCTGGAACTTCATTATCCGTGTTTTAATAAAAAGTTCATTTGTGTGATCCAAATATCCTGCATTTGTTATTAATCTGATAGCCCTTTTCTGCATTGTTGTTAATGTCTGTAAATGACTTTTGTACGTGTTTCCCCAGACCTCTACACAATAGCTCAAATATGGCAGTAGCATCGTATTGTATAACATATAAAGTGCTTTCTGATTAAAAATATACTTAGCTTTCCCCAATAAAGCAATGCCCCGTGCAAGCTTCCCCCTAACATATTTGATGTGTGGCTTCCAACAGATTCTGCTGTCTATGACCACCCCAAGAAATTTTATTTCATATACTCTCTCAATTTTTACATTATTAATTACTATATCTAATTCATTGTGTCTTCTTTCATTACCAAACAACATAAATTTTGTTTTCTCTAAATTTAGTGACAGTTTATTTACATCAAACCATTTTTTTAATTTATTTATTTCCTGTGTGACCACATCCAGGACCTGTTGCAATTCCACCCCCGAGCAAAAAACATTTGTGTCATCTGCAAACAATACAAACTTCAAAACTTGTGAAACCCTACAAATGTCATTTATGTACATTATGAATAGTTTAGGTCCTAAGACTGATCCTTGAGGCACCCCACATTGTATCTGTCTTAGTCCTGATTTATGTTGATTTATTTGCACGTATTGTTGTCTATTTGATAAATAACTTTTTATCCAGTCCAATACTATACCCCTGAAACCATATTTTTCCATTTTTCTCATCAATACATCATGGTTTACTGTATCGAAAGCTTTCTTCAGATCTAAAAACAACCCTATTGCATGCTTCTTTTTGTCAATGCATTCTGTTATTTCCTCATTAAGATCAATCAGTGCCTGGACTGTTGACCTATTATTCCTGAAGCCATACTGGCATTCCGTCAGCAACTCACATTGATCAACAAAATTATCGAATCTTTTAACAAACAGTTTTTCTAATATTTTGGAAAATTGTGATAGTATTGACACAGGTCTATAATTTGTAAATTGATGCTTATCTCCTGTCTTGTAAATAGGAATTACCCTTGCTACTTTCATGTTATTTGGAAAAAACCCCTTTTGAAAAGAAAGATTACAAATGTGTGTTAATGGTTTTACAATGCCCTCAATCACATATTTCAGTGTTTTCATGTCAATATCGTTCCAGTCTGTACTGGTTTTATTCTTCATATTTCTAACTATCTCACAAATCTCCTTCTCATCAACTGCTCTTAAAAAAACAGACTTTTTATTTCTTTCAACATACTCTGTGGCATCCGTTTGTATCTCATCAACTATTATTTTTTCCTCCAATTTAGATCCTATGTTTACAAAATATTTGTTGAATTCATCCACTGCTTCATTCATGTTTGTAATATTATTTTTTCTCTCTATAAAATGTTGTGGATAGTTATTATTCCCTGTCTCTTTCCTAATTACGCCATTTAATACTTTCCAGATGCCTTTTATGTTGTTTCTATTGTGCTCTAACTTTTTAATAAAATATTCACGTTTACAGCTTCTCACTATATTTATGAGTTTGTTTTTATATCTTTTGTACTTTTGTTCTGCTTCTGTCGTTCTGTTTTTTATAAATTCTCTGTAAAGTGTGTTTTTTTTATTGCATGCATTTTGTAGACCTTTGGTCATCCACGGTTTTTCTTTATACTTATTCCTCTGAATATTTTTGATAACTGGACAGTTTCTGTCAAATTGACTTTTAAATATATTTAAAAAGGTATCATATGCTTGGTCTACTTCATTTTTTTCATAAACAATATTCCAATCTTGTTCTAATAGATCATTTTTAAGACTATTTAACCTCTGTTCTGTTTTCATTCTTTTATACATATAGTTAGTTCCTTCTGTTTCATTTTTATAATGACAGTCATAAGAAGCAAAAACCGGTAGATGGTCACTGATATCGCTTATTAATAACCCACTTTCCACCTTTTCTTCCATTATATTAGTGAATATATTATCTATTAAAGTAGTGCAGTGTAATGTTATTCTAGTCGGTCTGGTTATCAATGGAAATAAACCTAGACTGTACATTATATCAATAAATTCCTCTGTACTTTTGTTTTTATTTGGATTTAGCAAGTCTATATTGAAATCTCCACAAATAAACACTCCCTTCTGGTACAAATTTGTAAACATCTCCTCCATTTTATTCTTAAATGTTTCAATCTTAGAGCCTGGCGTTCTATATATACAGCTTACTAATATGTTCGTCTTCTTTTTCATGCTTATTTCTACTGTTACACATTCCATCACTCCCTCAATAGTATTCGTCATCATTTCTACTTTTTTGTAATTAAGATTTTTGTCAATATAAAGTGCCACCCCTCCTCCTTTTTTTCTTATTCTGTCTTGGTGGATAAAGTCATATCCATACAATTCAAAATTTCCTTCCTTTTTATGTGTTATCCATGTCTCTGATATGGCAATGACCGTAAATGGTTTCTTGAATTGTGCTATATATTCCTTGATGGCGTCAAAATTTGCATATAAGCTTCTGCTATTGAAATGAGCTATTGTCAAACTATTTTCTGACTTCATCTTTATATTGAATTGTTCTTCATTGTAATAATTACATTCATGTATTTCATTATTAAAGAAATTGTAATCAGGATCAATATTGCTGTCAAAGTCCCAAAACAAGCAGACTCTTTCTGACATCATGTAGAAACAAGCAGTCTCATTCTGACATCATGTAGAAACAAGCAGACTCTTTCTGACATCATGTAGAAACAAGCAGACTCTTTCTGACATCATAAAGAAACAAGCAGACTTTCTGACATCATGTAGAAACAAGCAGACTCTTTCTGACATCATGAAAAAACAAGCAGACTCTTTCTGACATCATGTAGAAACAAGCAGACTGTCTGACATCATGTAAAAACAATTAGACTCTTTCTGACATCATGTAGAAACAAGCACTCTTTCTGACATCATGTAGAAACAGGCAGACTTTCTGACATCATGTAAAAACAAGCAGACTTTCTGACATCATGTAAAAACAAGCAGACTCTTTCTGACATCATGTTGAAACAAGCAGACTCTTTATGACATCTTCTAGAAACAAGCAGACTCTTTATGACATCTTCTAGAAACAAGCAGACTCTTTCTGACATCATGTAAAAGCAAGCAGTCTCATTCTGACATCATGTAGAAACCACCAGACTCTTTATGACATCATAAAGAAACAAGCAGACTCTTTCTGACATGTAAAAACAAGCAGACTCTTTCTGACATCATGTAGAAACAAGCAGATGCTTTCTGACATCATGTAGAAACAAGCAGACTCTTTCTGACATCATGTAGAAACAAGCATACTCTTTCTGACATCATGTAGAAACAAGCATACTCTTTCTGACATCATCTAGAAACAAGCAGACTCTTTCTGACATCATGTAGAAACAAGCAGTCTCATTCTGACATCATCTAGAAACAAGCAGACTCTTTATGACATCATAAAGAAACAAGCAGACTTTCTGACATCATGTAGAAACAAGCAGACTCTTTCTGACATCATGTAGAAACAATCAGACGCTTTCTGACATCATGTAGAAACAAGCAGACTCTTTCTGACATCATGTAGAAACAAGTAGTCTCCTTCTGACATCATAAAGAAACAAGCAGCCTGTCTCTGACATCATAAAGAACCAAGCAGTATCTTTCTGACATCATGTAGAAACAATCAGTCTCTTTCTGACATCATGTTGAAACAAGCAGTATCTTTCTGCCACCATAAAGAAACAAGCAGTCTCCTTCTGATATCATGTAGAAACAAGCAGTCTCCTGACATCATAAAGAAACAAGCAGTATCTTTCTGACATCATAAAGAAACAAGCAGTCTCCTTCTGATATCATGTAGAAACAAGCAGTCTCCTTCTGATTTCATGTAGAAACAAGTAGTCTCTTTCTGACATCATAAAGAAACAAGCAGACTGCCTCTGCCATAATAAAGAAACAAGCAGTATCTTTCTGACATCATAAAGAAACAAGCAGTCTCCTTCTGACATCATAAAGAAACAAGCAGTCTCCTTCTGATATCATGTAGAAACAAGCAGTCTCCTTCTGATATCATGTAGAAACAAGCAGTCTCCTTCTGATATCATGTAGAAACAAGCAGTCTCCTTCTGATATCATGTAAAAACAAGCAGTATCTTTCTGACATCATACAGAAACAAGCAGTCTCCTTCTGATATCATGTAGAAACAAGATATATATGTCTGATATATATCAGAATATATATATGCTTGTTGAATATAAATCTTCATTAAAACCTCTAAATGTTCGTTTTTAAAAACGTTAAAATCATCATTAAAACGTTTAAATCTTCATTAAAACGTTTAAATATTCGTTTTTAAAAACGTTAAAATCATCATTAAAACATTAAAATCTTCATTAAAACACTAAAATGTTCATTAAAACGTTAAAATGTTCACTAAAACGTTAAAATCTTCATTAAAATGTTTAAATTTTCATTTTTAAAAACGTTAAAATTTTCATTAAAATGTTAAAATGTTCATTAAAACCTTAAAATCTTCATTAAAACGTTAAATACTTCATTAAAACTTTTAAATGTTCATTAAAACATTAAAATGTTCATTTTTAAAAACGTTCAAATGTTCTTTGACTGCCCCACCAAGAAAAACCTAATGAAAAAATTATTTGTTTGTATTTTCTATTCCTTCTAGTGAATAATTATCACAATCAATGTATTTTTTTTATACACACTTCATAGTTTTTTAATTACTACCCTCTACCAAATGGTTGAGATGCGTCTCTATGGTAAAAGTAAATAAAGTAAAATAGACATAACAACTAGGGGAAAAAAGGTCAGCATTATACTATTTTTGAAATAAAAATAACTACTCAAAAATTTTACCCACTTTATTTTGGTAGTAAGACACCAAACAGATTCCATTTCAACTTTGGAAGTTATTCTAACAAAGTGTAAAAAAAACACAAATAATGATCAGAAACATTTTATACAAATACTGTAAAAAATGCTCAGAACATGCAAGTTTACTTCTGACCTTTCACTGTAGTGTTGAAACAGCATAAACATTTTTTACTTTCCATAAAATTCTGAAAGTATCCTATTCACCATTTCCACGTTGCACTAGAAATTAGAGAAGAAACTGAATTTTTTTGAGGTTCTTTTCTTTTCTCATTTATGATGCAACTGCACCAATACCTCCTGATCATTAGAACCTCTGGTGGTACCCTGCAAAGCATTCCTGATTTGCATTCAAGCACAGAAAAACATTGCATTTCTGGCATTTCCATCTTGACACACCCTTTGGACAATAACTGCATCGGCCTCGCTTGTCACAGTGAAGTGGCCAATGCCCACAGCTGTCGTATCGCACATCTGGTTGTGGTTGTGAGGGTCTTGTGATGTGGCGTTTCTTTGATAGGGGTGGAGAGCTGGATGATGGTCGGCCCACTTTGGATGCTGGCTTGTTGACTTGTTTCAAGCTATGGGCAACTGCAAGGCGGAATCTTTTCAAGGAGATTGGTTTCTGATTCAGTTGTCCACACTCCCTTTTGTAGACCAGCCAGGAATTTGTAATGCATAGATCAAGCACGTACCCAAAGAGTGGTAGGTACCATCTTGTAGACTTGGCTGGGGTCTTGTACAGGTGTACCAGCATGTCAGAGAGATCAATCCCTCCCATATGCTCGTTGTAGGCATGGATGAGTGATGGGCATGGGATGGAAATCTTTGCCTTGGACTCTTTGCTCCAGCGTTTGACAGTTGACAATGGCATGACCCCAACGGCATTACTCAGCAGATTCACACATTTGTTGTCAAACCATTTTACTGCGATCACCCCTTCAGCAGCCTTGTAGTCAAAAGCTCCACGCCCTTTCTTTGTCAGCTCTTTGTCTGTCATCAAAGTGGCTCCACCTGTGCGATTTGGTCGAACAGTGCCAATGCATTTGACACCCAACGAGGTGTCCAGGTACTTCACCAGTTTAAAACTGGTAAAATAGTTGTCACAAAACACAACAGAAAGCCTTGGCTGTGTTATGGTTTTACAAAGTGTTGTCACCACTTTGGCTCCCAAAGGTAACATCTGCTCCTCTTCACTGAGGGTAGTGTTGAAGAATGTGGAAGCTCCCTGATAAAGCAGCAGGTCATGAATAATGCCAGATGAACTGGCTCGGCAAAACAATTTAAAGCCCCACTTGTGTGGCTTGTTGGCAATATATTGATGGAGATTGCCAGCCCTTGTGCCTTTATAGGCTACCATGACCTCATCCACGCTGTGCTTATATGTTGATGGTATCTGGAGGCATTGCTCACGAAGCATGTCAAAGAGAGGTCTGATTTTGTTAAATCGGTCTCCGCTGTTATTACACTGCTGATTATCGTTGAAATGAATGAACCGGCGCAACAGCTGGAATCTCTTCTTTGGCATGATATCGGCTATCACACTGAAACGTGACTCATGGTGCCAGTAATCTTCTAGTGATGGAAAGTTGAAAACACCCATAAATAGGAGGATTGACAGAAAATCTTCTATTTCCTTAGGGCTAGTCTTGATTGTGTCCCCCAACTCTTGAGCAGAATACAGATTGGTATGATTAGCAATATGATCAATCATTTCATCAGTGAAGAGCATTTTGAAGTACTGGAATGGGGACTGTAGAGCCTCAGGGGGCTCAAAACTTGCTGCTGGAACTTGCAATTCTTCAATGTCTTCATGCTTCCAGATTCTTCTTGCATCTTTTTTGGGGACTGAGAAGGAATATGGGTATAATGTATCCTCTGCTTCTTCCAAGGGAACAGTTTTTAGGGTGCGTTTCCTTTTTTTGCTCTTTTTACGAGACAGCTGTGTTGATCTGCTTGTTGAAGGAGCATCTTCTTCCATGGAAACATCAAAATAGCTTTCATCACTATCATCTGCAAAATTGGGTTGAAAATCTGGATCCTCTATAGGGTCATCATCACTCAGTTCACCATCAGAGTCCTGAGAATTTTCAGGCACAAGGGCCAGAGAAGTGTGTTGCCTTGTTCCATAAAAGGATTTGCAATCCATCTATTAAATGTAAAAGAAAAGGAAATTGTAGGTGTTGTAGATGGTTTTGTAAAATTCAAATAACTGCAATGGTTTTATTTTTGTTTTACCTATCATTTAAAACAACATTTTGAAACAATGACAGAGTAAATCTTTTTTACTTTGTCATGTAAAACAATTAAAACACCTAATACTTAAATGTATAGATCATTAAATCATTTTATTTCATGGAAAATAGTCAATTTAACATGTCAAAACTAAATTTTTTAAACATTAGCTTAGTGTTGCTAACCTTACCATCAATTGATAACTCAACGGTTTGGTTGAGCATGTTTTAGAAAATATATTCTGAATTGATTACAGTTATTTTCTGGTATCAAGTGACATAATAACGTTCTGCAAATACTATGACATGATTTTACAGTGGAAAAATGTACTTAACTTCACAATTTTTTGACAAAACAGTCCATGTGTCCAGAGTGATTTTTTTGTTTCTGATTTCCTGGTGGGAGCACTGCAGATGAGGCCTGCAATTTCCTGAAACAGTGCCATCTAGTGGATTTTTTTAGTACAACATAACTCAACCAAGTGGTAGAGATGGCTCAATAAGGTTAAGTTAAGTTAAATAATCCTGTCCATTAAATATGGTGTCTCAAAATATGCTATACCAAATGGTTGAGAAGGCAGTGAAATGTTTAAAGGTTCATTAAAACGATTAAATGTTCATTAAAACGTTAAAATGTTCATTAAAACTTTTAAATGTTTATTAAAATGTTAAAATGTTCATTAAAACGTTTAAATGTTCATTAAAACGTTAAAATCTTCATTTTTAAAAATGTTAAAATGTTCATGAAAATGTTCAAATGTCCATTAAAACGTTAAATTCTTCATTAAAACATTAAAATCTTCATTAAAACATTAAATTCTTCATTAAAACGTTAAAATGTTCATTAAAACATTAAAATGTTCATTTTTAAAAACGTTAAAATCATCATTAAAATGTTTAAATATTCATTTTTAAAAACATTAAAATGTTCATTAAAATGTTTAAATGTTCATTAAAACTTTAAATTCTTCATTAAAAAGTTTAAATGTTCATTTTTAAAACATTAATAGGTTCATTAAAATGTTAAAATTTTAATTAAAACGTTAAATTGTTCATTAAAACGTTAAAATGTTTTAAAACAAGCAGACTCTTTCTGACATCATGTAAAAACAAGCAGACTTTCTGACATCATGTAGAAACAAGCAGACTTTCTGACATCATGTAGAAACAAGCAGACTCTTTCTGACATCATGTAGAAACAAGCAGACTCTTTCTGACATCATGTAAAAACAAGCAGACTCTTTCTGACATCATGTAGAAACAAGCAGACTCTTTCTGACATCATGTAAAAACAAGCAGACTCTTTCTGACATCATGTAGAAACAAGCAGTCTCATTCTGACATCATCTAGAAACAAGCAGACTCTTTCTGACATCATGTAGAAACAAGCAGACTCTTTCTGACATCATAAAGAAACAAGCAGACTTTCTGACATCATGTAGAAACAAGCAGACTCTTTCTGACATCATGAAAAAACAAGCAGACTCTTTCTGACATAATGTAGAAACAAGCAGACTTTCTGACATCATGTAAAAACAATCAGACTCTTTCTGACATCATGTAGAAACAACCACTCTTCCTGACATCTTCTAGAAACAAGCAGACTCTTTCTGACATCATGTAAAAGCAAGCAGTCTCATTCTGACATCATGTAGAAACAAGCAGACTCTTTATGACATCATAAAGAAACAAGCAGACTCTTTCTGACATCATGTAAAAACAAGCAGACTCTTTCTGACATCATGTAGAAACAAGCAGATGCTTTCTGACATCATGTAGAAACAAGCAGACTCTTTCTGACATCATGTAGAAACAAGCAGACTCTTTCTGACATCATAAAGAAACAAGCAGACTTTCTGACATCATGTAGAAACAAGCAGACTCTTTCTGACATCATGTAGAAACAAGCAGACTCTTTCTGACATCATAAAGAAACAGTCTGCCTCTGACATCATAAAGAAACAAGCAGTATCTTTCTGACATCATGTAGAAACAATCAGTCTCTTTCTGACATCATGTTGAAACAAGCAGTCTCATTCTGACATCATCTAGAAACAAGCAGACTCTTTCTGACATCATGTAGAAACAAGCAGACTCTTTCTGACATCATAAAGAAACAAGCAGACTCTTTCTGACATCATGTAGAAACAAGCAGACTTTCTGACATCATGTAAAAACAATCAGACTCTTTCTGACATCATGTAGAAACAAGCAGACTCTTTCTGACATTATGTAGAAACAAGCAGACTTTCTGACATCATGTAAAAACAATCAGACTCTGACATCATGTAGAAACAAGCACTCTTTCTGACATCATGTAGAAACAAGCAGACTTTCTGATATCATGTAAAAACAAGCAGACTCTTTCTGACATCATGTAGAAACAAGCAGACGCTTTATGACATCTTCTGGAAACAAGCAGACTCTTTCTGACATCATGTAAAAGCAAGCAGTCTCATTCTGACATCATGTAGAAACAAGCAGACTCTTTATGACATCATAAAGAAACAAGCAGACTCTTTCTGACATCATGTAAAAACAAGCAGACTTTCTGACATCATGTAAAAACAAGCAGACTCTTTCTGACATCATGTAGAAACAAGCAGATGCTTTCTGACATCATGTAGAAACAATCAGACTCTTTCTGACATCATGTAGAAACAAACAGACTCTTTCTGACATCATAAAGAAACAAGCAGACTTTCTGACATCATGTAGAAACAAGCAGACTCTTTCTGACATCATGAAAAAACAAGAATACTCTTTCTGACATCATGTAGAAACAAGCAGACTCTTTCTGACATTTAGAAACAAGCAGACTCTTTATGACATCTTCTAGAAACAAGCAGACTCTTTCTGACATCATGTAAAAGCAAGCAGTCTCATTCTGACATCATGTAGAAACAAGCAGACTCTTTATGACATCATAAAGAAACAAGCAGACTCTTTCTGACATCATGTAAAAACAAGCAGACTCTTTCTGACATCATGTAGAAACAAGCAGATGCTTTCTGACATCATGTAGAAACAAGCAGACTCTTTCTGACATCATGTAGAAACAAGCAGACTCTTTCTGACATCATAAAGAAACAAGCAGACTTTCTGACATCATGTAGAAACAAGCAGACTCTTTCTGACATCATGAAAAAACAAGCATACTCTTTCTGACATCATGTAGAAACAAGCAGACTCTTTCTGACATCATAAAGAAACAGTCTGCCTCTGATATCATAAAGAAACAAGCAGTATCTTTCTGACATCATGTAGAAACAATCAGTCTCTTTCGGACATCATGTTGAAACAAGCAGTCTCATTCTGACATCATCTAGAAACAAGCAGACTCTTTCTGACATCATGTAGAAACAAGCAGACTCTTTCTGACATCATAAAGAAACAAGCAGACTCTTTCTGACATCATGTAGAAACAAGCAGACTTTCTGACATCATGTAAAAACAATCAGACTCTTTCTGACATCATGTAGAAACAAGCAGACTCTTTCTGACATCATGTAAAAGCAAGCAGTCTCATTCTGACATCATGTAGAAACAAGCAGACTTTCTGACATCATGTAAAAACAATCAGACTCTGACATCATGTAGAAACAAGCACTCTTTCTGACATCATGTAGAAACAAGCAGACTTTCTGACATCATGTAAAAACAAGCAGACTCTTTCTTACATCATGTAGAAACAAGCAGACTCTTTATGACATCTTCTGGAAACAAGCAGACTCTTTCTGACATCATGTAAAAGCAAGCAGTCTCATTCTGACATCATGTAGAAACAAGCAGACTCTTTCTGACATCATGTAGAAACAAGCAGACTCTTTCTGACATCATGTAAAAACAAGCAGACTTTCTGACATCATGTAAAAACAAGCAGACTCTTTCTGACATCATGTAGAAACAAGCAGATGCTTTCTGACATCATGTAGAAACAATCAGACTCTTTCTGACATCATGTAGAAACAAACAGACTCTTTCTGACATCATAAAGAAACAAGCAGACTTTCTGACATCATGTAGAAACAAGCAGACTCTTTCTGACATCATGAAAAAACAAGCATACTCTTTCTGACATCATGTAGAAACAAGCAGACTCTTTCTGACATTTAGAAACAAGCAGACTCTTTATGACATCTTCTAGAAACAAGCAGACTCTTTATGACATCATAAAGAAGCAAGCAGACACTTTCTGACATCATGTAAAAACAAGCAGACTCTTTCTGACATCATGTAGAAACAAGCAGTCTCATTCTGACATCATCTAGAAACAAGCAGACTCTTTCTGACATCATGTAGAAACAAGCAGACTCTTTCTGACATCATAAAGAAACAAGCAGACTTTCTGACATCATGTAGAAACAAGGAGACTCTTTCTGACATCATGAAAAAACAAGCAGACTCTTTCTGACATCATGTAGAAACAAGCAGACTTTCTGACATCATGTAAAAACAATCAGACTCTTTCTGACATCATGTAGAAACAACCACTCTTCCTGACATCATGTAGAAACAAGCAGACTCTTTATGACATCTTCTAGAAACAAGCAGACTCTTTCTGACATCATGTAAAAGCAAGCAGTCTCATTCTGACATCATGTAGAAACAAGCAGACTCTTTATGGCATCATAAAGAAACAAGCAGACTCTTTCTGACATCATGTAAAAACAAGCAGACTCTTTCTGACATCATGTAGAAACAAGCAGATGCTTTCTGACATCATGTAGAAACAAGCAGACTCTTTCTGACATCATGTAGAAACAAGCAGACTCTTTCTGACATCATAAAGAAACAAGCAGACTTTCTGACATCATGTAGAAACAAGCAGACTCTTTCTGACATCATGAAAAAACAAGCATACTCTTTCTGACATCATGTAGAAACAAGCAGACTCTTTCTGACATCATGTAAAAACAAGCAGACTTTCTGACATCATGTAAAAACAAGCAGACTATTTCTGACATCATGTAGAAACAAGCAGATGCTTTCTGACATCATGTAGAAACAATCAGACTCTTTCTGACATCATGTAGAAACAAACAGACTCTTTCTGACATCATAAAGAAACAAGCAGACTTTCTGACATCATGTAGAAACAAGCAGACTCTTTCTGACATCATGAAAAAACAAGCATACTCTTTCTGACATCATGTAGAAACAAGCAGACTCTTTCTGACATTTAGAAACAAGCAGACTCTTTATGACATCTTCTAGAAACAAGCAAACTCTTTATGACATCATAAAGAAGCAAGCAGACACTTTCTGACATCATGTAAAAACAAGCAGACTCTTTCTGACATCATGTAGAAACAAGCAGTCTCATTCTGACATCATCTAGAAACAAGCAGACTCTTTCTGACATCATGTAGAAACAAGCAGACTCTTTCTGACATCATAAAGAAACAAGCAGACTTTCTGACATCATGTAGAAACAAGCAGACTCTTTCTGACATCATGAAAAAACAAGCAGACTCTTTCTGACATCATGTAGAAACAAGCAGACTTTCTGACATCATGTAAAACAATCAGACTCTTTCTGACATCATGTAGAAACAACCACTCTTCCTGACATCATGTAGAAACAAGCAGACTCTTTATGACATCTTCTAGAAACAAGCAGACTCTTTCTGACATCATGTAAAAGCAAGCAGTCTCATTCTGACATCATGTAGAAACAAGCAGACTCTTTATGGCATCATAAAGAAACAAGCAGACTCTTTCTGACATCATGTAGAAACAAGCAGACTCTTTCTGACATCATGTTGAAACAAGCAGACTTTCTGACATCATGTTGAAACAAGCAGTCTCATTCTGACATCATCTAGAAACAAGCAGACTCTTTCTGACATCATAAAGAAACAAGCAGACTCTTTCTGACATCATGTAGAAACAAGCAGACTTTCTGACATCATGTAAAAACAATCAGACTCTTTCTGACATCATGTAGAAACAAGCAGACTGTTTCTGACATTATTTAGAAACAAGCAGACTTTCTGACATCATGTAAAAACAATCAGACTCTGACATCTTGTAGAAACAAGCACTCTTTCTGACATCATGTAGAAACAAGCAGACTTTCTGACATCATGTAAAAACAAGCAGACTCTTTCTGACATCATGTAGAAACAAGCAGACTCTTTATGACATCTTCTGGAAACAAGCAGACTCTTTCTGACATCATGTAAAAGCAAGCAGTCTCATTCTGACATCATGTAGAAACAAGCAGACTCTTTATGACATCATAAAGAAACAAGCAGACTCTTTCTGACATCATGTAAAAACAAGCAGACTTTCTGACATCATGTAAAAACAATCAGACTCTTTCTGACATCATGTAGAAACAAACAGACTCTTTCTGACATCATGTAGAAACAAGCAGATGCTTTCTGACATCATGTAGAAACAATCAGACTCTTTCTGACATCATGTAGAAACAAACAGACTCTTTCTGACATCATAAAGAAACAAGCAGACTTTCTGACATGTAGAAACAAGCAGACTCTTTCTGACATCATGTAAAAACAAGCAGACTTTCTGACATCATGTAAAAACAATCAGACTCTGACATCTTGTAGAAACAAGCACTCTTTCTGACATCATGTAGAAACAAGCAGACTTTCTGACATCATGTAAAAACAAGCAGACTCTTTCTGACATCATGTAGAAACAAGCAGACTCTTTATGACATCTTCTGGAAACAAGCAGACTCTTTCTGACATCATGTAAAAGCAAGCAGTCTCATTCTGACATCATGTAGAAACAAGCAGACTCTTTATGACATCATAAAGAAACAAGCAGACTCTTTCTGACATCATGTAAAAACAAGCAGACTTTCTGACATCATGTAAAAACAATCAGACTCTTTCTGACATCATGTAGAAACAAGCAGACTCTTTATGACATCATAAAGAAACAAGCAGACTCTTTCTGACATCATGTAAAAACAAGCAGACTTTCTGACATCATGTAAAAACAATCAGACTCTTTCTGACATCATGTAGAAACAAACAGACTCTTTCTGACATCATGTAGAAACAAGCAGATGCTTTCTGACATCATGTAGAAACAATCAGACTCTTTCTGACATCATGTAGAAACAAACAGACTCTTTCTGACATCATAAAGAAACAAGCAGACTTTCTGACATGTAGAAACAAGCAGACTCTTTCTGACATTATGTAGAAACAAGCAGACTTTCTGACATCATGTTGAAACAAGCAGTCTCATTCTGACATCATCTAGAAACAAGCAGACTCTTTCTGACATCATAAAGAAACAAGCAGACTCTTTCTGACATCATGTAGAAACAAGTAGACTTTCTGACATCATGTAAAAACAAGCAGACTCTTTATGACATCATGTAGAAACAAGCAGATGCTTTCTGACATCATGTAGAAACAATCAGACTCTTTCTGACATCATGTAGAAACAAACAGACTCTTTCTGACATCATAAAGAAACAAGCAGACTTTCTGACATCATGTAGAAACAAGCAGACTCTTTCTGACATCATGAAAAAACAAGCATACTCTTTCTGACATCATGTAGAAACAAGCAGACTCTTTCTGACATTTAGAAACAAGCAGACTCTTTATGACATCTTCTAGAAACAAGCAGACTCTTTATGACATCATAAAGAAGCAAGCAGACACTTTCTGACATCATGTAAAAACAAGCAGACTCTTTCTGACATCATGTAGAAACAAGCAGTCTCATTCTGACATCATGTAGAAACAAGCAGACTCTTTCTGACATCATGAAAAAACAAGCAGACTCTTTCTGACATCATGTAGAAACAAGCAGACTTTCTGACATCATGTAAAAACAATCAGACTCTTTCTGACATCATGTAGAAACAACCACTCTTCCTGACATCATGTAGAAACAAGCAGACTCTTTCTGACATCATGTAAAAGCAAGCAGTCTCATTCTGACATCATGTAGAAACAAGCAGACTCTTTATGGCATCATAAAGAAACAAGCAGACTCTTTCTGACATCATGTAAAAACAAGCAGACTCTTTCTGACATTATGTAGAAACAAGCAGACTTTCTGACATCATGTTGAAACAAGCATTCTCATTCTGACATCATCTAGAAACAAGCAGACTCTTTCTGACATCATAAAGAAACAAGCAGACTCTTTCTGACATCATGTAGAAACAAGTAGACTTTCTGACATCATGTAAAAACAAGTAGACTTTCTGACATCATGTAAAAACAATCAGACTCTTTCTGACATCATGTAGAAACAAGCAGACTCTTTCTGACATTATGTAGAAACAAGCAGACTTTCTGACATCATGTAAAAACAATCAGACTCTGACATCTTGTAGAAACAAGCACTCTTTCTGACATCATGTAGAAACAAGCAGACTTTCTGACATCATGTAAAAACAAGCAGACTCTTTCTGACATCATGTAGAAACAAGCAGACTCTTTATGACATCATGTAGAAACAAGCAGACTCTTTATGACATCATAAAGAAACAAGCAGACTCTTTCTGACATCATGTAAAAACAAGCAGACTTTCTGACATCATGTAAAAACAATCAGACTCTTTCTGACATCATGTAGAAACAAACAGACTCTTTCTGACATCATGTAGAAACAAGCAGATGCTTTCTGACATCATGTAGAAACAATCAGACTCTTTCTGACATCATGTAGAAACAAACAGACTCTTTCTGACATCATAAAGAAACAAGCAGACTTTCTGACATCATGTAGAAACAAGCAGACTCTTTCTGACATCATGAAAAAACAAGCATACTCTTTCTGACATCATGTAGAAACAAGCAGACTCTTTCTGACATTTAGAAACAAGCAGACTCTTTATGACATCTTCTAGAAACAAGCAGACTCTTTCTGACATCATGTAAAAGCAAGCAGTCTCATTCTGACATCATGTAGAAACAAGCAGACTCTTTATGACATCATAAAGAAACAAGCAGACTCTTTCTGACATCATGTAAAAACAAGCAGACTCTTTCTGACATCATGTAGAAACAAGCAGATGCTTTCTGACATCATGTAGAAACAAGCAGACTCTTTCTGACATCATGTAGAAACAAGCAGACTCTTTCTGACATCATAAAGAAACAAGCAGACTTTCTGACATCATGTAGAAACAAGCAGACTCTTTCTGACATCATGAAAAAACAAGCATACTCTTTCTGACATCATGTAGAAACAAGCAGACTCTTTCTGACATCATAAAGAAACAGTCTGCCTCTGATATCATAAAGAAACAAGCAGTATCTTTGTGACATCATGTAGAAACAATCAGTCTCTTTCTGACATCATGTTGAAACAAGCAGTCTCATTCTGACATCATCTAGAAACAAGCAGACTCTTTCTGACATCATGTAGAAACAAGCAGACTCTTTCTGACATCATGAAAAAACAAGCATACTCTTTCTGACATCATGTAGAAACAAGCAGACTCTTTCTGACATTTAGAAACAAGCAGACTCTTTATGACATCATAAAGAAGCAAGCAGACACTTTCTGACATCATGAAAAAACAAGCAGACTTTCTGACATCATGTAAAAACAAGCAGACTCTTTCTGACATCATGTAAAAACAAGCAGACTCTTTCTGACATCATGTAAAAACAAGCAGTCTCATTCTGACATCATGTAGAAACAAGCAGACTCTTTATGACATCTTCTAGAAACAAACAGACTCTTTATGACATCATAATGAAACAAGCAGACTCTTTATGACATCATGTAAAAACAAGCAGACTCTTTCTGACACCATGTAAAAACAAGCAGACTCTTTCTGACATAATCTAAAAACAAGCAGACTCTTTCTGACATCATAAAGAAACAAGCAGACTTTCTGACATCATGTAGAAACAAGCAGTCTCCTTCTTACATCATGTAGAAACAAGCAGTCTCCTTCTGATATCATGTAGAAACAAGCAGTCTCTTTCTGGCATCGGAAAGAAACAAGTAGTCTCCTTCTGACATCATTAAGAAACAAGCAGACTGCCTCTGACATAATAAAGAAACAAGCAGTCTCCTTCTGACATCATAAAGAAACAAGCTGTCTCCTTCTGACATCATAAAGAAACAAGCAGTCTCCTTCTGATATCATGTAGAAACAAGATATAAATATCTGATATATATCAGAATATATATATATATATATATGCTTGTTGAATATAAATCTTCATTAAAGCGTTTAAATGTTCGTTTTTAAAAACGTTAAAAGGTTCATTGAAATGTTAAAATTTTCATTAAAACGTTCAAATGTTTTAAAACAAGCAGACTCTTTCTGACATCATGTAAAAACAAGCAGACTCTTTCTGACATCATGTAGAAACAAGCAGATGCTTTCTGACATCATGTAGAAACAAGCAGACTCTTTCTGACATCATGTAGAAACAAGCAGACTCTTTCTGACATCATAAAGAAACAAGCAGACTTTCTGACATCATGTAGAAACAAGCAGACTCTTTCTGACATCATGAAAAAACAAGCATACTCTTTCTGACATCATGTAGAAACAAGCAGACTCTTTCTGACATCATAAAGAAACAGTCTGCCTCTGATATCATAAAGAAACAAGCAGTATCTTTCTGACATCATGTAGAAACAATCAGTCTCTTTCGGACATCATGTTGAAACAAGCAGTCTCATTCTGACATCATCTAGAAACAAGCAGACTCTTTCTGACATCATGTAGAAACAAGCAGACTCTTTCTGACATCATAAAGAAACAAGCAGACTCTTTCTGACATCATGTAGAAACAAGCAGACTTTCTGACATCATGTAAAAACAATCAGACTCTTTCTGACATCATGTAGAAACAAGCAGACTCTTTCTGACATCATGTAAAAGCAAGCAGTCTCATTCTGACATCATGTAGAAACAAGCAGACTCTTTCTGACATTATGTAGAAACAAGCAGACTTTCTGACATCATGTAAAAACAATCAGACTCTGACATCATGTAGAAACAAGCACTCTTTCTGACATCATGTAGAAACAAGCAGACTTTCTGACATCATGTAAAAACAAGCAGACTCTTTCTTACATCATGTAGAAACAAGCAGACTCTTTATGACATCTTCTGGAAACAAGCAGACTCTTTCTGACATCATGTAAAAGCAAGCAGTCTCATTCTGACATCATGTAGAAACAAGCAGACTCTTTCTGACATCATGTAAAAACAAGCAGACTTTCTGACATCATGTAAAAACAAGCAGACTCTTTCTGACATCATGTAGAAACAAGCAGATGCTTTCTGACATCATGTAGAAACAATCAGACTCTTTCTGACATCATGTAGAAACAAGCAGACTCTTTCTGACATTATGTAGAAACAAGCAGACTTTCTGACATCATGTAAAAACAATCAGACTCTGACATCATGTAGAAACAAGCACTCTTTCTGACATCATGTAGAAACAAGCAGACTTTCTGACATCATGTAAAAACAAGCAGACTCTTTCTTACATCATGTAGAAACAAGCAGACTCTTTATGACATCTTCTGGAAACAAGCAGACTCTTTCGGACATCATGTAAAAGCAAGCAGTCTCATTCTGACATCATGTAGAAACAAGCAGACTCTTTCTGACATCATAAAGAAACAAGCAGACTTTCTGACATCATGTAGAAACAAGCAGACTCTTTCTGACATCATGAAAAAACAAGCATACTCTTTCTGACATTATGTAGAAACAAGCAGACTTTCTGACATCATGTTGAAACAAGCAGTCTCATTCTGACATCATCTAGAAACAAGCAGACTCTTTCTGACATCATAAAGAAACAAGCAGACTCTTTCTGACATCATAAAGAAACAAGCAGACTCTTTCTGACATCATGTAGAAACAAGTAGACTTTCTGACATCATGTAAAAACAAGTAGACTTTCTGACATCATGTAAAAACAATCAGACTCTTTCTGACATCATGTAGAAACAAGCAGACTCTTTCTGACATTATGTAGAAACAAGCAGACTTTCTGACATCATGTAAAAACAAGCAGACTCTTTCTGACATCATGTAGAAACAAGCAGACTCTTTATGACATCATGTAGAAACAAGCAGACTCTTTATGACATCATAAAGAAACAAGCAGACTCTATCTGACATCATGTAAAAACAAGCAGACTTTCTGACATCATGTAAAAACAATCAGACTCTTTCTGACATCATGTAGAAACAAGCAGACTCTTTATGACATCATAAAGAAACAAGCAGACTCTTTCTGACATCATGTAAAAACAAGCAGACTTTCTGACATCATGTAAAAACAAGCAGACTCTTTCTGACATCATGTAGAAACAAGCAGACTCACTCTGACATCATCTAGAAACAAGTATTCTCCTTCTGCCATCATAAAGAAACAAGCAGTCTGCCTCTGACATCATAAAGAAACAAGCAGTATCTTTCTGACATCATGTAGAAACAATCAGTCTCTTTCTGACATCATGTAGAAACAAGCAGACTCTTTCTGACATCATGTAGAAACAAGCAGACTCACTCTGACATCATCTAGAAACAAGTATTCTCCTTCTGCCATCATAAAGAAACAAGCAGTCTGCCTCTGACATCATAAAGAAACAATCAGTCTCTTTCTGACATCATGTAGAAACAAGCAGTCTCACTCTGACATCATGTAGAAACAAGCAGACTCTATCTGACATCATCTAGAAACAAGTAGTCTCCTTCTGACATCATAAAGAAACAAGCAGTCTGCCTCCGACATCATGTTGAAACAAGCAGTATCTTTCTGACATCATGTAGAAACAATCAGTCTCTTTCTGACATCATGTAGAAACAAGCAGTATCTTTCTGCCATCATAAAGAAACAAGCAGTCTCCTTCTTATATCATGTAGAAACAAGCAGTCTCCTGACATCATAAAGAAACAAGCAGTATCTTTCTGACATCATAAAGAAACAAGCAGTATCTTTCTGACATCATAAAGAAACAAGCAGTCTCCTTCTGATATCATGTAGAAACAAGCAGTCTCCTTCTGATATCATGTAGAAACAAGAAGTCTCTTTCTGACATAAAGAAACAAGCAGACTGCCTCTGACATAATAAAGAAACAACCAGTATCTTTCTGACATCATGTAGAAACAAGCAGACTCTTTCTGACATTTAGAAACAAGCAGACTCTTTATGACATCTTCTAGAAACAAGCAGACTCTTTATGAATTCATAAAGAAGCAAGCAGACACTTTCTGACATCATGAAAAAACAAGCAGACTTTCTGACATCATGTAAAAACAAGCAGACTCTTTCTGACATCATGTAAAAACAAGCAGTCTCATTCTGACATCATGTAGAAACAAGCAGACTCTTTATGACATCTTCTAGAAACAAACAGACTCTTTAGGACATCATAAAGAAACAAGCAGACTCTTTCTGACATCATGTAAAAACAAGCAGACTCTTTCTGACATAATCTAAAAACAAGCAGACTCTTTCTGACATCATGTAGAAACAAGCAGTCTCATTCTGACATCATCTAGAAACAAGCAGACTCTTTATGACATCATAAAGAAACAAGCAGACTTTCTGACATCATGTAGAAACAAGCAGTCTCCTTCTTACATCATGTAGAAACAAGCAGTCTCCTTCTGATATCATGTAGAAACAAGCAGTCTCTTTCTGGCATCGGAAAGAAACAAGTAGTCTCCTTCTGACATCATTAAGAAACAAGCAGACTGCCTCTGACATCATAAAGAAACAAGCAGTTTCCTTCTGATATCATGTAGAAACAAGATATAAATATATGATATATATCAGAATATATATATATATATGCTTGTTGAATATAAATCTTCATTAAAGCGTTTAAATGTTCGTTTTTAAAAACGTTAAAAGGTTCATTGAAATGTTAAAATTTTCATTAAAACGTTCAAATGTTTTAAAACAAGCAGACTCTTTCTGACATCATGTAAAAACAAGCAGACTCTTTCTGACATCATGTAAAAACAAGCAGACTCTTTCTGATATCATGTAGAAACAAGCAGTTTCATTCTGACATCATGTAGAAACAAGCAGACTCTTTATGACATCATGTAAAAACAAGCAGACTCTTTCTGACATCATGTAGAAACAAGCAGACTCTTTCTGACATCATGTAGAAACAAGCAGACTCTTTCTGACATCATGTAGAAACAAGCAGACTCACTCTGACATCATCTAGAAACAAGTAGTCTCCTTCTGCCATCATAAAGAAACAAGCAGTCTGCCTCTGACATCATAAAGAAACAAGCAGTATCTTTCTGACATCATGTAGAAACAATCAGTCTCTTTCTGACATCATGTAGAAACAAGCAGTCTCACTCTGACATCATGTAGAAACAAGCAGACTCCATCTGACATCATCTAGAAACAAGTAGTCTCCTTCTGACATCATAAAGAAACAAGCAGTCTGCCTCTGACATCATGTTGAAACAAGCAGTATCTTTCTGACATCATGTAGAAACAATCAGTCTCTTTCTGACATCATGTAGAAACAAGCAGTATCTTTCTGCCATCATAAAGAAACAAGCAGTCTCCTTCTTATATCATGTAGAAACAAGCAGTCTCCTGACATCATAAAGAAACAAGCAGTATCTTTCTGACATCATAAAGAAACAAGCAGTATCTTTCTGACATCATAAAGAAACAAGCAGTCTCCTTCTGATATCATGTAGAAACAAGCAGTCTCCTTCTGATATCATGTAGAAACAAGAAGTCTCTTTCTGACATAAAGAAACAAGCAGACTGCCTCTGACATAATAAAGAAACAAGCAGTCTCCTTCTGATATCATGTAGAAACAAGCAGTCTCCTTCTGATATCATGTAGAAACCAGCAGTCTCCTTCTGATATCATGTAGAAACCAGCAGGTATCTTTCTGACATCATAAAGAAACAAGCAGACTGCCTCTGACATAATAAAGAAACAAGCAGTATCTTTCTGACATCATAAAGAAACAAGCAGTCTCCTTCTGACATCATAAAGAAACAAGCAGTCTCCTTCTGATATCATGTAGAAACAAGCAGTCTCCTTCTGATATCGTGTAGAAACCAGCAGTATCTTTCTGACATCATAAAGAAACAAGCAGACTGCCTCTGACATAATAAAGAAACAAGCAGTCTCCTTCTGATATCATGTAGAAACAAGCAGTCTCCTTCTGATATCATGTAGAAACCAGCAGTATCTTTCTGACATCATACAGGAACAAGCAGTCTCCTTCTGATATCATGTAGAAACAAGATATATATGTCTGATATATATCAGAATATATATGTGCTTGTTGAATATAAATCTTCATTAAAACGTTTAAATGTTCGTTTTTAAAAACGTTAAAATCATCATTAAAACGTTAAAATCTTCATTTAAACATTAAAATGTTCATTAAAACGTTAAAATGTTCATTAAAACGTTAAAATCTTCATTAAAATGTTTAAATGGTCATTTTTAAAAACGTTAAAATGTTCATTAAAATGTTAAAATGTTTATTAAAACCTTAAAATGTTCATTAAAACGTTAAATTCTTCATTAAAACGTTTAAATGTTCATTAAAACATTAAAATGTTTATTTTTAAAAACGTTCAAATGTTCATTAAAATGTTTAAAGGTTCATTAAAACAATTGAATGTTCATTAAAACGTTAAAATGTTCATTAAAACTTTTAAATGTTAATTAAAATGTTAAAATGTTCATTAAAACGTTTAAATGTTCATTAAAACGTTAAAATCGTCATTTTTAAAAACGTTAAAATGTTCATGAAAACGTTCAAATGTCCATTAAAACATTAAATTCTTCATTAAAACATTAAAATCTTCATTAAAACGTTAAATTCTTCATTAAAACGTTAAAATGTTCATTAAAACATTAAAATGTTCATTAAAACATTAAAATGTTCATTTTTAAAAACATTAAAATCATCATTAAAATGTTTAAATGTTCATTTTTAAAAACATTATAATGTTCTTTAAAATGTTTAAATGTTCATTAAAACTTTAAATTCTTCATTAAAACGTTTAGATGTTCATTTTTAAAAACATTAAAAGGTTCATTAAAATTTTTAAATTTTTATTAAAACGTTAAAATGTTCATTAAAAGGTTAAAATGTTTTAAAACAAGCAGACTCTTTCTGACATCATAAAGAAACCAGCAGACTTTCCGACATCATGTAGAAACAAGCAGACTCTTTCTGACATCATATAAAAACAAGCATACTCTTTCTGACATCATGTAGAAACAAGCAGACTCTTTCTGACATCATGAAAAAACAAGCAGACTCTTTCTGACATCATGTAGAAACAAGCAGTCTCATTCTGACATCATCTAGAAACAAGCAGACTCTTTATGACATCATAAAGAAACATGCAGACTCTTTATGACATCATCTAGAAACAAGCAGACTTTCTGACATCATGTAAAAACAAGCAGACTCTTTCTGACATAATGTAGAAACAAGCAGACGCTTTCTGACATGTAGAAACAAGCAGACTCTTTCTGACATCATCTAGAAACAAGTAGTCTCTTTCTGACATCATGTTGAAACAAACAGTCTCCTTCTGACATCATAAAGAAACAAGCAGTATCTTTCTGCCATCATAAAGAAACAAGCAGTCTCGTTCTGCTATCATGTAGAAACAAGCAGTCTCCTGACACCATAAAGAAACAAGCAGTATCGTTCTGACATCATAAAGAAACAAGCAGTCTCCTTCTGATATCATGTAGAAACAAGCAGTCTCCTTCTGACATCAGAAAGAAACAAGCAGACTCTTTCTGACATAATAAAGAAACAAGCAGTCTCCTTCTGACATCATAAAGAAACAAGCTGTCTCCTTCTGACATCATGTAGAAACAAGATATACATGTCTGATAAATATCAGAATATATATATGCTTGTTGAATATAAATCTTCATTAAAGCGTTTAAATGTTCGTTTTTAAAAACGTTAAAAGGTTCATTAAAATGTTAAAATTTTCATTAAAACGTTCAAATGTTTTAAAACAAGCAGACTCTTTCCGACATCATGTAAAAACAAGCAGACTCTTTCTGACATCATGTAGAAACAAGCAGACTCTTTCTGACATCATGTAAAAACAAGCAGACTCTTTCTGATATCATGTAGAAACAAGCAGTCTCCTTCTGATATCATGTAGAAACAATCAATCTCTTTCTGATATCACAAAGAAACAAGCAGTCTACTTCTGATATGATGTAGAAAAAGCAGTCTCCTTCCGATATCATGTAAAACCAAGCAGTCTCCTTCTGATAACATGTAGAAACAAGCAGTCTCCTTCTGATATCATGTAGAAACAAGCAGTCTCCTTCTGACATCATCAAGAAACAAGCAGTCTCCTTCTGACATCATCACGAAACAAGCAGTCTCCTTCTGACATCATGAAGAAACAAGCAGTCTCCTTCTGACATCATAAAGAAACAAGTAGTCTCTTTCTGACATCATAAAGAAACAAGCATACTTTCTGACATCATCTAGAAACAAGCAGTCTTTCTGACATCATGTAGAAACAAGCAGTCTCATTCTGACATCATCTAGAAACAAGCAGACTCTTTCTGACATCATGTAGAAACAAGCAGACTCTTTCTGACATCATAAAGAAACAAGCAGACTTTCTGACATCATGTACAAACAAGCACTCTTTCTGACATCATGTAGAAACAAGCAGACTTTCTGACATCATGTAAAAACAAGCAGACTCTTTCTGACATCATGTAGAAACAAGCAGACTCTTTATGACATCTTCTAGAAACAAGCAGACTCTTTCTGACATCATGTAAAAGCAAGCAGTCTCATTCTGACATCATGTAGAAACAAGCAGACTCTTTCTGACATCATAAAGAAACAAGCAGACTCTTTCTGACATCATGTAAAAACAAGCAGACTCTTTCTGACATCATGTAAAAACAAGCAGACTCTTTCTGACATCATGTAGAAACAAGCAGATTCTTTCTGACATCATGTAGAAACAAGCAGACTCTTTCTGACATCATAAAGAAACAATCAGACTTTCTGACATCATGTAGAAACAAGCAGACTCTTTCTGACATCATGAAAAAACAAGCAGACTTTCTGACATCATGTAAAAACAAGCAGACTCTTTCTGACATCATGTAAAAACAAGCAGTCTCATTCTGACATCATGTAGAAACAAGCAGACTCTTTATGACATCTTCTAGAAACAAGCAGACTCTTTATGACATCATAAAGAAACAAGCAGACTCTTTCTGACATCATCTAGAAACAAGCAGACTCTTTCTGACATCATGTAGAAACAGGCAGTCTCATTCTGACATCATCTAGAAACAAGCAGACTCTTTATGACATCATAAAGAAACAAGCAGACTTTCTGACATCATGTAGAAACAAGCAGACTCTTTCAGACATCATGTAGAAACAAGCAGACTCTTTATGACATCTTCTAGAAACAAGCAGAGTCTTTATGACATCATAAAGAAACAAGCAGACTCTTTCTGACATCATGTAAAAACAAGCAGACTCTTTCTGACATCATGTAAAAACAAGCAGTCTCATTCTGACATCATGTAGAAACAAGCAGACTCTTTATGACATCATGTAGAAACCAGCAGACTCTCTCACACATCATGTAAAAACAAGCAGACTCTTTTGGACATCATCTAGAAACAAGCAGACTCTTTCTGACATCATCTAGAAACAAGCAGACTCTTTCTGACATCATAAAGAAACAAGCAGACTTTCTGACATCATGTAGAAACAAGCAGACTCTTTCTGACATCATGTAGAAACAAGCAGACGCTTTCTGACATCATGTAGAAACAAGCAGACTCTTTATGACATCATCTAGAAACAAGTAGTCTCCTTCTGACATCATAAAGAAACAAGCAGTCTGCCTCTGACATCATAAAGAACCAAGCAGTATCTTTCTGACATCATGTAGAAACAGTCTCTTTCTGATATCATGTTGAAACAAGCATTCTCCTTCTGACATCATAAAGAAACAAGCAGTCTCCTTCTGATATAATGTAGAAACAAGCAGTCTCCTTCTGATTTCATGTAGAAACAAGCAGTCTCCTTCTGATATGTAGAAACAAGCAGTCTCCTTCTGATATCATGTAAAAACAAGC
The DNA here is from genome assembly GCF_043380555.1 of Nothobranchius furzeri. NCBI lineage: Eukaryota > Metazoa > Chordata > Actinopteri > Cyprinodontiformes > Nothobranchiidae > Nothobranchius > Nothobranchius furzeri. Next base: position 46,134,968 of record NC_091751.1, on the reverse strand, counting down.
AGTCTCCTGACATCATAAAGAAACAAGCAGTATCTTTCTGACATCATAAAGAAACAAGCAGTCTCCTTCTGAAATCATGTAGAAACAAGCAGTCTCCTTCTGATTTCATGTAGAAACAAGTAGTCTCTTTCTGACATCATAAAGAAACAAGCAGACTGCCTCTGCCATAATAAAGAAACAAGCAGTATCTTTCTGACATCATAAAGAAACAAGCAGTCTCCTTCTGACATCATAAAGAAACAAGCAGTCTCCTTCTGATATCATGTAGAAACAAGCAGTCTCCTTCTGATATCATGTAAAAACAAGCAGTATCTTTCTGACATCATACAGAAACAATCAGTCTCCTTCTGATATCATGTAGAAACAAGATATATATGTCTGATATATATAAGAATATATATATATGCTTGTTGAATATAAATCTTCATTAAAAACTTTAAATGTTCGTTTTTAAAAACGTTAAAATCATCATTAAAACGTTTAAATCTTCATTAAAACGTTTAAATGTTCGTTTTTAAAAACGTTAAAATCATCATTAAAACGTTAACATCTTCATTAAAACATTAAAATGTTCATTAAAACGTTAAAATGTTCACTAAAACGTTAAAATCTTCATTAAAATGTTTAAATGTTCATTTTTAAAAACGTTAAAATTTTCATTAAAATGTTAAAATGTTCATTAAAACCTTAAAATCTTCATTAAAACGTTAAATACTTCATTAAAACGTTTAAATGTTCATTAAAACATTAAAATGTTCATTTTTAAAAACGTTCAAATGTTCATTAAAATGTTTAAAGGTTCATTAAAATGATTAAATGTTCATTTAAATGTTAAAATGTTCATTAAAACTTAAATATTGATTAAAATGTTAAAATGTTCATTAAAACGTTTAAATGTTCATTAAAACGTTAAAATCTTCATTTTTAAAAACGTTAAAATGTTCATGAAAATGTTCAAATGTCCATTAAAACGTTAAATTCTTCATTAAAACATTAAAATCTTCATTAAAACGTTAAATTCTTCATTAAAACGTTAAAATGTTCATTAAAACATTAAAATGTTCATTTTTAAAAATGTTAAAATCATCATTAAAATGTTTAAATATTCATTTTTAAAAACATTAAAATGTTCATTAAAATGTTTAAATGTTCATTAAAACGTTAAATTCTTCATTAAAAAGTTTAAATGTTCATTTTTAAAACATTAATAGGTTCATTAAAATGTTAAAATTTTAATTAAAACGTTAAAATGTTCATTAAAACGTTAAAATGTTTTAAACAAGCAGACTCTTTCTGACATCATGTAAAAACAAGCATACTTTCTGACATCATCTAGAAACAAGCAGACTTTCTGACATCATGTAGAAACAAGCAGACTCTTTCTGACATCACAAAGAAACAAGCAGACTTTCTGAAATCATGTAGAAACAAGCAGACTCTTTCTGACATCATGTAAAAACAAGCAGACTCTTTCTGACATCATGTAGAAACAAGCAGACTCTTTCTGACATAATGTAAAAACAAGCAGACTCTTTCTGACATCATGTAGAAGCAAGCAGTCTAATTCTGACATCATCTAGAAACAAGCAGACTCTTTCTGACATCATGTAGAAACAAGCAGACTCTTTCTGACATCATAAAGAAACAAGCAGACTTTCTGACATCATGTAGAAACAAGCACTCTTTCTGAAAGCATGTAGAAACAAGCAGACTTTCTGACATCATGTAAAGACAAGCAGACTCTTTCTGACATCATGTAGAAACAAGCAGACTCTTTATGACATCTTCTAGAAACAAGGAGACTCTTTCTGACATCATGTAAAAGCAAGCAGTCTCATTCTGACATCATGTAGAAACAAGCAGACTCTTTATGACATCATAAAGAAACAAGCAGACTCTTTCTGACATCATGTAAAAACAAGCAGACTCTTTCTGACATCATGTAAAAACAAGCAGACTCTTTCTGACATCATGTAGAAACAAGCAGATGCTTTCTGACATCATGTAGAAACAAGCAGACTCTTTCTGATATCATGTAGAAACAAGATATATATGTCTGATATATATCAGAATATATATATGCTTGTTGAATATAAATCTTCATTAAAACCTTTAAATGTTCGTTTTTAAAAACGTTAAAATCATCATTAAAACGTTTAAATCTTCATTAAAACGTTTAAATGTTCGTTTTTAAAAACGTTAAAATCATCATTAAAACGTTAAAATCTTCATTAAAACATTAAAATGTTCATTAAAACGTTAAAATGTTCACTAAAACGTTAAAATCTTCATTAAAATGTTTAAATGTTCATTTTTAAAAATGTTAAAATTTTCATTAAAATGTTAAAATGTTCATTAAAACCTTAAAATGTTCATTAAAATGTTAAATACTTCATTAAAACGTTTAAATGTTCATTAAAACGTTAAAATGTTCATTAAAACTTTTAAATGTTAATTAAAATGTTAAAATGTTCATTAAAACGTTTAAATGTTCATTAAAACGTTAAAATCTTCATTTTTAAAAACGTTAAAATGTTCATGAAAATGTTCAAATGTCCATTAAAACGTTAAATTCTTCTTTAAAACATTAAAATCTTCATTAAAACGTTAAATTCTTCATTAAAACGTTAAAATGTTCATTAAAACATTAAAATGTTCATTTTTAAAAACGTTAAAATCATCATTAATATGTTTAAATATTCATTTTTAAAAACATTAAAATGTTCATTAAAATGTTTAAATGTTCATTAATACATTAAATTCTTCATTTAAAAGTTTAAATGTTCATTTTTAAAACATTAATAGGTTCATTAAAATGTTAAAATTTTAATTAAAACGTTAAATTGTTCATTAAAACGTTAAAATGTTTTAAAACAAGCAGACTCTTTCTGACATCATGTAAAAACAAGCATACTTTCTGACATCATCTAGAAACAAGCAGACTTTCTGACATCATGTAGAAACAAGCAGACTCTTTCTGACATCACAAAGAAACAAGCAGACTTTCTGACATTGTGTAGAAACAAGCAGACTCTTTCTGACATCATGTAAAACAAGCAGACTCTTTCTGACATCATGTAAAAACAAGCAGACTCTTTCTGACATCATGTAGAAACAAGCAGTCTCATTCTGACATCATCTAGAAACAAGCAGACTTTCTGACATCATGTAGAAAAAAGCAGACTCTTTCTGATATCATGAAAAAACAAGCAGACTCTTTCTGACATCATGTAGAAACAAGCAGACTCTTTCTGACATCATGTAGAAACAAGCAGACTTTCTGACATCATGTAAAAACAATCAGAATCTTTCTGACATCATGTAGAAACAAGCCCTCTTTCTGACATCATGTAGAAACAAGCAGACTTTCTGACATCATGTAAAAACAAGCAGACTCTTTCTGACATCATGTAAAAACAAGCAGACTTTCTGACATCATGTAAAAACAAGCAGACTTTCTGACATCATGTAGAAACAAGCAGACTCTTTCTGACATCATGTAGAAACAAGCAGACTCTTTCTGACATCATGTAAAAACAAGCAGACTCTTTCTGACATCATGTAAAAACAAGCAGACTCTTTCTGACATCATGTAGAAACAAGCAGATGCTTTCTGACATCATGTAGAAACAAGCAGACTCATTCTGACATCATGTAAAAACAAGCACACTCTTTCTGACATCATGTAAAAACAAGCAGACTCTTTCTGACATCATGTAGAAACAAGCAGATGCTTTCTGACATCATGTAGAAACAAGCAGACACTTTCTGACATCATGTAGAAACAAGCAGACTCTTTCTGACATCATGAAAAAACAAGCATACTCTTTCTGACATCATGTAGAAACAAGCAGACTCTTTCTGACATCATCTAGAAAGAAGCAGACTCTTTCTGACATCATGTAGAAACAAGCAGTCTCATTCTGACATCATCTAGAAACAAGCAGACTCTTTATGACATCATAAAGAAACAAGCTGACTTTCTGACATCATGTAGAAACAAGCAGACTCTTTCTGACATCATGTAGAAACAAGCAGACGCTTTCTGACATCATAAAGAAACAAGCAGTCTGCCTCTGACATCATAAAGAACCAAGCAGTATCTTTCTGACATCATGTAGAAACAATCAGTCTCTTTCTGACATCATGTTGAAACAAGCAGTCTCCTTCTGACATCATAAAGAAACAAGCAGTATCTTTCTGCCATCATAAAGAAACAAGCAGTCTCCTTCTGATATCATGTAGAAACAAGCAGTCTCCTGACATCATAAAGAAACAAGCAGTATCTTTCTGACATCATAAAGAAACAAGCAGTCTCCTTCTGATATCATGTAGAAACAAGCAGTCTCCTTCTGATTTCATGTAGAAACAAGTAGTCTCTTTCTGACATCATAAAGAAACAAGCAGACTGCCTCTGCCATAATAAAGAAACAAGCAGTATCTTTCTGACATCATAAAGAAACAAGCAGTCTCCTTCTGACATCATAAAGAAACAAGCAGTATCTTTCTGCCATCATAAAGAAACAAGCAGTCTCGTTCTGCTATCATGTAGAAACAAGCAGTCTCCTGACACCATAAAGAAACAAGCAGTATCGTTCTGACATCATAAAGAAACAAGCAGTCTCCTTCTGATATCATGTAGAAACAAGCAGTCTCTTTCTGATATCATGAAGAAACAAGCAGTCTCCTTCTGACATCAGAAAGAAACAAGCAGACTCTTTCTGACATAATAAAGAAACAAGCAGTCTCCTTCTGACATCATAAAGAAACAAGCTGTCTCCTTCTGACATCATAAAGAAACAAGCAATCTCCTTCTGATATCATGTAGAAACGAGATATATATGTCTGATAAATATCAGAATATATATATGCTTGTTGAATATAAATCTTCATTAAAGCGTTTAAATGTTCGTTTTTAAAAACGTTAAAAGGTTCATTAAAATGTTAAAATTTTCATTAAAACGTTCAAATGTTTTAAAACAAGCAGACTCTTTCTGATATCATGTAGAAACAAGCAGTCTCCTTCTGATATCATGTAGAAACAAGCAGTCTATTTCTGATATCACAAAGAAACAAGCAGTCTACTTCTGATATGATGTAGAAAAAGCAGTCTCCTTCCGATATCATGTAAAACCAAGCAGTCTCCTTCTGATAACATGTAGAAACAAGCAGTCTCCTTCTGATATCATGTAGAAACAAGCAGTCTCCTTCTGACATCATCAAGAAACAAGCAGTCTCCTTCTGACATCATCAAGAAACAAGCAGTCTCCTTCTGACATCATGAAGAAACAAGCAGTCTCCTTCTGACATCATCAAGAAACAAGCAGTCTCCTTCTGACATCATCAAGAAACAAGCAGTCTCCTTCTGACATCATGAAGAAACAAGCAGTCTCCTTCTGACATCAGAAAGAAACAAGTAGTCTCTTTCTGACATCATCTAGAAACAAGCATACTTTCTGACATCATCTAGAAACAAGTAGTCTTTCTGACATCATGTAGAAACAAGCAGTCTCATTCTGACATCATGTAGAAACAAGCAGACTCTTTCTGACATCATGTAGAAACAAGCAGACTCTTTCTGACATCATAAAGAAACAAGCAGACTTTCTGACATCATGTAGAAACAAGCACTCTTTCTGACATCATGTAGAAACAAGCAGACTTTCTGACATCATGTAAAAACAAGCAGACTCTTTCTGACATCATGTAGAAACAAGCAGACTCTTTATGACATCTTCTAGAAACAAGCAGACTCTTTCTGACATCATGTAAAAGCAAGCAGACTCTTTCTGACATCATGTAGAAACAAGCAGATTCTTTCTGACATCATGTAGAAACAAGCAGACTCTTTCTGACATCATAAAGAAACAATCAGACTTTCTGACATCATGTAGAAACAAGCAGACTCTTTCTGACATCATGAAAAAACAAGCATACTCTTTCTGACATCATGTAGAAACAAGCAGACTCTTTCTGACATCATGTAGAAACAAGCAGACTCTTTCTGACATCATGTAGAAACAAGCAGACTTTCTGACATCATGTAGAAACAAGCAGACTCTTTCTGATATCATGTAGAAACAAGCAGACTCTTTCTGACATGTAGAAACAAGCAGACTCTTTATGACATCTTCTAGAAACAAGCAGACTCTTTATGACATCATGAAAAAACAAGCAGACTTTCTGACATCATATAAAAACAAGCAGACTCTTTCTGACATCATGTAAAAACAAGCAGTCTCATTCTGACATCATGTAGAAACAAGCAGACTCTTTATGACATCTTCTAGAAACAAGCAGACTCTTTCTGACATCATGTAGAAACAAGCAGACTCTTTATGACATCATAAAGAAACAAGCAGACTCTTTCTGACATCATGTAAAAACAAGCAGACTCTTTCTGACATCATGTAAAAACAAGCAGACTCTTTCTGACATCATGTAGAAACAAGCAGATTCTTTCTGACATCATGTAGAAACAAGCAGACTCTTTCTGACATCATAAAGAAACAATCAGACTTTCTGACATCATGTAGAAACAAGCAGAATCTTTCTGACATCATGAAAAAACAAGCATACTCTTTCTGACATCATGTAGAAACAAGCAGACTCTTTCTGACATCATGTAGAAACAAGCAGACTCTTTCTGACATCATGTAGAAACAAGCAGACTTTCTGACATCATGTAGAAACAAGCAGACTCTTTCTGATATCATGTAGAAACAAGCAGACTCTTTCTGACATGTAGAAACAAGCAGACTCTTTATGACATCTTCTAGAAACAAGCAGACTCTTTATGACATCATGAAAAAACAAGCAGACTTTCTGACATCATGTAAAAACAAGCAGACTCTTTCTGACATCATGTAAAAACAAGCAGTCTCATTCTGACATCATGTAGAAACAAGCAGACTCTTTATGACATCTTCTAGAAACAAGCAGACTCTTTCTGACATCATGTAGAAACAAGCAGACTCTTTCTGACATCATAAAGAAACAAGCAGACTTTCTGACATCATGTAGAAACAAGCACTCTTTCTGACATCATGTAGAAACAAGCAGACTTTCTGACATCATGTAAAAACAAGCAGACTCTTTCTGACATCATGTAGAAACAAGCAGACTCTTTATGACATCTTCTAGAAACAAGCAGACTCTTTCTGACATCATGTAAAAGCAAGCAGTCTCATTCTGACATCATGTAGAAACAAGCAGACTCTTTATGACATCATAAAGAAACAAGCAGACTCTTTCTGACATCATGTAAAAACAAGCAGACTCTTTCTGACATCATGTAAAAACAAGCAGACTCTTTCTGACATCATGTAGAAACAAGCAGACTCTTTCTGACATCATAAAGAAACAAGCAGTCTGCCTCTGACATCATAAAAAACCAAGCAGTATCTTTCTGACATCATGTAGAAACAATCAGTCTCTTTCTGACATCATGTTGAAACAAGCAGTCTCCTTCTGACATCATAAAGAAACAAGCAGTATCTTTCTGCCATCATAAAGAAACAAGCAGTCTCCTTCTATCATGTAGAAACAAGCAGTCTCCTTCTGATATCATGTAGAAACAAGCAGTATCTTTCGGACATCATAAAGAAACAAGCAGTCTCCTTCTGATATCATGTAGAAACAAGCAGTCTCCTTCTGATTTCATGTAGAAACAAGTAGTCTCTTTCTGACATCATAAAGAAACAAGCAGACTGCCTCTGCCATAATAAAGAAACAAGCAGTATCTTTCTGACATCATAAAGAAACAAGCAGTCTCCTTCTGACATCATAAAGAAACAAGCAGTATCTTTCTGCCATCATAAAGAAACAAGCAGTCTCGTTCTGCTATCATGTAGAAACAAGCAGTCTCCTGACACCATAAAGAAACAAGCAGTATCGTTCTGACATCATAAAGAAACAAGCAGTCTCCTTCTGATATCATGTAGAAACAAGCAGTCTCTTTCTGATATCATGAAGAAACAAGCAGTCTCCTTCCGACATCAGAAAGAAACAAGCAGACTCTTTCTAACATAATAAAGAAACAAGCAGTCTCCTTCTGACATCATAAAGAAACAAGCTGTCTCCTTCTGACATCATAAAGAAACAAGCAATCTCCTTCTGATATCATGTAGAAACAAGATATATATGTCTGATAAATATCAGAATATATATATGCTTGTTGAATATAAATCTTCATTAAAGCGTTTAAATGTTCGTTTTTAAAAACGTTAAAAGGTTCATTAAAATGTTAAAATTTTCATTAAAACGTTCAAATGTTTTAAAACAAGCAGACTCTTTCTGACATCATGTAAAAACAAGCAGACTCTTTCTGACATCATGTAGAAACAAGCAGACTCTTTCTGACATCATGTAAAAACAAGCAGACTCTTTCTGATATCATGTAGAAACAAGCAGTCTCCTTCTGATATCATGTAGAAACAAGCAGTCTCTTTCTGATATCACAAAGAAACAAGCAGTCTACTTCTGATATGATGTAGAAAAAGCAGTCTCCTTCCGATATCATGTAAAACCAAGCAGTCTCCTTCTGATAACATGTAGAAACAAGCAGTCTCCTTCTGATAACATGTAGAAACAAGCAGTCTCCTTCTGACACCATGTAGAAACAAGCAGTCTCCTTCTGACACCATGAAGAAACAAGCAGTCTCCTTCTGACATCAGAAAGAAACAAGTAGTCTCTTTCTGACATCATAAAGAAACAAGCATACTTTCTGACATCATCTAGAAACAAGCAGTCTTTCTGACATCATGTAGAAACAAGCAGACTCTTTCTGACATCATAAAGAAACAAGCAGACTTTCTGACATCATGTAGAAACAAGCAATCTTTCTGACATCATGTAGAAACAAGCAGACTTTCTGACATCATGTAAAAACAAGCAGACTCTTTCTGACATCATGTAGAAACAAGCAGACTCTTTATGACATCTTCTAGAAACAAGCAGACTCTTTCTGACATCATGTAAAAGCAAGCAGTCTCATTCTGACATCATGTAGAAACAAGCAGACTCTTTATGACATCATAAAGAAACAAGCAGACTCTTTCTGACATCATGTAAAAACAAGCAGACTCTTTCTGACATCATGTAAAAACAAGCAGACTCTTTCTGACGTCATGTAGAAACAAGCAGATGCTTTCTGACATCATGTAGAAACAAGCAGACTCTTTCTGACATCATAAAGAAACAATCAGACTTTCTGACATCATGTAGAAATAAGCAGACTCTTTATGACATCATAAAGAAACAAGCAGACTCTTTCTGACATCATGAAAAAACAAGCATACTCTTTCTGACATCATGTAGAAACAAGCAGACTCTTTCTGACATCATGTAGAAACAAGCAGACTCTTTCTGATATCATGTAGAAACAAGCAGACTCTTTCTGACATGTAGAAACAAGCAGACTCTTTATAACATCTTCTAGAAACAAGCAGACTCTTTATGACATCATGAAAAAACAAGCAGACTTTCTGACATCATGTAAAAACAAGCAGACTCTTTCTGACATCATGTAAAAACAAGCAGTCTCATTCTGACATCATGTAGAAACAAGCAGACTCTTTATGACATCTTCTAGAAACAAGCAGACTCTTTCTGACATCATAAAGAAACAAGCAGACTCTTTCTGACATCATCTAGAAACAAGCAGACTCTTTCTGACATCATCTAGAAACAGGCAGACTCTTTCTGACATCATGTAGAAACAGGCAGTCTCATTCTGACATCATAAAGAAACAAGCAGACTCTTTCTGACATCATGTAGAAACAAGCAGACTCTTTCTGACATCATGTAGAAACAAGCAGACTCTTTCTGACATCATGTAGAAACAAGCAGACTCTTTATGACATCTTCTAGAAACAAGCAGAGTCTTTATGACATCATAAAGAAACAAGCAGACTCTTTCTGACATCATGTAAAAACAAGCAGACTCTTTCTGACATCATGTAAAAACAAGCAGACTCTTTCTGACATCATGTAAAAACAAGCAGTCTCATTCTGACATCATGTAGAAAAAAGCAGACTCTTTATGACATCTTCTAGAAACAAGCAGACTCTTTATGACATCATGTAGAAACAATCAGTCTCTTTCTGACATCATGTTGAAACAAGCAGTCTCCTTCTGACATCATAAAGAAACAAGCAGTATCTTTCTGCCATCATAAAGAAACAAGCAGTCTCCTTCTGATATCATGTAGAAACAAGCAGTCTCCTTCTGATATCATGTAGAAACAAGCAGTCTCCTGACATCATAAAGAAACAAGCAGTATCTTTCTGACATCATAAAGAAACAAGCAGTCTCCTTCTGATATCATGTAGAAACAAGCAGTCTCCTTCTGATTTCATGTAGAAACAAGTAGTCTCTTTCTGACATCATAAAGAAACAAGCAGACTGCCTCTGCCATAATAAAGAAACAAGCAGTATCTTTCTGACATCATAAAGAAACAAGCAGTCTCCTTCTGACATCATAAAGAAACAAGCAGTATCTTTCTGCCATCATAAAGAAACAAGCAGTCTCGTTCTGCTATCATGTAGAAACAAGCAGTCTCCTGACACCATAAAGAAACAAGCAGTATCGTTCTGACATCATAAAGAAACAAGCAGTCTCCTTCTGATATCTTGAAGAAACAAGCAGTCTCTTTCTGATATCATGAAGAAACAAGCAGTCTCCTTCTGACATCAGAAAGAAACTAGCAGACTCTTTCTAACATAATAAAGAAACAAGCAGTCTCCTTCTGACATCATAAAGAAACAAGCTGTCTCCTTCTGACATCATAAAGAAACAAGCAATCTCCTTCTGATATAATGTAGAAACAAGATATATATGTCTGATAAATATCAGAATATATATATATGCTTGTTGAATATAAATCTTCATTAAAGCGTTTAAATGTTCGTTTTTAAAAACGTTAAAAGGTTCATTAATATGTTAAAATTTTCATTAAAATGTTCAAATGTTTTAAAACAAGCAGACTCTTTCTGACATCATGTAAAAACAAGCAGACTCTTTCTGACATCATGTAGAAACAAGCAGACTCTTTCTGACATCATGTAAAAACAAGCAGACTCTTTCTGATATCATGTAGAAACAAGCAGTCTCCTTCTGATATCATGTAGAAACAAGCAGTCTCTTTCTGATATCACAAAGAAACAAGCAGTCTACTTCTGATATGATGTAGAAAAAGCAGTCTCCTTCCGATATCATGTAAAACCAAGCAGTCTCCTTCTGATAACATGTAGAAACAAGCAGTCTCCTTCTGACACCATGTAGAAACAAGCAGTCTCCTTCTGACACCATGTAGAAACAAGCAGTCTCCTTCTGACACCATGAAGAAACAAGCAGTCTCCTTCTGACATCATGTAGAAACAAGCATACTCTTTCTGACATCATGTAGAAACAAGCAGACTCTTTCTGACATCATGTAGAAACAAGCAGACTCATTCTGACATCATGTAGAAACAAGCAGACTCTTTATGACATCTTCTAGAAACAAGCAGACTCTTTATGACATCATGTAGAAACCAGCAGACTCTTTCTCACATCATGTAAAAACAAGCAGACTCTTTCTGACATCATAAAGAAACAAGCAGACTTTCTGACATCATGTAGAAACAAGCACTCTTTCTGACATCATGTAGAAACAAGCAGACTTTCTGACATCATGTAAAAACAAGCAGACTCATTCTGACATCATGTAGAAACAAGCAGACTCTTTATGACATCTTCTAGAAACAAGCAGACTCTTTCTGACATCATATAAAAGCAAGCAGTCTCATTCTGACATCATGTAGAAACAAGCAGACTCTTTATGACATCATAAAGAAACAAGCAGACTCTTTCTGACATCATGTAAAAACAAGCAGACTCTTTCTGACATCATGTAAAAACAAGCAGACTCTTTCTGACATCATGTAGAAACAAGCAGATGCTTTCTGACATCATGTAGAAACAAGCAGATGCTTTCTGACATCATGTAGAAACAAGCAGACTCTTTCTGACATCATAAAGAAACAATCAGACTTTCTGACATCATGTAGAAACAAGCAGACTCTTTATGACATCATAAAGAAACAAGCATACTCTTTCTGACATCATGTAGAAACAAGCATACTCTTTCTGACATCATGTAGAAACAAGCAGACTCTTTCTGACATCATGTAGAAACAAGCAGACTCATTCTGACATCATGTAGAAACAAGCAGACTCTTTATGACATCTTCTAGAAACAAGCAGACTCTTTATGACATCATGTAGAAACCAGCAGACTCTTTCTCACATCATGTAAAAACAAGCAGACTCTTTCTGACATCATCTAGAAACAAGCAGACTCTTTCTGACATCATCTAGAAACAAGCAGACTCTTTATGACATCATAAAGAAACAAGCAGACTCTTTCTGACATCATGTAAAAACAAGCAGACTCTTTCTGACCTCATGTAAAAACAAGCAGACTCTTTCTGACATCATGTAGAAACAAGCAGATGCTTTCTGACATCATGTAGAAACAAGCAGACTCTTTCTGACATCATAAAGAAACAAGCAGTCTGCCTCTGACATCATAAAGAACCAAGCAGTATCTTTCTGACATCATGTAGAAACAATCAGTCTCTTTCTGACATCATGTTGAAACAAGCAGTCTCCTTCTGACATCATAAAGAAACAAGCAGTATCTTTCTGCCATCATAAAGAAACAAGCAGTCTCCTTCTGATATCATGTAGAAACAAGCAGTCTCCTGACATCATAAAGAAACAAGCAGTATCTTTCTGACATCATAAAGAAACAAGCAGTCTCCTTCTGATATCATGTAGAAACAAGCAGTCTCCTTCTGATTTCATGTAGAAACAAGTAGTCTCTTTCTGACATCATAAAGAAACAAGCAGACTGCCTCTGCCATAATAAAGAAACAAGCAGTATCTTTCTGACATCATAAAGAAACAAGCAGTCTCCTTCTGACATCATAAAGAAACAAGCAGTGTTACAACTGGTGATGGTATGGGTGAAGGACGTCGTAACTTAGAAGGCGCGGGGTCAGGATTTTAAAAGCAAACCGTTTTATAACAAATAAATGACAAAACTCATGCACAGTTACTAGGCCAGTTAAATACAAGAACTAAAGGTGACCTCCTAAATAGGGAAAAACAAGGACTGGAGAGAACACACAAGCTGGAGCTCAGCTCCACTAATATACTAAACCAATAAGTCAAAAGTAAACTCACCAATTCTGCTATTCCCCCTTTTTGGGTTAAAATAGCAAGCAAACTGATTTAGTCCAAACCAACTAAAGGCGAGCACAGGGCTGTTAAGGTAATGGAAACAAAACAGTAATAATTACTAAATCAAAGTGCTTTTGAGCCAACACACCAAAAGCAATACTTATGCTCCACTGAGCACACACAACCAACAGGTTAACTTAAACTCTACAAAGGCTCCACTGAGCAAACACAGGAAGAAGGTTCAAACTAACCTAACTAACCTATTTCCTACCTCTATTGAGCACACTCTCCAAAAGTTCCACAGAACTCAGAGTAAAACCAAACTCAATGAAATTACATAGGTTCAAACTAAGTGTGTCTAGATTTCATCCACTCTCTAGGTATTCCCCACTCTTTCTGCCCCCTGGTTCTTCTGGCCGCGCCCTTTTAAAAACTCAGAAGCTGATTAGGGATTGAGCGCAGCTGGAAGGCGGGAAGGAGGAGCAGGAGCGGAGGAGGGGCTGCCCCTCTCTGCAGGGAAGTGGAGCAGGAACAGGAGCAGGTAGAAACTGGTGATCATAACACCCCCTCCCTTAAAAGAGAAAAAAAACAACAACATTTCAATCGAAGCATTTTAGCTATTTAATTTTTTTTTTTCCAGCCAATTACTTTCCATGGTCTGTATGTCTTAAGTCCCATCATTGGAGGTCTATCAAAGGATCACCACGTTGTCCAGGACATTCCCGCTAACTTCCTAAGGAAATACTGGCTAACTCAACCCTAGTCTTCATGCGGGTCAAAGGTGGGCAAATTGAGCACAAAACCAGCGGGAGATGAGGTGGCCCATGTCTGAAGCCCGCCTCACAGCCTCACGGAGTACCCCCGAGATGACCCGAGGGCCAACACTAACCTCCTTACCGCAACACTATTAAAACAATAAACGGGACACACCCTAAAGAGGATGTATCCATACGTCCTACAAGGGAATTCCATAAACATTGTACAAATGGTGATTAAAACAAGGGACATACAAACCACTGTAGGCGAATATACTTAGCATCCTCTGGATAGGCCATCAGCTACAACATTCTCAGTCCCCTTCTTATGGCGGATCTCTATCAAAAACTCCTGCAGGATCAATGCCCATCTCATAAGGCGCTGGTTATGGTTATACATCCTGCTGAGAAAAACCAAAGGATTATGATCCGTGAACACAATAGTGGGGGTGGAACTGGAACCAACATAAACGTGAAAATGCTGCAAAGCTAGCAGAAGGGCCAGAGTTTCTTTTTCTATTGTGGAGTATTTTAACTGATGCTGGTTAAACTTCTTAGAGAAGTAGCACACAGGGTGGTTGACACCCTCCCCATCCTCCTGCAGTAATACTGCACCAGCACCCACTGAGCTAGCATCCACCTCAAGTTTGAACGGCTTGTTCAAATCAGGAGCCGCAAGCACTGGAGCATGACACATCAAGCATTTAGCGGCCTCAAAGGCAGCTTGACACTCTGCAGTCCACACAAACTTCTTTTTTGGACTGATCAATTCAGTAAGAGGGTGTACGACAGTTGAAAAATTCCTGCAAAACCCACGGTAGTAACCTACCATGCCTAAAAATCTGCGAAGGTCCCTTCGAGTCTTAGGAGTGTGGAACTCTAGCATGGCCTGCACTTTGTCTTTAAGGACTCTCACCTGTCCTTGCCCAACTTCCTTTCCTAGGTAATTTACTGTAGCTTTCACAAATTCACATTTGGCTAAGTTCAGCGTCAGGTTAGCTTCGGCTAATCTGTTAAACAACAAATGCAGAGTTCTTAGATGATCTGGCCAGTTGGAAGTGTATACTATTATGTCATCTAAGTAAGCACTGCAATGCGTGAGATCAGCTACAACCTGGTTGATAAGGCGCTGGAACGTAGCAGGTGCATTTCTCATACCAAAAGGAAGGACGGTATATTGCAAAAATGCATCTGGGGTAACAAAGGCAGAAAGGTCTGAGGCATGATCTGTTAGAGGGACTTGCCAATATCCTTTTAAAAGGTCTAATCGGGTCACATATTTGGAAGATCCCACACTGTCTACACAATCATCTACCCTAGGAAGTGGGTATGAATCAGGAATGGTTACTGAGTTTAATTTACGATAATCTGTTATAAACCGAGGAGTCCCATCAGGTTTCGTTTCCACAAGACAAGGGGAGCTCCACGGACTCTTGCTGGGTTTAGCAAAGCCATGTTTGAGGAGGTAGGTTGTTTCCTCTTTCATCATCTGTCGTTTTTGTGGGCTAGTACGATAAGGGTGCTGTTTGAGGGGTTTAGCACAGGACACTTCTACTTCATGAGCAGTTAACGTAGTTTGTGTTGGTACATCAGAAAACAAACATTTGTTATCACTGATCAACTGTAGTAGATCTTCCTTCATGTCTGAAGGCAAGTGGCTTAGTTGTGTAGGCAATGCTTGAAGAGCCTCAGAATTGTTTAGCCTTGGACTGGAGTATTGTGGAAATACACCTCCCAGCTCATCCTTTTCTTCAACAGAGCCAGAGGCAGGTGTCACAACAGCTACACTTATGTCTTTCGTTGACCTTTCAGGTCTTGAATGGTACAACTTTATCATATTCACATGGCACTTACGAGTTTTTCGTCTACGAGTTGGGGTTTTTAACACATAATCAGTGTCACTCAACTTCTGGATTATTTCAAAAGGTCCCTCAAACTTGGAAGTTAAAGAGGAACCTAACAAGGGTAACAAGACTAGCACCTTGTCACCAACATGAAACTCTCGTCTCTTTGCCTTTTTATCAAAATTGGCTTTCATGTTACGTTTAGCCACTGCTAAATGTTGTCGGGCAATAGCGTTTGCCTCTTGCAAGCGCTTCTGGAAGGCTGATACATACTTGCTGGCTATGACTCCTGCTTGGGAGGAGGAGGAGAGAAATCGCTCTTTTAAGGCCTTCAAAGGTCCTCTTGGAGTATGTCCAAACACGAGTTGAGCTGGACTAAACCCTAAAGAGTCCTGCACTGCCTCTCGGGCAGCAAAGAGAACAAATGGAAGTCCTTCTTCCCACGTTCTATCTGTGGACAAACAATACTTAGTTAGCATGGACTTTAAAGTTTGATGCCACCTCTCTAAAGCACCTTGACTTTCCGGGTGGTAGGCTGATGAGGTGACGTGCGTAATGCCTAGAGTTTTGGCCACCTGATTAAACACTCGTGACTGGAAGTTGGTCCCTTGGTCAGTTTGAAGGATACTTGGCAATCCAAAGACAGAAAAGAAAGTTGTTAGGGCTTTAATTACTGCTTTGGTTGTGATAGAAGATAATGGAACAGCCTCGGGGAACCTGGTAGCAACACACATTATGGTTAGCAAATACCGTTTTCCGGTCTTCGACGGTGGCAATGGGCCTACACAGTCAACAATCACATGATCAAAAGGTGTAATTACATCTGGCAAAGGATGTAAGGGTGCAGGGTGTATCACCTGATTTGGTTTTCCAACCATCTGACAAACATGGCACTCCTTACAAAACATAGCCACTTGTTTTTTCATCCCCGGCCAAAAGAAATGTTGTAGGAGCGAGTGATATGTTTTATTTACTCCCAGATGTCCCGACCAATCACTAGAATGGGCCATAGATATGACCTTTTGTCTCAGAGCCTGAGGTACTACTATTTGTCGGGTTATCCCCCAGTCAGCACCTTCTGAAACGGGATTCGGCCAGCAACGGATTAACACACCGTTTTCAAGCATAAAACCACTGCTGTCTTTATCTACCACATTTTCACTAGTAACTTGCTCAAAGAAGGGTTTCAAGCTTTGGTCTTCCTTTTGAGCTAAAGAGAGGGTTTCTTGATTCAGAGGCAACCTGTCATCTTGAAGATGATCTGGCCTGGTGCCTTCACTTCCCTCTGCAACACAAGGTAGATCGTTAGTCAGGGTCTTATCAACAGAATCCTCTAAGAAATCCTGCATCAACACAGTATCCCGTAAAGTAATATCCGCATCTTTACGAGCTTGGGCACGAGTCACAGCACATGCAGGATAAGTTATCAAATCCGCTTGGTTAGGGCTCTCACTGTGAGCAACCGGGTCATCTAAAACCTCTAAACTGGGGGTAACTCTACCCCCGGCTAAATCATTGCCCAATAGCAGGGTTATTCCCTCAACTGGCAACCGGTCACAGACTGCAACATTAAAAACCCCATTCACCAACTGACTCCTAAGGTGAACACTGTGTACAGGAGCAGTTACACAACCCATTTCAACCCCTTTTAAGAACACTGAATATCCACTTGAGGACATAGGAGTAAATGGCAACACACTGCTGAGGATTAATGTCTGAGAAGCTCCAGTATCTCTCAGGATCAGAATTTGTTTTTCATCATCACTTTTGCCAGTCAAAGACACAGTTCCCGTAAGAACAAATGGTTTAAAACAAGGGTTAAGTTTCTTTGCTTGGCCTGGTGTCTGAGAGGAGGCTTTTATAAAAGCAACCTCTTTGGGCTTTTCGGACCGTCTTGGATGTTTGTTTTTTAACAGAAAACATTCTTTTATCAGGTGGCCCTTTTTGTGACAAAAAAAACACTCTCGATTCTCCCGAGCATCTGAGGGCCTTCTTTCAACTCTTACACGCTTCTCACTGGATTCAACTACGTTTTCTTTTATCACAGTAACTTTATGGGTGAGTGCAAACTCATCTGCTAACAGAGCCGCGGCAGAGAGAGTGGTAACCTTTTGTTCATTTAAATAGGTTACTAAAGTTCCAGGCACACATTTCTTGAATTCTTCAAGAAGGATTAACTCTCTGAGCTCTTTAAATGAGTCAGTTTTAGTTGAAGCACACCACCTATCGAACAACGAACTCTTTTCTCGGGCAAACTCAACATGAGTCTGCCCTACTGCCTTTTTATGCTGTCTGAAACGCTGTCGATATGCTTCAGGCACCAATTCGTAAGCTTGCAAAATAGCAGTCTTTACGCGCTCATAACTCAAACTGTCGGTAACCGACAAAGCAGACATTGCCTCTAAGGCTCTACCACTTAACCTACACTGCAAAAGTAGAGACCACACGTCACGCGGCCACTGAAGAGCAGTCGCGATCCGCTCAAAGGCGACAAAATAACCATCCACTTCAGCTTCTCTGAACACAGGCATAAGGGAAATACACTTACTGAGATCAAGTGCTGGTTTCACAGTGGGTTCTGATGGCGCCTCTGCCATCATCTGTGGTGTCGGCTTTACTTGGGCCTCCAGTTCAAGCGCACGGATGTGTACAGCAGTTTCTGCATCAAGCCGTTTCAATTCCAATTCCATCTGCATCCGTTGTTTTCTTTCATCTGCTTCGAGACGGGCCAGTTCAAGTTTCAGTTGCAACTCCCCCGACATCAAACCTTCAGCTGCAGATCCGCATGAGGGGAAAACAAGGGGTTTTACCTCGCCCGTGTTGCCGTCCATTGACGACTCCCCTCCATCAGTCAGGTTAGGGTCTAGATCTGGATCAGCACGGTCAGGACTGGAAGCAACTGGTGAGGAGGACTGCAGTAGTCCCTGGTCAGTGAGGTAGTCCATAATCAAAGTTTTCAGATCTCTCTTCAGTATCTGGGTTGGAAGCTCCAAACTGAAGTGGGCGGCTATCTGCAGCATGTCGGCTTTCCGACAGCCCTCCAATGCCTCACGAGACGGGGCCTCCACAAATGCTCTTAATTCGAATTGTGCCATTTTATACACACAGCCCAGAAAACGTTGCCAAAATGCAAAACCCACGCCTATACAAAAGGTCCTTCAGGGTTAATTACGATCATAGAAAGAAAGTAGAAATCCCGGACGAGCCCCCATTAATGTTACGACTGGTGATGGTATGGGTGAAGGACGTCGTAACATAGAAGGCGCGGGGTCAGGATTTTAAAAGCAAACCGTTTTATAACAAATAAATGACAAAACTCATGCACAGTTACTAGGCCAGTTAAATACAAGAACTAAAGGTGACCTCCTAAATAGGGAAAAACAAGGACTGGAGAGAACACGCAAGCTGGAGCTCAGCTCCACTAATATACTAAACCAATAAGTCAAAAGTAAACTCACCAATTCTGCTATTCCCCCTTTTTGGGTTAAAATAGCAAGCAAACTGATTTAGTCCAAACCAACTAAAGGCGAGCACAGGGCTGTTAAGGTAATGGAAACAAAACAGTAATAATTACTAAATCAAAGTGCTTTTGAGCCAACACACCAAAAGCAATACTTATGCTCCACTGAGCACACACAACCAACAGGTTAACTTAAACTCTACAAAGGCTCCACTGAGCAAACACAGGAAGAAGGTTCAAACTAACCTAACTAACCTATTTCCTACCTCTATTGAGCACACTCTCCAAAAGTTCCACAGAACTCAGAGTAAAACCAAACTCAATGAAATTACATAGGTTCAAACTAAGTGTGTCTAGATTTCATCCACTCTCTAGGTATTCCCCACTCTTTCTGCCCCCTGTTTCTTCTGGCCGCGCCCTTTTAAAAACTCAGAAGCTGATTAGGGATTGAGCGCAGCTGGAAGGCGGGAAGGAGGAGCAGGAGCGGAGGAGGGGCTGCCCCTCTCTGCAGGGAAGTGGAGCAGGAACAGGAGCAGGTAGAAACTGGTGATCATAACAAGCAGTATCTTTCTGCCATCATAAAGAAACAAGCAGTCTCGTTCTGCTATCATGTAGAAACAAGCAGTCTCCTGACACCATAAAGAAACAAGCAGTATCGTTCTGACATCATAAAGAAACAAGCAGTCTCCTTCTGATATCATGTAGAAACAAGCAGTCTCTTTCTGATATCATGAAGAAACAAGCAGTCTCCTTCTGACATCAGAAAGAAACAAGCAGACTCTTTCTAACATAATAAAGAAACAAGCAGTCTCCTTCTGACATCATAAAGAAACAAGCTGTCTCCTTCTGACATCATAAAGAAACAAGCAATCTCCTTCTGATATCATGTAGAAACAAGATATATATGTCTGATAAATATCAGAATATATATATGCTTGTGGAATATAAATCTTCATTAAAGCGTTTAAATGTTCGTTTTTAAAAACGTTAAAAGGTTCATTAAAATGTTAAAATTTTCATTAAAACGTTCAAATGTTTTAAAACAAGCAGACTCTTTCTGACATCATGTAAAAACAAGCAGACTCTTTCTGACATCATGTAGAAACAAGCAGACTCTTTCTGACATCATGTAAAAACAAGCAGACTCTTTCTGATATCATGTAGAAACAAGCAGTCTCCTTCTGATATCATGTAGAAACAAGCAGTCTCTTTCTGATATCACAAAGAAACAAGCAGTCTACTTCTGATATGATGTAGAAAAAGCAGTCTCCTTCCGATATCATGTAAAACCAAGCAGTCTCCTTCTGATAACATGTAGAAACAAGCAGTCTCCTTCTGATATCATGTAGAAACAAGCAGTCTCCTTCTGACACCATGAAGAAACAAGCAGTCTCCTTCTGACATCATCAAGAAACAAGCAGTCTCCTTCTGACATCATCAAGAAACAAGCAGTCTCCTTCTGACATCATGAAGAAACAAGCAGTCTCCTTCTGACATCAGAAAGAAACAAGTAGTCTCTTTCTGACATCATAAAGAAACAAGCATACTTTCTGACATCATCTAGAAACAAGCAGTCTTTCTGACATCATGTAGAAACAAGCAGTCTCATTCTGACATCATCTAGAAACAAGCAGACTCTTTCTGACATCATGTAGAAACAAGCAGACTCTTTCTGACATCATAAAGAAACAAGCAGACTTTCTGACATCATGTAGAAACAAGCACTCTTTCTGACATCATGTAGAAACAAGCAGACTTTCTGACATCATGTAAAAACAAGCAGACTCTTTCTGACATCATGTAGAAACAAGCAGACTCTTTATGACATCTTCTAGAAACAAGCAGACTCTTTCTGACATCATGTAAAAGCAAGCAGTCTCATTCTGACATCATGTAGAAACAAGCAGACTCTTTATGACATCATAAAGAAACAAGCAGACTCTTTCTGACATCATGTAAAAACAAGCAGACTCATTCTGACATCATGTAAAAACAAGCAGACTCTTTCTGACATCATGTAGAAACAAGCAGATGCTTTCTGACATCATGTAGAAACAAGCAGACTCTTTCTGACATCATAAAGAAACAATCAGACTCTCTGACATCATGTAGAAACAAGCAGACTCTTTCTGACATCATGAAAAAACAAGCATACTCTTTCTGACATCATGTAGAAACAAGCAGACTCTTTCTGACATCATGTAGAAACAAGCAGACTCTTTCTGACATCATGTAGAAACAAGCAGACTTTCTGACATCATGTAGAAACAAGCAGACTCTTTCTGATATCATGTAGAAACAAGCAGACTCTTTCTGACATGTAGAAACAAGCAGACTCTTTATAACATCTTCTAGAAACAAGCAGACTCTTTATGACATCATGAAAAAACAAGCAGACTTTCTGACATCATGTAAAAACAAGCAGACTCTTTCTGACATCATGTAAAAACAAGCAGTCTCATTCTGACATCATGTAGAAACAAGCAGACTCTTTATGACATCTTCTAGAAACAAGCAGACTCTTTATGACATCATAAAGAAACAAGCAGACTCTTTCTGACATCATCTAGAAACAAGCAGACTCTTTCTGACATCATCTAGAAACAGGCAGTCTCATTCTGACATCATCTAGAAACAAGCAGACTCTTTATGACATCATAAAGAAACAAGCAGACTTTCTGACATCATGTAGAAACAAGCAGACTCTTTCTGACATCATGTAGAAACAAGCAGACTCTTTATGACATCTTCTAGAAACAAGCAGAGTCTTTATGACATCATAAAGAAACAAGCAGACTCTTTCTGACATAATGTAAAAACAAGCAGACTCTTTCTGACATCATGTAAAAACAAGCAGACTCTTTCTGACATCATGTAAAAACAAGCAGTCTCATTCTGACATCATGTAGAAACAAGCAGACTCTTTATGACATCTTCTAGAAACAAGCAGACTCTTTATGACATCATGTAGAAACCAGCAGACTCTTTCTCACATCATGTAAAAACAAGCAGACTCTTTCTGACATCATCTAGAAACAAGCAGACTCTTTCTGACATCATCTAGAAACAAGCAGACTCTTTATGACATCATAAAGAAACAAGCAGACTTTCTGACATCATGTAGAAACAAGCAGTCTCCTTCTGACATCATCAAGAAACAAGCAGTCTCCTTCTGACATCATCAAGAAACAAGCAGTCTCCTTCTGACATCATGAAGAAACAAGCAGTCTCCTTCTGACATCAGAAAGAAACAAGTAGTCTCTTTCTGACATCATAAAGAAACAAGCATACTTTCTGACATCATCTAGAAACAAGCAGTCTTTCTGACATCATGTAGAAACAAGCAGTCTCATTCTGACATCATCTAGAAACAAGCAGACTCTTTCTGACATCATGTAGAAACAAGCAGACTCTTTCTGACATCATAAAGAAACAAGCAGACTTTCTGACATCATGTAGAAACAAGCACTCTTTCTGACATCATGTAGAAACAAGCAGACTTTCTGACATCATGTAAAAACAAGCAGACTCTTTCTGACATCATGTAGAAACAAGCAGACTCTTTATGACATCTTCTAGAAACAAGCAGACTCTTTCTGACATCATGTAAAAGCAAGCAGTCTCATTCTGACATCATGTAGAAACAAGCAGACTCTTTATGACATCATAAAGAAACAAGCAGACTCTTTCTGACATCATGTAAAAACAAGCAGACTCATTCTGACATCATGTAAAAACAAGCAGACTCTTTCTGACATCATGTAGAAACAAGCAGATGCTTTCTGACATCATGTAGAAACAAGCAGACTCTTTCTGACATCATAAAGAAACAATCAGACTTTCTGACATCATGTAGAAACAAGCAGACTCTTTCTGACATCCTGAAAAAACAAGCATACTCTTTCTGACATCATGTAGAAACAAGCAGACTCTTTCTGACATCATGTAGAAACAAGCAGACTCTTTCTGACATCATGTAGAAACAAGCAGACTTTCTGACATCATGTAGAAACAAGCAGACTCTTTCTGATATCATGTAGAAACAAGCAGACTCTTTCTGACATGTAGAAACAAGCAGACTCTTTATAACATCTTCTAGAAACAAGCAGACTCTTTATGACATCATGAAAAAACAAGCAGACTTTCTGACATCATGTAAAAACAAGCAGACTCTTTCTGACATCATGTAAAAACAAGCAGTCTCATTCTGACATCATGTAGAAACAAGCAGACTCTTTATGACATCTTCTAGAAACAAGCAGACTCTTTATGACATCATAAAGAAACAAGCAGACTCTTTCTGACATCATCTAGAAACAAGCAGACTCTTTCTGACATCATCTAGAAACAGGCAGTCTCATTCTGACATCATCTAGAAACAAGCAGACTCTTTATGACATCATAAAGAAACAAGCAGACTTTCTGACATCATGTAGAAACAAGCAGACTCTTTCTGACATCATGTAGAAACAAGCAGACTCTTTATGACATCTTCTAGAAACAAGCAGAGTCTTTATGACATCATAAAGAAACAAGCAGACTCTTTCTGACATAATGTAAAAACAAGCAGACTCTTTCTGACATCATGTAAAAACAAGCAGACTCTTTCTGACATCATGTAAAAACAAGCAGTCTCATTCTGACATCATGTAGAAACAAGCAGACTCTTTATGACATCTTCTAGAAACAAGCAGACTCTTTATGACATCATGTAGAAACCAGCAGACTCTTTCTCACATCATGTAAAAACAAGCAGACTCTTTCTGACATCATCTAGAAACAAGCAGACTCTTTCTGACATCATCTAGAAACAAGCAGACTCTTTATGACATCATAAAGAAACAAGCAGACTTTCTGACATCATGTAGAAACAAGCACACTCTTTCTGACATCATGTAGAAACAAGCAGTCTGCCTCTGACATCATAAAGAACCAAGCAGTATCTTTCTGACATCATGTAGAAACAGTCTCTTTCTGACATCATGTTGAAACAAGCATTCTCCTTCTGACATCATAAAGAAACAAGCAGTCTCCTTCTGATATAATGTAGAAACAAGCAGTCTCCTTCTGACATCATAAAGAAACAAGCAGTCTGCCTCTGACATCATAAAGAACCAAGCAGTATCTTTCTGACATCATGTAGAAACAGTCTCTTTCTGACATCATGTTGAAACAAGCATTCTCCTTCTGACATCATAAAGAAACAAGCAGTCTCCTTCTGATATAATGTAGAAACAAGCAGTCTCCTTCTGATTTCATGTAGAAACAAGCAGTCTCCTTCTGATATCATGTAGAAACAAGCAGTCTCCTTCTGATATCATGTAAAAACAAGCAGTCTCCTGACATCATAAAGAAACAAGCAGTATCTTTCTGACATCATAAAGAAACAAGCAGTCTCCTTCTGATATAATGTAGAAACAAGCAGTCTCCTTCTGATTTCATGTAGAAACAAGTAGTCTCTTTCTGACATCATAAAGAAACAAGCAGACTGCCTCTGCCATAATAAAGAAACAAGCAGTATCTTTCTGACATCATAAAGAAACAAGCAGTCTCCTTCTGACATCATAAAGAAACAAGCAGTCTCCTTCTGATATCATGTAGAAACAAGCAGTCTCCTTCTGATATCATGTAAAAACAAGCAGTATCTTTCTGACATAATACAGAAACAATCAGTCTCCTTCTGATATCATGTAGAAACAAGATATATATGTCTGATATATATCAGAATATATATATATGCTTGTTGAATATAAATCTTCATTAAAACCTTTAAATGTTCGTTTTTAAAAACGTTAAAATCATCATTAAAACGCTTAAATCTTCATTAAAACGTTTAAATGTTCGTTTTTAAAAACGATAAAATCATCATTAAAACGTTAAAATCTTCATTAAAACATTAAAATGTTCATTAAAACGTTAAAATGTTCACTAAAACGTTAAAATCTTCATTAAAATGTTTAAATGTTCATTTTTAAAAACGTTAAAATTTTCATTAAAATGTTAAAATGTTCATTAAAACCTTAAAATGTTCATTAAAACGTTAAATACTTCATTAAAACGTTTAAATGTTCATTAAAACATTAAAATGTTCATTTTTAAAAACGTTCAAATGTTCATTAAAATGTTTAAAGGTTCATTAAAATGATTAAATGTTCATTTAAATGTTAAAATGTTCATTAAAACTTTTAAATGTTAATTAAAATGTTAAAATGTTCATTAAAACGTTTAAATGTTCATTAAAACGTTAAAATCTTCATTTTTAAAAACGTTAAAATGTTCATGAAAATGTTCAAATGTCCATTAAAACGTTAAATTCTTCATTAAAACATTAAAATCTTCATTAAAACGTTAAATTCTTCATTAAAACGTTAAAATGTTCATTAAAACATTAAAATGTTCATTTTTAAAAATGTTAAAATCATCATTAAAATGTTTAAATATTCATTTTTAAAAACATCAAAATGTTCATTAAAATGTTTAAATGTTCATTAAAACGTTAGATTCTTCATTAAAAAGTTTAAATGTTCATTTTTAAAACATTAATAGGTTCATTAAAATGTTAAAATTTTAATTAAAACGTTAAAATGTTCATTAAAACGTTAAAATGTTTTAAACAAGCAGACTCTTTCTGACATCATGTAAAAACAAGCATACTTTCTGACATCATCTAGAAACAAGCAGACTTTCTGACATCATGTAGAAACAAGCAGACTCTTTCTGACATCACAAAGAAACAAGCAGACTTTCTGAAATCATGTAGAAACAAGCAGACTCTTTCTGACATCATGTAAAAACAAGCAGACTCTTTCTGACATCATGTAGAAACAAGCAGACTCTTTCTGACATCATGTAAAAACAAACAGACTTTTTCTGACATCATGTAGAAACAAGCAGTCTCATTCTGACATCATCTAGAAACAAGCAGACTCTTTCTGACATCATGTAGAAACGAGCAGACTCTTTCTGACATCATAAAGAAACAAGCAGACTTTCTGACATCATGTAGAAACAAGCACTCTTTCTGACATCATGTAGAAACAAGCAGACTTTCTGACATCATGTAAAGACAAGCAGACTCTTTCTGACATCATGTAGAAACAAGCAGACTCTTTATGACATCTTCTAGAAACAAGGAGACTCTTTCTGACATCATGTAAAAGCAAGCAGTCTCATTTTGACATCATGTAAAAACAAGCAGACTCTTTCTGACATCATGTAGAAACAAGCAGATGCTTTCTGACATCATGTAGAAACAAGCAGACTCTTTCTGATATCATGTAGAAACAAGATATATATGTCTGATATATATCAGAATATATATATATGCTTGTTGAATATAAATCTTCATTAAAACCTTTAAATGTTCGTTTTTAAAAACGTTAAAATCATCATTAAAACGTTTAAATCTTCATTAAAATGTTTAAATGTTCGTTTTTAAAAACGTTAAAATCATCATTAAAACGTTAAAATCTTCATTAAAACATTAAAATGTTCATTAAAACGTTAAAATGTTCACTAAAACGTTAAAATCTTCATTAAAATGTTTAAATGTTCATTTTTAAAAATGTTAAAATTTTCATTAAAATGTTAAAATGTTCATTAAAACCTTAAAATGTTCATTAAAACGTTAAATACTTCATTAAAACGTTTAAATGTTCATTAAAACATTAAAATGTTCATTTTTAAAAACGTTCAAATGTTAATTTAAATGTTTAAAGGTTCATTAAAACGATTAAATGTTCATTAAAACGTTAAAATGTTCATTAAAACTTTTAAATGTTAATTAAAATGTTAAAATGTTCATTAAAACGTTTAAATGTTCATTAAAACGTTAAAATCTTCATTTTTAAAAACGTTAAAATGTTCATGAAAATGTTCAAATGTCCATTAAAACGTTAAATTCTTCATTAAAACATTAAAATCTTCATTAAAACGTTAAATTCTTCATTAAAACGTTAAAATGTTCATTATAACATTAAAATGTTCATTTTTAAAAACGTTAAAATCATCATTAAAATGTTTAAATATTCATTTTTAAAAACATTAAAATGTTCATTAAAATGTTTAAATGTTCATTAAAACATTAAATTCTTCATTTAAAAGTTTAAATGTTCATTTTTAAAACATTAATAGGTTCATTAAAATGTTAAAATTTTAATTAAAACGTTAAATTGTTCATTAAAACGTTAAAATGTTTTAAAACAAGCAGACTCTTTCTGACATCATGTAAAAACAAGCATACTTTCTGACATCATCTAGAAACAAGCAGACTTTCTGACATCATGTCGAAACAAGCAGACTCTTTCTGACATCACAAAGAAACAAGCAGACTTTCTGACATCATGTAGAAACAAGCAGACTCTTTCTGACATCATGTAAAACAAGCAGACTCTTTCTGACATCATGTAGAAACAAGCAGACTCTTTCTGACATGTAAAAACAAGCAGACTCTTTCTGACATCATGTAGAAACAAGCAGTCTCATTCTGACATCATCTAGAAACAAGCAGACTCTTTCTGACATCATGTAGAAACAAGCAGACTCTTTCTGACATCATAAAGAAACAAGCAGACTTTCTGACATCATGTAGAAACAAGCAGACTCTTTCTGACATCATGAAAAAACAAGCAGACTCTTTCTGACATCATGTAGAAACAAGCAGACTCTTTCTGACATCATGTAGAAACAAGCAGACTTTCTGACATCATGTAAAAACAATCAGAATCTTTCTGACATCATGTAGAAACAAGCCATCTTTCTGACATCATGTAGAAACAAGCATACTCTTTCTGACATCATGTAGAAACAAGCAGACTCTTTCTGACATCATCTAGAAACAAGCAGACTCATTCTGACGTCATGTAGAAACAAGCAGTCTCATTCTGACATAATCTAGAAACAAGCAGACTCTTTATGACATCATAAAGAAACAAGCAGACTTTCTGACATCATGTAGAAACAAGCAGACTCTTTCTGACATCATGTAGAAACAAGCAGACACTTTCTGACATCATGTAGAAACAAGCAGACTCTTTCTGACATCATCTAGAAACAAGTAGTCTCATTCTGACATCATAAAGAAACAAGCAGTCTGCCTCTGACATCATAAAGAACCAAGCAATAACTTTCTGACATCATGTAGAAACAAGCACACTCTTTCTGACATCATGTAAAAACAAGCAGACTCTTTCTGACATCATGTAGAAACAAGCAGACTCTTTCTGACATCATAAAGAAACAAGCAGACTTTCTGACATCATGTAGAAACAAGCAGACTCTTTCTGACATCATGAAAAAACAAGCAGACTCTTTCTGACATCATGTAGAAACAAGCAGACTCTTTCTGACATCATGTAGAAACAAGCAGACTTTCTGACATCATGTAAAAACAATCAGACTCTTTCTGACATCATGTAGAAACAAGCAGTCTCATTCTGACATCATCTAGAAACAAGCAGACTCTTTCTGACATCATGTAAAAACAAGCAGACTCTTTCTGACATCATGTAGAAACAAGCAGACACTTTCTGACATCATGTAGAAACAAGCAGACTCTTTCTGACATCATGTAGAAACAAGCAGTCTCATTCTGACATAATCTAGAAACAAGCAGACTCTTTATGACATCATAAAGAAACAAGCAGACTTTCTGACATCATGTAGAAACAAGCAGACTCTTTCTGACATCATGTAGAAACAAGCAGACACTTTCTGACATCATGTAGAAACAAGCAGACTCTTTCTGACATCATGTAGAAACAAGCAGTCTCATTCTGACATAATCTAGAAACAAGCAGACTCTTTATGACATCATAAAGAAACAAGCAGACTTTCTGACATCATGTAGAAACAAGAAGACTCTTTCTGACATCATGTAGAAACAAGCAGACACTTTCTGACATCATGTAGAAACAAGCAGACTCTTTCTGACATCATCTAGAAACAAGTAGTCTCCTTCTGACATCATAAAGAAACAAGCAGTCTGCCTCTGATATCATAAAGAACCAAGCAGTATCTTTCTGACATCATGTAGAAACAAGCACACTCTTTCTGACATCATGTAAAAACAAGCAGACTCTTTCTGACATCATGTAGAAACAAGCAGTCTCATTCTGACATCATCTAGAAACAAGCAGACTCTTTCTGACATCATGTAGAAACAAGCAGACTCTTTCTGACATCATAAAGAAACAAGCAGACTTTCTGACATCATGTAGAAACAAGCAGACTCTTTCTGACATCATGAAAAAACAAGCAGACTCTTTCTGACATCATGTAGAAACAAGCAGACTCTTTCTGACATCATGTAGAAACAAGCAGACTTTCTGACATCATGTAAAAACAATCAGACTCTTTCTGACATCAAAAAGAAACAAGCAGACGTTCTGACATCATGTAGAAACAAGCAGATTCTTTCTGACATCATGTAAAACAAGCAGACTCTTTCTGACATCATGTAGAAACAAGCAGACTCTTTCTGACATCATGTAAAAACAAGCAGACTCTTTCTGACATCATGTAGAAACAAGCAGTCTCCTTCTGACATCATCTAGAAACAAGCAGACTCTTTCTGACATCATGTAAAAACAAGCAGACTCTTTCTGACATCATGTAAAAACAAGCAGACTCTTTCTGACATCATGTAGAAACAAGCAGACTCTTTATGACATCTTCTAGAAACAAGCAGACTCTTTCTGACATCATGTAAAAGCAAGCAGTCTCATTCTGACATCATGTAGAAACAAGCAGACTCTTTATGACATCATAAAGAAACAAGCAGACTCTTTCTGACATCATGTAAAAACAAGCACACTCTTTCTGACATCATGTAAAAAAAGCAGACTCTTTCTGACATCATGTAGAAACAAGCAGATGCTTTCTGACATCATGTAGACACAAGCAGACTCTTTCTGACATCATGTAGAAACAAGCAGACTCTTTCTGACATCATAAAGAAACAAGCAGACTTTCTGACATCATGTAGAAACAAGCAGACTCTTTCTGACATCACAAAGAAACAACAGACTTTCTGACATCATGTAGAAACAAGCAGACTTTCTGACATCATGTAGAAACAAGCAGACTCTTTCTGACATCATGAAAAAACAAGCAGACTCTTTCTGACATCATGTAGAAACAAGCAGACTCTTTCTGACATCATGTGAAAACAAGCAGACTTTCTGACATCATGTAAAAACAATTAGACTCTTTCTGACATCATGTAGAAACAAGCACTCTTTCTGACATCATGTAGAAACAAGCAGCCTTTCTGACATCATGTAAAAACAAGCAGACTCTTTCTGACATCATGTAGAAACAAGCAGACTCTTTATGACATCTTCTAGAAACAAGCAGACTCTTTCTGACATCATGTAAAAACAAGCACACTCTTTCTGACATCATGTAGAAACAAGCAGACTCTTTATGACATCTTCTAGAAACAAGCAGACTCTTTCTGACATCATGTAAAAACAAGCACACTCTTTCTGACATCATGTAAAAACAAGCAGACTCTTTCTGACATCATAAAGAAACAAGCAGACTTTCTGACATCATGAAAAACAAGCATACTCTTTCTGACATCATGAAAAACAAGCATACTCTTTCTGACATCATGTAGAAACAAGCAGACTCTTTCTGACATCATCTAGAAACAAGCAGACTCATTCTGACGTCATGTAGAAACAAGCAGTCTCATTCTGACATAATCTAGAAACAAGCAGACTCTTTATGACATCATAAAGAAACAAGCAGACTTTCTGACATCATGTAGAAACAAGCAGACTCTTTCTGACATCATGTAGAAACAAGCAGACACTTTCTGACATCATGTAGAAACAAGCAGACTCTTTCTGACATCATCTAGAAACAAGTAGTCTCATTCTGACATCATAAAGAAACAAGCAGTCTGCCTCTGACATCATAAAGAACCAAGCAATAACTTTCTGACATCATGTAGAAACAAGCACACTCTTTCTGACATCATGTAAAAACAAGCAGACTCTTTCTGACATCATGTAGAAACAAGCAGACTCTTTCTGACATCATAAAGAAACAAGCAGACTTTCTGACATCATGTAGAAACAAGCAGACTCTTTCTGACATCATGAAAAAACAAGCAGACTCTTTCTGACATCATGTAGAAACAAGCAGACTCTTTCTGACATCATGTAGAAACAAGCAGACTTTCTGACATCATGTAAAAACAATCAGACTCTTTCTGACATCACAAAGAAACAAGCAGACTTTCTGACATCATGTAGAAACAAGCAGATTCTTTCTGACATCATGTAAAACAAGCAGACTCTTTCTGACATCATGTAGAAACAAGCAGACTCTTTCTGACATCATGTAAAAACAAGCAGACTCTTTCTGACATCATGTAGAAACAAGCAGTCTCATTCTGACATCATCTAGAAACAAGCAGACTCTTTCTGACATCATGTAAAAACAAGCAGACTCTTTCTGACATCATCTAGAAACAAGCAGACTCTTTCTGACATCATGTAAAAACAAGCAGACTCTTTCTGACATCATGTAAAAACAAGCAGACTCTTTCTGACATCATGTAGAAACAAGCAGTCTCATTCTGACATCATCTAGAAACAAGCAGACTCTTTCTGACATCATGTAAAAACAAGCAGACTCTTTCTGACATCATGTAAAAACAAGCAGACTCTTTCTGACATCATGTAAAAACAAGCAGACTCTTTCTGACATCATGTAGAAACAAGCAGACTCTTTATCACATCTTCTAGAAACAAGCAGACTCTTTCTGACATCATGTAAAAGCAAGCAGTCTCATTCTGACATCATGTAGAAACAAGCAGACTCTTAATGACATCATAAAGAAACAAGCAGACTCTTTCTGACATCATGTAAAAACAAGCAGACTCTTTCTGACATCATGTAGAAACAAGCAGATGCTTTCTGACATCATGTAAAAACAATCAGACTCTTTCTGACATCACAAAGAAACAAGCAGACGTTCTGACATCATGTAGAAACAAGCAGATTCTTTCTGACATCATGTAAAACAAGCAGACTCTTTCTGACATCATGTAGAAACAAGCAGACTCTTTCTGACATCATGTAAAAACAAGCAGACTCTTTCTGACATCATGTAGAAACAAGCAGTCTCATTCTGACATCATCTAGAAACAAGCAGACTCTTTCTGACATCATGTAAAAACAAGCAGACTCTTTCTGACATCATGTAGAAACAAGCAGACTCTTTCTGACATCATGTAGAAACAAGCAGACTTTCTGACATCACAAAGAAACAAGCAGATTCTTTCTGAATTCATGTAAAACAAGCAGACTCTTTCTGACATCATGTAAAAACAAGCAGACTCTTTCTGACATCATGTAAAAACAAGCAGACTCTTTCTGACATCATGTAGAAACAAGCAGTCTCATTCTGACATCATCTAGAAACAAGCAGACTCTTTCTGACATCATGAAGAAACAAGCAGACTCTTTCTGACATCATAAAGAAACAAGCAGACTTTCTGACATCATGTAGAAACAAGCAGACTCTTTCTGACATCATGAAAAAACAAGCAGACTCTTTCTGACATCATGTAGAAACAAGCAGACTTTCTGACATCATGTAGAAACAAGCAGACTTTCTGACATCATGTAGAAACAAGCAGACTTTCTGATATAATGTAAAAACAATTAGACTCTTTCTGACATCATGTAGAAACAAGCACTCTTTCTGACATCATGTAGAAACAAGCAGACTTTCTGACATCATGTAAAAACAAGCAGACTCTTTCTGACATCATGTAGAAACAAGCAGACTCTTTATGACATCTTCTAGAAACAAGCAGACTCTTTCTGACATCATGTAAAAGCAAGCAGTCTCATTCTGACATCATGTAGAAACAAGCAGACTCTTTATGACATCATAAAGAAACAAGCAGACTTTCTGACATCATGTAAAAACAAGCACACTCTTTCTGACATCATGTAAAAAAAGCAGACTCTTTCTGACATCATGTAGAAACAAGCAGATGCTTTCTGACATCATGTAGACACAAGCAGACTCTTTCTGACATCATGTAGAAACAAGCAGACTCTTTCTGACATCATAAAGAAACAAGCAGACTTTCTGACATCATGTAGAAACAAGCAGACTCTTTCTGACATCACAAAGAAACAACAGACTTTCTGACATCATGTAGAAACAAGCAGACTTTCTGACATCATGTAGAAACAAGCAGACTCTTTCTGACATCATGAAAAAACAAGCAGACCCTTTCTGACATCATATAGAAACAAGCAGACTCTTTCTGACATCATGTGGAAACAAGCAGACTTTCTGACATCATGTAAAAACAATTAGACTCTTTCTGACATCATGTAGAAACAAGCACTCTTTCTGACATCATGTAGAAACAAGCAGCCTTTCTGACATCATGTAAAAACAAGCAGACTCTTTCTGACATCATGTAGAAGCAAGCAGACTCTTTATGACATCTTCTAGAAACAAGCAGACTCTTTCTGACATCATGTAAAAGCAAGCAGTCTCATTCTGACATCATGTAGAAACAAGCAGACTCTTTATGACATCATAAAGAAACAAGCAGACTCTTTCTGACATCATGTAAAAACAAGCACACTCTTTCTGACATCATGTAAAAACAAGCAGACTCTTTCTCACATCATGTAGAAACAAGCAGATGCTTTCTGACATCATGTAGAAACAAGCAGACTCTTTCTGACATCATGTAGAAACAAGCAGACTCTTTCTGACATCATAAAGAAACAAGCAGACTTTCTGATATCATGACAAACAAGCATACTCTTTCTGACATCATGAAAAACAAGCATACTCTTTCTGACATCATGTAGAAACAAGCAGACTCTTTCTGACATCATCTAGAAACAAGCAGACTCATTCTGACATCATGTAGAAACAAGCAGTCTCATTCTGACATAATCTAGAAACAAGCAGACTCTTTATGACATCATAAAGAAACAAGCAGACTTTCTGACATCATGTAGAAACAAGCAGACTCTTTCTGACATCATGTAGAAACAAGCAGACACTTTCTGACATCATGTAGAAACAAGCAGACTCTTTCTGACATCATCTAGAAACAAGCAGACTCATTCTGACATCATGTAGAAACAAGCAGTCTCATTCTGACATAATCTAGAAACAAGCAGACTCTTTATGACATCATAAAGAAACAAGCAGACTTTCTGACATCATGTAGAAACAAGCAGACTCTTTCTGACATCATGTAGAAACAAGCAGACACTTTCTGACATCATGTAGAAACAAGCAGACTCTTTCTGACATCATCTAGAAACAAGTAGTCTCCTTCTGACATCATAAAGAAACAAGCAGTCTGCCTCTGACATCATAAAGAACCAAGCAGTATCTTTCTGACATCATGTAGAAACAAGCACACTCTTTCTGACATCATGTAAAAACAAGCAGACTCTTTCTGACATCATGTAGAAACAAGCAGTCTCATTCTGACATCATCTAGAAACAAGCAGACTCTTTCTGACATCATGTAGAAACAAGCAGACTCTTTCTGACATCATAAAGAAACAAGCAGACTTTCTGACATCATGTAGAAACAAGCAGACTCTTTCTGACATCATGAAAAAACAAGCAGACTCTTTCTGACATCATGTAGAAACAAGCAGACTCTTTCTGACATCATGTAGAAACAAGCAGACTTTCTGACATCATGTAAAAACAATCAGACTCTTTCTGACATCACAAAGAAACAAGCAGACTTTCTGACATCATGTAGAAACAAGCAGATTCTTTCTGACATCATGTAAAACAAGCAGTCTCATTCTGACATCATCTAGAAACAAGCAGACTCTTTCTGACATCATGTAGAAACAAGCAGACTCTTTCTGACATCATAAAGAAACAAGCAGACTTTCTGACATCATGTAGAAACAAGCAGACTCTTTCTGACATCATGAAAAAACAAGCAGACTCTTTCTGACATCATGTAGAAACAAGCAGACTTTCTGACATCATGTAGAAACAAGCAGACTTTCTGACATCATGTAGAAACAAGCAGACTTTCTGACATAATGTAAAAACAATTAGACTCTTTCTGACATCATGTAGAAACAAGCACTCTTTCTGACATCATGTAGAAACAAGCAGACTTTCTGACATCATGTAAAAACAAGCAGACTCTTTCTGACATCATGTAGAAACAAGCAGACTCTTTATGACATCTTCTAGAAACAAGCAGACTCTTTCTGACATCATGTAAAAGCAAGCAGTCTCATTCTGACATCATGTAGAAACAAGCAGACTCTTTATGACATCATAAAGAAACAAGCAGACTTTCTGACATCATGTAAAAACAAGCACACTCTTTCTGACATCATGTAAAAAAAGCAGACTCTTTCTGACATCATGTAGAAACAAGCAGATGCTTTCTGACATCATGTAGACACAAGCAGACTCTTTCTGACATCATGTAGAAACAAGCAGACTCTTTCTGACATCATAAAGAAACAAGCAGACTTTCTGACATCATGTAGAAACAAGCAGACTCTTTCTGACATCACAAAGAAACAACAGACTTTCTGACATCATGTAGAAACAAGCAGACTTTCTGACATCATGTAGAAACAAGCAGACTCTTTCTGACATCATGAAAAAACAAGCAGACCCTTTCTGACATCATGTAGAAACAAGCAGACTCTTTCTGACATCATGTGGAAACAAGCAGACTTTCTGACATCATGTAAAAACAATTAGACTCTTTCTGACATCATGTAGAAACAAGCACTCTTTCTGACATCATGTAGAAGCAAGCAGACTCTTTATGACATCTTCTAGAAACAAGCAGACTCTTTCTGACATCATAAAGAAACAAGCAGACTTTCTGACATCATGTAGAAACAAGCAGACTCTTTCTGACATCACAAAGAAACAACAGACTTTCTGACATCATGTAGAAACAAGCAGACTTTCTGACATCATGTAGAAACAAGCAGACTCTTTCTGACATCATGAAAAAACAAGCAGACCCTTTCTGACATCATATAGAAACAAGCAGACTCTTTCTGACATCATGTGGAAACAAGCAGACTTTCTGACATCATGTAAAAACAATTAGACTCTTTCTGACATCATGTAGAAACAAGCACTCTTTCTGACATCATGTAGAAACAAGCAGCCTTTCTGACATCATGTAAAAACAAGCAGACTCTTTCTGACATCATGTAGAAACAAGCAGACTCTTTCTGACATCATAAAGAAACAAGCAGACTTTCTGACATCATGTAGAAACAAGCAGACTCTTTCTGACATCATGAAAAAACAAGCAGACTCTTTCTGACATCATGTAGAAACAAGCAGACTCTTTCTGACATCATGTAGAAACAAGCAGACTTTCTGACATCATGTAAAAACAATCAGACTCTTTCTGACATCACAAAGAAACAAGCAGACTTTCTGACATCATGTAGAAACAAGCAGATTCTTTCTGACATCATGTAAAACAAGCAGTCTCATTCTGACATCATCTAGAAACAAGCAGACTCTTTCTGACATCATGTAGAAACAAGCAGACTCTTTCTGACATCATAAAGAAACAAGCAGACTTTCTGACATCATGTAGAAACAAGCAGACTCTTTCTGACATCATGAAAAAACAAGCAGACTCTTTCTGACATCATGTAGAAACAAGCAGACTTTCTGACATCATGTAGAAACAAGCAGACTTTCTGACATCATGTAGAAACAAGCAGACTTTCTGACATAATGTAAAAACAATTAGACTCTTTCTGACATCATGTAGAAACAAGCACTCTTTCTGACATCATGTAGAAACAAGCAGACTTTCTGACATCATGTAAAAACAAGCAGACTCTTTCTGACATCATGTAGAAACAAGCAGACTCTTTATGACATCTTCTAGAAACAAGCAGACTCTTTCTGACATCATGTAAAAGCAAGCAGTCTCATTCTGACATCATGTAGAAACAAGCAGACTCTTTATGACATCATAAAGAAACAAGCAGACTTTCTGACATCATGTAAAAACAAGCACACTCTTTCTGACATCATGTAAAAAAAGCAGACTCTTTCTGACATCATGTAGAAACAAGCAGATGCTTTCTGACATCATGTAGACACAAGCAGACTCTTTCTGACATCATGTAGAAACAAGCAGACTCTTTCTGACATCATAAAGAAACAAGCAGACTTTCTGACATCATGTAGAAACAAGCAGACTCTTTCTGACATCACAAAGAAACAACAGACTTTCTGACATCATGTAGAAACAAGCAGACTTTCTGACATCATGTAGAAACAAGCAGACTCTTTCTGACATCATGAAAAAACAAGCAGACCCTTTCTGACATCATGTAGAAACAAGCAGACTCTTTCTGACATCATGTGGAAACAAGCAGACTTTCTGACATCATGTAAAAACAATTAGACTCTTTCTGACATCATGTAGAAACAAGCACTCTTTCTGACATCATGTAGAAGCAAGCAGACTCTTTATGACATCTTCTAGAAACAAGCAGACTCTTTCTGACATCATAAAGAAACAAGCAGACTTTCTGACATCATGTAGAAACAAGCAGACTCTTTCTGACATCACAAAGAAACAACAGACTTTCTGACATCATGTAGAAACAAGCAGACTTTCTGACATCATGTAGAAACAAGCAGACTCTTTCTGACATCATGAAAAAACAAGCAGACCCTTTCTGACATCATATAGAAACAAGCAGACTCTTTCTGACATCATGTGGAAACAAGCAGACTTTCTGACATCATGTAAAAACAATTAGACTCTTTCTGACATCATGTAGAAACAAGCACTCTTTCTGACATCATGTAGAAACAAGCAGCCTTTCTGACATCATGTAAAAACAAGCAGACTCTTTCTGACATCATGTAGAAGCAAGCAGACTCTTTATGACATCTTCTAGAAACAAGCAGACTCTTTCTGACATCATGTAAAAGCAAGCAGTCTCATTCTGACATCATGTAGAAACAAGCAGACTCTTTATGACATCATAAAGAAACAAGCAGACTCTTTCTGACATCATGTAAAAACAAGCACACTCTTTCTGACATCATGTAAAAACAAGCAGACTCTTTCTCACATCATGTAGAAACAAGCAGATGCTTTCTGACATCATGTAGAAACAAGCAGACTCTTTCTGACATCATGTAGAAACAAGCAGACTGTTTCTGACATCATAAAGAAACAAGCAGACTTTCTGATATCATGAAAAACAAGCATACTCTTTCTGACATCATGAAAAACAAGCATACTCTTTCTGACATCATGTAGAAACAAGCAGACTCTTTCTGACATCATCTAGAAACAAGCAGACTCTTTCTGACATCATGTAAAAACAAGCAGACTCTTTCTGACATCATCTAGAAACAAGCAGACTCTTTCTGACATCATGTAAAAACAAGCAGACTCTTTCTGACATCATGTAAAAACAAGCAGACTCTTTCTGACATCATGTAGAAACAAGCAGTCTCATTCTGACATCATCTAGAAACAAGCAGACTCTTTCTGACATCATGTAAAAACAAGCAGACTCTTTCTGACATCATGTAAAAACAAGCAGACTCTTTCTGACATCATGTAAAAACAAGCAGACTCTTTCTGACATCATGTAGAAACAAGCAGTCTCATTCTGACATAATCTAGAAACAAGCAGACTCTTTATGACATCATAAAGAAACAAGCAGACTTTCTGACATCATGTAAAAGCAAGCAGTCTCATTCTGACATCATGTAGAAACAAGCAGACTCTTTATGACATCATAAAGAAACAAGCAGACTTTCTGACATCATGTAAAAACAAGCACACTCTTTCTGACATCATGTAAAAAAAGCAGACTCTTTCTGACATCATGTAGAAACAAGCAGATGCTTTCTGACATCATGTAGACACAAGCAGACTCTTTCTGACATCATGTAGAAACAAGCAGACTCTTTCTGACATCATAAAGAAACAAGCAGACTTTCTGACATCATGTAGAAACAAGCAGACTCTTTCTGACATCACAAAGAAACAACAGACTTTCTGACATCATGTAGAAACAAGCAGACTTTCTGACATCATGTAGAAACAAGCAGACTCTTTCTGACATCATGAAAAAACAAGCAGACCCTTTCTGACATCATGTAGAAACAAGCAGACTCTTTCTGACATCATGTGGAAACAAGCAGACTTTCTGACATCATGTAAAAACAATTAGACTCTTTCTGACATCATGTAGAAACAAGCACTCTTTCTGACATCATGTAGAAGCAAGCAGACTCTTTATGACATCTTCTAGAAACAAGCAGACTCTTTCTGACATCATAAAGAAACAAGCAGACTTTCTGACATCATGTAGAAACAAGCAGACTCTTTCTGACATCACAAAGAAACAACAGACTTTCTGACATCATGTAGAAACAAGCAGACTTTCTGACATCATGTAGAAACAAGCAGACTCTTTCTGACATCATGAAAAAACAAGCAGACCCTTTCTGACATCATAAAGAAACAAGCAGACTTTCTGACATCATGTAAAAACAAGCACACTCTTTCTGACATCATGTAAAAAAAGCAGACTCTTTCTGACATCATGTAGAAACAAGCAGATGCTTTCTGACATCATGTAGACACAAGCAGACTCTTTCTGACATCATGTAGAAACAAGCAGACTCTTTCTGACATCATAAAGAAACAAGCAGACTTTCTGACATCATGTAGAAACAAGCAGACTCTTTCTGACATCACAAAGAAACAACAGACTTTCTGACATCATGTAGAAACAAGCAGACTTTCTGACATCATGTAGAAACAAGCAGACTCTTTCTGACATCATGAAAAAACAAGCAGACCCTTTCTGACATCATGTAGAAACAAGCAGACTCTTTCTGACATCATGTGGAAACAAGCAGACTTTCTGACATCATGTAAAAACAATTAGACTCTTTCTGACATCATGTAGAAACAAGCACTCTTTCTGACATCATGTAGAAGCAAGCAGACTCTTTATGACATCTTCTAGAAACAAGCAGACTCTTTCTGACATCATAAAGAAACAAGCAGACTTTCTGACATCATGTAGAAACAAGCAGACTCTTTCTGACATCACAAAGAAACAACAGACTTTCTGACATCATGTAGAAACAAGCAGACTTTCTGACATCATGTAGAAACAAGCAGACTCTTTCTGACATCATGAAAAAACAAGCAGACCCTTTCTGACATCATATAGAAACAAGCAGACTCTTTCTGACATCATGTGGAAACAAGCAGACTTTCTGACATCATGTAAAAACAATTAGACTCTTTCTGACATCATGTAGAAACAAGCACTCTTTCTGACATCATGTAGAAACAAGCAGCCTTTCTGACATCATGTAAAAACAAGCAGACTCTTTCTGACATCATGTAGAAGCAAGCAGACTCTTTATGACATCTTCTAGAAACAAGCAGACTCTTTCTGACATCATGTAAAAGCAAGCAGTCTCATTCTGACATCATGTAGAAACAAGCAGACACTTTATGACATCATAAAGAAACAAGCAGACTCTTTCTGACATCATGTAAAAACAAGCACACTCTTTCTGACATCATGTAAAAACAAGCAGACTCTTTCTCACATCATGTAGAAACAAGCAGATGCTTTCTGACATCATGTAGAAACAAGCAGACTCTTTCTGACATCATGTAGAAACAAGCAGACTGTTTCTGACATCATAAAGAAACAAGCAGACTTTCTGATATCATGAAAAACAAGCATACTCTTTCTGACATCATGAAAAACAAGCATACTCTTTCTGACATCATGTAGAAACAAGCAGACTCTTTCTGACATCATCTAGAAACAAGCAGACTCTTTCTGACATCATGTAAAAACAAGCAGACTCTTTCTGACATCATCTAGAAACAAGCAGACTCTTTCTGACATCATGTAAAAACAAGCAGACTCTTTCTGACATCATGTAAAAACAAGCAGACTCTTTCTGACATCATGTAGAAACAAGCAGTCTCATTCTGACATCATCTAGAAACAAGCAGACTCTTTCTGACATCATGTAAAAACAAGCAGACTCTTTCTGACATCATGTAAAAACAAGCAGACTCTTTCTGACATCATGTAAAAACAAGCAGACTCTTTCTGACATCATGTAGAAACAAGCAGTCTCATTCTGACATAATCTAGAAACAAGCAGACTCTTTATGACATCATAAAGAAACAAGCAGACTTTCTGACATCATGTAGAAACAAGAAGACTCTTTCTGACATCATGTAGAAACAAGCAGACACTTTCTGACATCATGTAGAAACAAGCAGACTCTTTCTGACATCATCTAGAAACAAGTAGTCTCCTTCTGACATCATAAAGAAACAAGCAGTCTGCCTCTGATATCATAAAGAACCAAGCAGTATCTTTCTGACATCATGTAGAAACAAGCACACTCTTTCTGACATCATGTAAAAACAAGCAGACTCTTTCTGACATCATGTAGAAACAAGCAGACTTTCTGACATCATGTAGAAACAAGCAGACTCTTTCTGACATCATGAAAAAACAAGCAGACCCTTTCTGACATCATGTAGAAACAAGCAGACTCTTTCTGACATCATGTGGAAACAAGCAGACTTTCTGACATCATGTAGAAACAAGCAGACTTTCTGACATCATGTAGAAACAAGCAGACTCTTTCTGACATCATGAAAAAACAAGCAGACCCTTTCTGACATCATGTAGAAACAAGCAGACTCTTTCTGACATCATGTGGAAACAAGCAGACTTTCTGACATCATGTAAAAACAATTAGACTCTTTCTGACATCATGTAGAAACAAGCAGACTTTCTGACATCATGTAGAAACAAGCAGACTCTTTCTGACATCATGAAAAAACAAGCAGACTCTTTCTGACATCATGTAGAAACAAGCAGACTCTTTCTGACATCATGTGGAAACAAGCAGACTTTCTGACATCATGTAAAAACAATTAGACTCTTTCTGACATCATGTAGAAACAAGCACTCTTTCTGACATCATGTAGAAACAAGCAGCCTTTCTGACATCATGTAAAAACAAGCAGACTCTTTCTGACATCATGTAGAAACAAGCAGACTCTTTATGACATCTTCTAGAAACAAGCAGACTCTTTCTGACATCATGTAAAAACAAGCACACTCTTTCTGACATCATGTAAAAACAAGCAGACTCTTTCTGACATCATGTAGAAACAAGCAGATGCTTTCTGACATCATGTAGAAACAAGCAGACTCTTTCTGACATCATGTAGAAACAAGCAGACTCTTTCTGACATCATAAAGAAACAAGCAGACTTTCTGACATCATGAAAAACAAGCATACTCTTTCTGACATCATGAAAAACAAGCATACTCTTTCTGACATCATGTAGAAACAAGCAGACTCTTTCTGACATCATCTAGAAACAAGCAGACTCATTCTGACGTCATGTAGAAACAAGCAGTCTCATTCTGACATAATCTAGAAACAAGCAGACTCTTTATGACATCATAAAGAAACAAGCAGACTTTCTGACATCATGTAGAAACAAGCAGACTCTTTCTGACATCATGTAGAAACAAGCAGACACTTTCTGACATCATGTAGAAACAAGCAGACTCTTTCTGACATCATCTAGAAACAAGTAGTCTCATTCTGACATCATAAAGAAACAAGCAGTCTGCCTCTGACATCATAAAGAACCAAGCAATATCTTTCTGACATCATGTAGAAACAAGCAGACTCTTTCTGACATCATAAAGAAACAAGCAGACTTTCTGACATCATGTAGAAACAAGCAGACTCTTTCTGACATCATGAAAAAACAAGCAGACTCTTTCTGACATCATGTAGAAACAAGCAGACTCTTTCTGACATCATGTAGAAACAAGCAGACTTTCTGACATCATGTAAAAACAATCAGACTCTTTCTGACATCACAAAGAAACAAGCAGACTTTCTGACATCATGTAGAAACAAGCAGATTCTTTCTGACATCATGTAAAACAAGCAG
Organism: Nothobranchius furzeri; assembly: GCF_043380555.1. Classification (NCBI taxonomy): domain Eukaryota; kingdom Metazoa; phylum Chordata; class Actinopteri; order Cyprinodontiformes; family Nothobranchiidae; genus Nothobranchius; species Nothobranchius furzeri. The sequence goes on along the minus strand of NC_091751.1, from coordinate 46,091,632 downwards.
ACTCTTTCTGACATCATGTAGAAACAAGCAGACTCTTTCTGACATAATGTAAAAACAAGCAGACTCTTTCTGACATCATGTAGAAACAAGCAGTCTCATTCTGACATCATCTAGAAACAAGCAGACTCTTTCTGACATCATGTAAAAACAAGCAGACTCTTTCTGACATCATGTAGAAACAAGCAGACACTTTCTGACATCATGTAGAAACAAGCAGACTCTTTCTGACATCATGTAGAAACAAGCAGTCTCATTCTGACATAATCTAGAAACAAGCAGACTCTTTATGACATCATAAAGAAACAAGCAGACTTTCTGACATCATGTAGAAACAAGAAGACTCTTTCTGACATCATGTAGAAACAAGCAGACACTTTCTGACATCATGTAGAAACAAGCAGACTCTTTCTGACATCATCTAGAAACAAGTAGTCTCCTTCTGACATCATAAAGAAACAAGCAGTCTGCCTCTGATATCATAAAGAACCAAGCAGTATCTTTCTGACATCATGTAGAAACAAGCACACTCTTTCTGACATCATGTAAAAACAAGCAGACTCTTTCTGACATCATGTAGAAACAAGCAGTCTCATTCTGACATCATCTAGAAACAAGCAGACTCTTTCTGACATCATGTAGAAACAAGCAGACTCTTTCTGACATCATAAAGAAACAAGCAGACTTTCTGACATCATGTAGAAACAAGCAGACTCTTTCTGACATCATGAAAAAACAAGCAGACTCTTTCTGACATCATGTAGAAACAAGCAGACTCTTTCTGACATCACAAAGAAACAACAGACTTTCTGACATCATGTAGAAACAAGCAGACTTTCTGACATCATGTAGAAACAAGCAGACTCTTTCTGACATCATGAAAAAACAAGCAGACCCTTTCTGACATCATGTAGAAACAAGCAGACTCTTTCTGACATCATGTGGAAACAAGCAGACTTTCTGACATCATGTAAAAACAATTAGACTCTTTCTGACATCATGTAGAAACAAGCACTCTTTCTGACATCATGTAGAAGCAAGCAGACTCTTTATGACATCTTCTAGAAACAAGCAGACTCTTTCTGACATCATAAAGAAACAAGCAGACTTTCTGACATCATGTAGAAACAAGCAGACTCTTTCTGACATCACAAAGAAACAACAGACTTTCTGACATCATGTAGAAACAAGCAGACTTTCTGACATCATGTAGAAACAAGCAGACTCTTTCTGACATCATGAAAAAACAAGCAGACCCTTTCTGACATCATATAGAAACAAGCAGACTCTTTCTGACATCATGTGGAAACAAGCAGACTTTCTGACATCATGTAAAAACAATTAGACTCTTTCTGACATCATGTAGAAACAAGCACTCTTTCTGACATCATGTAGAAACAAGCAGCCTTTCTGACATCATGTAAAAACAAGCAGACTCTTTCTGACATCATGTAGAAGCAAGCAGACTCTTTATGACATCTTCTAGAAACAAGCAGACTCTTTCTGACATCATGTAAAAGCAAGCAGTCTCATTCTGACATCATGTAGAAACAAGCAGACACTTTATGACATCATAAAGAAACAAGCAGACTCTTTCTGACATCATGTAAAAACAAGCACACTCTTTCTGACATCATGTAAAAACAAGCAGACTCTTTCTCACATCATGTAGAAACAAGCAGATGCTTTCTGACATCATGTAGAAACAAGCAGACTCTTTCTGACATCATGTAGAAACAAGCAGACTGTTTCTGACATCATAAAGAAACAAGCAGACTTTCTGATATCATGAAAAACAAGCATACTCTTTCTGACATCATGAAAAACAAGCATACTCTTTCTGACATCATGTAGAAACAAGCAGACTCTTTCTGACATCATCTAGAAACAAGCAGACTCTTTCTGACATCATGTAAAAACAAGCAGACTCTTTCTGACATCATCTAGAAACAAGCAGACTCTTTCTGACATCATGTAAAAACAAGCAGACTCTTTCTGACATCATGTAAAAACAAGCAGACTCTTTCTGACATCATGTAGAAACAAGCAGTCTCATTCTGACATCATCTAGAAACAAGCAGACTCTTTCTGACATCATGTAAAAACAAGCAGACTCTTTCTGACATCATGTAAAAACAAGCAGACTCTTTCTGACATCATGTAAAAACAAGCAGACTCTTTCTGACATCATGTAGAAACAAGCAGTCTCATTCTGACATAATCTAGAAACAAGCAGACTCTTTATGACATCATAAAGAAACAAGCAGACTTTCTGACATCATGTAGAAACAAGAAGACTCTTTCTGACATCATGTAGAAACAAGCAGACACTTTCTGACATCATGTAGAAACAAGCAGACTCTTTCTGACATCATCTAGAAACAAGTAGTCTCCTTCTGACATCATAAAGAAACAAGCAGTCTGCCTCTGATATCATAAAGAACCAAGCAGTATCTTTCTGACATCATGTAGAAACAAGCAGACTCTTTCTGACATCATGTAGAAACAAGCAGACTTTCTGACATCATGTAAAAACAATCAGAATCTTTCTGACATCATGTAGAAACAAGCCATCTTTCTGACATCATGTAGAAACAAGCATACTCTTTCTGACATCATGTAGAAACAAGCAGACTCTTTCTGACATCATCTAGAAACAAGCAGACTCATTCTGACGTCATGTAGAAACAAGCAGTCTCATTCTGACATAATCTAGAAACAAGCAGACTCTTTATGACATCATAAAGAAACAAGCAGACTTTCTGACATCATGTAGAAACAAGCAGACTCTTTCTGACATCATGTAGAAACAAGCAGACACTTTCTGACATCATGTAGAAACAAGCAGACTCTTTCTGACATCATCTAGAAACAAGTAGTCTCATTCTGACATCATAAAGAAACAAGCAGTCTGCCTCTGACATCATAAAGAACCAAGCAATAACTTTCTGACATCATGTAGAAACAAGCACACTCTTTCTGACATCATGTAAAAACAAGCAGACTCTTTCTGACATCATGTAGAAACAAGCAGACTCTTTCTGACATCATAAAGAAACAAGCAGACTTTCTGACATCATGTAGAAACAAGCAGACTCTTTCTGACATCATGAAAAAACAAGCAGACTCTTTCTGACATCATGTAGAAACAAGCAGACTCTTTCTGACATCATGTAGAAACAAGCAGACTTTCTGACATCATGTAAAAACAATCAGACTCTTTCTGACATCATGTAGAAACAAGCAGTCTCATTCTGACATCATCTAGAAACAAGCAGACTCTTTCTGACATCATGTAAAAACAAGCAGACTCTTTCTGACATCATGTAGAAACAAGCAGACACTTTCTGACATCATGTAGAAACAAGCAGACTCTTTCTGACATCATGTAGAAACAAGCAGTCTCATTCTGACATAATCTAGAAACAAGCAGACTCTTTATGACATCATAAAGAAACAAGCAGACTTTCTGACATCATGTAGAAACAAGCAGACTCTTTCTGACATCATGTAGAAACAAGCAGACACTTTCTGACATCATGTAGAAACAAGCAGACTCTTTCTGACATCATGTAGAAACAAGCAGTCTCATTCTGACATAATCTAGAAACAAGCAGACTCTTTATGACATCATAAAGAAACAAGCAGACTTTCTGACATCATGTAGAAACAAGAAGACTCTTTCTGACATCATGTAGAAACAAGCAGACACTTTCTGACATCATGTAGAAACAAGCAGACTCTTTCTGACATCATCTAGAAACAAGTAGTCTCCTTCTGACATCATAAAGAAACAAGCAGTCTGCCTCTGATATCATAAAGAACCAAGCAGTATCTTTCTGACATCATGTAGAAACAAGCACACTCTTTCTGACATCATGTAAAAACAAGCAGACTCTTTCTGACATCATGTAGAAACAAGCAGTCTCATTCTGACATCATCTAGAAACAAGCAGACTCTTTCTGACATCATGTAGAAACAAGCAGACTCTTTCTGACATCATAAAGAAACAAGCAGACTTTCTGACATCATGTAGAAACAAGCAGACTCTTTCTGACATCATGAAAAAACAAGCAGACTCTTTCTGACATCATGTAGAAACAAGCAGACTCTTTCTGACATCATGTAGAAACAAGCAGACTTTCTGACATCATGTAAAAACAATCAGACTCTTTCTGACATCAAAAAGAAACAAGCAGACGTTCTGACATCATGTAGAAACAAGCAGATTCTTTCTGACATCATGTAAAACAAGCAGACTCTTTCTGACATCATGTAGAAACAAGCAGACTCTTTCTGACATCATGTAAAAACAAGCAGACTCTTTCTGACATCATGTAGAAACAAGCAGTCTCCTTCTGACATCATCTAGAAACAAGCAGACTCTTTCTGACATCATGTAAAAACAAGCAGACTCTTTCTGACATCATGTAAAAACAAGCAGACTCTTTCTGACATCATGTAGAAACAAGCAGACTCTTTATGACATCTTCTAGAAACAAGCAGACTCTTTCTGACATCATGTAAAAGCAAGCAGTCTCATTCTGACATCATGTAGAAACAAGCAGACTCTTTATGACATCATAAAGAAACAAGCAGACTCTTTCTGACATCATGTAAAAACAAGCACACTCTTTCTGACATCATGTAAAAAAAGCAGACTCTTTCTGACATCATGTAGAAACAAGCAGATGCTTTCTGACATCATGTAGACACAAGCAGACTCTTTCTGACATCATGTAGAAACAAGCAGACTCTTTCTGACATCATAAAGAAACAAGCAGACTTTCTGACATCATGTAGAAACAAGCAGACTCTTTCTGACATCACAAAGAAACAACAGACTTTCTGACATCATGTAGAAACAAGCAGACTTTCTGACATCATGTAGAAACAAGCAGACTCTTTCTGACATCATGAAAAAACAAGCAGACTCTTTCTGACATCATGTAGAAACAAGCAGACTCTTTCTGACATCATGTGAAAACAAGCAGACTTTCTGACATCATGTAAAAACAATTAGACTCTTTCTGACATCATGTAGAAACAAGCACTCTTTCTGACATCATGTAGAAACAAGCAGCCTTTCTGACATCATGTAAAAACAAGCAGACTCTTTCTGACATCATGTAGAAACAAGCAGACTCTTTATGACATCTTCTAGAAACAAGCAGACTCTTTCTGACATCATGTAAAAACAAGCACACTCTTTCTGACATCATGTAGAAACAAGCAGACTCTTTATGACATCTTCTAGAAACAAGCAGACTCTTTCTGACATCATGTAAAAACAAGCACACTCTTTCTGACATCATGTAAAAACAAGCAGACTCTTTCTGACATCATAAAGAAACAAGCAGACTTTCTGACATCATGAAAAACAAGCATACTCTTTCTGACATCATGAAAAACAAGCATACTCTTTCTGACATCATGTAGAAACAAGCAGACTCTTTCTGACATCATCTAGAAACAAGCAGACTCATTCTGACGTCATGTAGAAACAAGCAGTCTCATTCTGACATAATCTAGAAACAAGCAGACTCTTTATGACATCATAAAGAAACAAGCAGACTTTCTGACATCATGTAGAAACAAGCAGACTCTTTCTGACATCATGTAGAAACAAGCAGACACTTTCTGACATCATGTAGAAACAAGCAGACTCTTTCTGACATCATCTAGAAACAAGTAGTCTCATTCTGACATCATAAAGAAACAAGCAGTCTGCCTCTGACATCATAAAGAACCAAGCAATAACTTTCTGACATCATGTAGAAACAAGCACACTCTTTCTGACATCATGTAAAAACAAGCAGACTCTTTCTGACATCATGTAGAAACAAGCAGACTCTTTCTGACATCATAAAGAAACAAGCAGACTTTCTGACATCATGTAGAAACAAGCAGACTCTTTCTGACATCATGAAAAAACAAGCAGACTCTTTCTGACATCATGTAGAAACAAGCAGACTCTTTCTGACATCATGTAGAAACAAGCAGACTTTCTGACATCATGTAAAAACAATCAGACTCTTTCTGACATCACAAAGAAACAAGCAGACTTTCTGACATCATGTAGAAACAAGCAGATTCTTTCTGACATCATGTAAAACAAGCAGACTCTTTCTGACATCATGTAGAAACAAGCAGACTCTTTCTGACATCATGTAAAAACAAGCAGACTCTTTCTGACATCATGTAGAAACAAGCAGTCTCATTCTGACATCATCTAGAAACAAGCAGACTCTTTCTGACATCATGTAAAAACAAGCAGACTCTTTCTGACATCATCTAGAAACAAGCAGACTCTTTCTGACATCATGTAAAAACAAGCAGACTCTTTCTGACATCATGTAAAAACAAGCAGACTCTTTCTGACATCATGTAGAAACAAGCAGTCTCATTCTGACATCATCTAGAAACAAGCAGACTCTTTCTGACATCATGTAAAAACAAGCAGACTCTTTCTGACATCATGTAAAAACAAGCAGACTCTTTCTGACATCATGTAAAAACAAGCAGACTCTTTCTGACATCATGTAGAAACAAGCAGACTCTTTATCACATCTTCTAGAAACAAGCAGACTCTTTCTGACATCATGTAAAAGCAAGCAGTCTCATTCTGACATCATGTAGAAACAAGCAGACTCTTAATGACATCATAAAGAAACAAGCAGACTCTTTCTGACATCATGTAAAAACAAGCAGACTCTTTCTGACATCATGTAGAAACAAGCAGATGCTTTCTGACATCATGTAAAAACAATCAGACTCTTTCTGACATCACAAAGAAACAAGCAGACGTTCTGACATCATGTAGAAACAAGCAGATTCTTTCTGACATCATGTAAAACAAGCAGACTCTTTCTGACATCATGTAGAAACAAGCAGACTCTTTCTGACATCATGTAAAAACAAGCAGACTCTTTCTGACATCATGTAGAAACAAGCAGTCTCATTCTGACATCATCTAGAAACAAGCAGACTCTTTCTGACATCATGTAAAAACAAGCAGACTCTTTCTGACATCATGTAGAAACAAGCAGACTCTTTCTGACATCATGTAGAAACAAGCAGACTTTCTGACATCACAAAGAAACAAGCAGATTCTTTCTGAATTCATGTAAAACAAGCAGACTCTTTCTGACATCATGTAAAAACAAGCAGACTCTTTCTGACATCATGTAAAAACAAGCAGACTCTTTCTGACATCATGTAGAAACAAGCAGTCTCATTCTGACATCATCTAGAAACAAGCAGACTCTTTCTGACATCATGAAGAAACAAGCAGACTCTTTCTGACATCATAAAGAAACAAGCAGACTTTCTGACATCATGTAGAAACAAGCAGACTCTTTCTGACATCATGAAAAAACAAGCAGACTCTTTCTGACATCATGTAGAAACAAGCAGACTTTCTGACATCATGTAGAAACAAGCAGACTTTCTGACATCATGTAGAAACAAGCAGACTTTCTGATATAATGTAAAAACAATTAGACTCTTTCTGACATCATGTAGAAACAAGCACTCTTTCTGACATCATGTAGAAACAAGCAGACTTTCTGACATCATGTAAAAACAAGCAGACTCTTTCTGACATCATGTAGAAACAAGCAGACTCTTTATGACATCTTCTAGAAACAAGCAGACTCTTTCTGACATCATGTAAAAGCAAGCAGTCTCATTCTGACATCATGTAGAAACAAGCAGACTCTTTATGACATCATAAAGAAACAAGCAGACTTTCTGACATCATGTAAAAACAAGCACACTCTTTCTGACATCATGTAAAAAAAGCAGACTCTTTCTGACATCATGTAGAAACAAGCAGATGCTTTCTGACATCATGTAGACACAAGCAGACTCTTTCTGACATCATGTAGAAACAAGCAGACTCTTTCTGACATCATAAAGAAACAAGCAGACTTTCTGACATCATGTAGAAACAAGCAGACTCTTTCTGACATCACAAAGAAACAACAGACTTTCTGACATCATGTAGAAACAAGCAGACTTTCTGACATCATGTAGAAACAAGCAGACTCTTTCTGACATCATGAAAAAACAAGCAGACCCTTTCTGACATCATATAGAAACAAGCAGACTCTTTCTGACATCATGTGGAAACAAGCAGACTTTCTGACATCATGTAAAAACAATTAGACTCTTTCTGACATCATGTAGAAACAAGCACTCTTTCTGACATCATGTAGAAACAAGCAGCCTTTCTGACATCATGTAAAAACAAGCAGACTCTTTCTGACATCATGTAGAAGCAAGCAGACTCTTTATGACATCTTCTAGAAACAAGCAGACTCTTTCTGACATCATGTAAAAGCAAGCAGTCTCATTCTGACATCATGTAGAAACAAGCAGACTCTTTATGACATCATAAAGAAACAAGCAGACTCTTTCTGACATCATGTAAAAACAAGCACACTCTTTCTGACATCATGTAAAAACAAGCAGACTCTTTCTCACATCATGTAGAAACAAGCAGATGCTTTCTGACATCATGTAGAAACAAGCAGACTCTTTCTGACATCATGTAGAAACAAGCAGACTCTTTCTGACATCATAAAGAAACAAGCAGACTTTCTGATATCATGACAAACAAGCATACTCTTTCTGACATCATGAAAAACAAGCATACTCTTTCTGACATCATGTAGAAACAAGCAGACTCTTTCTGACATCATCTAGAAACAAGCAGACTCATTCTGACATCATGTAGAAACAAGCAGTCTCATTCTGACATAATCTAGAAACAAGCAGACTCTTTATGACATCATAAAGAAACAAGCAGACTTTCTGACATCATGTAGAAACAAGCAGACTCTTTCTGACATCATGTAGAAACAAGCAGACACTTTCTGACATCATGTAGAAACAAGCAGACTCTTTCTGACATCATCTAGAAACAAGCAGACTCATTCTGACATCATGTAGAAACAAGCAGTCTCATTCTGACATAATCTAGAAACAAGCAGACTCTTTATGACATCATAAAGAAACAAGCAGACTTTCTGACATCATGTAGAAACAAGCAGACTCTTTCTGACATCATGTAGAAACAAGCAGACACTTTCTGACATCATGTAGAAACAAGCAGACTCTTTCTGACATCATCTAGAAACAAGTAGTCTCCTTCTGACATCATAAAGAAACAAGCAGTCTGCCTCTGACATCATAAAGAACCAAGCAGTATCTTTCTGACATCATGTAGAAACAAGCACACTCTTTCTGACATCATGTAAAAACAAGCAGACTCTTTCTGACATCATGTAGAAACAAGCAGTCTCATTCTGACATCATCTAGAAACAAGCAGACTCTTTCTGACATCATGTAGAAACAAGCAGACTCTTTCTGACATCATAAAGAAACAAGCAGACTTTCTGACATCATGTAGAAACAAGCAGACTCTTTCTGACATCATGAAAAAACAAGCAGACTCTTTCTGACATCATGTAGAAACAAGCAGACTCTTTCTGACATCATGTAGAAACAAGCAGACTTTCTGACATCATGTAAAAACAATCAGACTCTTTCTGACATCACAAAGAAACAAGCAGACTTTCTGACATCATGTAGAAACAAGCAGATTCTTTCTGACATCATGTAAAACAAGCAGTCTCATTCTGACATCATCTAGAAACAAGCAGACTCTTTCTGACATCATGTAGAAACAAGCAGACTCTTTCTGACATCATAAAGAAACAAGCAGACTTTCTGACATCATGTAGAAACAAGCAGACTCTTTCTGACATCATGAAAAAACAAGCAGACTCTTTCTGACATCATGTAGAAACAAGCAGACTTTCTGACATCATGTAGAAACAAGCAGACTTTCTGACATCATGTAGAAACAAGCAGACTTTCTGACATAATGTAAAAACAATTAGACTCTTTCTGACATCATGTAGAAACAAGCACTCTTTCTGACATCATGTAGAAACAAGCAGACTTTCTGACATCATGTAAAAACAAGCAGACTCTTTCTGACATCATGTAGAAACAAGCAGACTCTTTATGACATCTTCTAGAAACAAGCAGACTCTTTCTGACATCATGTAAAAGCAAGCAGTCTCATTCTGACATCATGTAGAAACAAGCAGACTCTTTATGACATCAT